>NW_026645627.1:0-301000 GCF_949987535.1 Balaenoptera acutorostrata
TTATGATGACAAGGGCCATGGAGCATTGTGATGACACGGCCATGGAACATTGTGATGACAAGAATTCTGGAGCATTGTGATGACAATGGCCATGGAGCATTGTGATGACACGGTCATGGAACATTGTGATGAGAAGAATTCTGGAGCATTGTCATGACAAGGGCCATG
This sequence comes from Balaenoptera acutorostrata, assembly GCF_949987535.1. Lineage (NCBI taxonomy): Eukaryota > Metazoa > Chordata > Mammalia > Artiodactyla > Balaenopteridae > Balaenoptera > Balaenoptera acutorostrata. Next base: position 169 of record NW_026645627.1, read on the forward strand.
GAGCATTGTGATGACACGGTCATGGAACATTGTGATGACAAGAATTCTGGAGAATTGTGATGACAAGGTTCATGGAGAATTGTGATGACACGGTCAAGGAACATTGCGATGACAAGATTTCTGGAGCATTGTGGTGAAAGGGTATGGAGCATTGTGATTAAAGGTGACAAGGAACATTGTGATGATATGGGCAGAGAACTCTGTGATGAGACAGGAAATGGAGTATTGTGACTAAAACTGTCATGGAACATTGTGCTGACAGGGATCATGGAGCTCTTTGGTAAGAGAGGCCATGGAGATTTGTGACGGCAGGCATTATGGGGCATTGTGTTGACAGCGGTCTTGGAGCATTGTGATGAAAGGCGTCATGGAGCGTTGTGATTACAGGGGCCATGGAGCATTGTGAATTCAAAGGCTATGGAGCATTGAGATGACAGGTTTCATGGAGCACTGTGATGAATGTGATCTTGGATCATTGTGATGACAAGTGTCCTGGAACCTTGTGATGACACGGTTCATGGAGCATTGTGATGACAAGGACCATGGCAAATTGTGATGACATCTGTCATGGTGCATTGTGATGACAGTGGTCATCTAGATTTGCGATGAAAGGTATCATGGAGCACTGTGATGACAGGGGCCATGGAACATTGTGATGACAAAGGCCATGGAGCATTGTGATGACAAGTGTCATGGGGCATTTTGATGACATTGGCATGGAGCATTATGATGACAAGGGTTCTGGAGCATTTTGATGACAAGGGCATGGAGCATTGTGATGACAGGGCCCACGGAGCTTTGTGATGAAAAGGGCAGGGTACATTGTGATGACAGGGTTCATGGAGCATTGTGATGAAAGGGGTCATGGAGCATTGAGATGAGAGCCGTTATGAGGCATGGTGATGACAGTGGTCATGGAGCATTGTGATGAAAGAGATCATGGAGCAATATGATAACAGGGGCCATGGAGCATTGTGATGACAGGGGTATTGGAGCATTGTGATGGAAGTAGACATGGATCATTGTGATGACATGTGTCCTGGAACACTGTGATGACACGGTTCATCGAGTATTGTGATGACAAGGGTCATAGTGAATTGTGATGACAAGTGTCATGGGGCATTGTGATGACCTTGATCATCTAGGAATTGTGATGAAAGGTATCATGGAGCACTGTGATGACTGGGGGCATGAAGCACTGTGATGAAAATTGTCCTGGATTATTGTGATGACAGCAGTCATGGAGAATTGTGATGACAGGGATTATGCAGCATTGTGTTGACAAGGGTATGGACTATTGTGATGACAATGGTCATGGAGCAATGTGATGAAAGTATTCATGGAACATCGTGATGAAAAGTGCATGGGAGCATTGTGACGATAAAGGCCATGGAGTATTGTGATGACTAGTGTCATGGAGCATTTTAATGAAAGGTTTCATTGTGCACCATGATGACAAAGGGGATGGAGAATTGTGATGAAACTGGTCCTGGAGCATTGTGATAACAAAAGCCATGGAGCATTGTGATGACAGGCATCATGGAGCATTGTGAAGAAAGGGGCCATGGGGTATTGTAATGACACTAGAGAAATATGATGAAAATGGTCAGCGAGCCTAGTGATTAATGTGGTCATTGAGAATTGTGATGAAAAGCGACATAGAGCATTGTGATGACAAAGGTCATGGAGAACTGTGATGACCAGGGTCATGTAACATTGTGATGACACGGTCATGGAACATTGTGATGATAGGAATTCTCGAGCATTGTGCTGACAAGGGCCATGGGCCATTGTGATGACATGGTCATGGAACATTGCGATGACAAGATTTCTGGACCATTGTGATGAAAGGGAATGGAGCATTGTGATTAAAGGTGACAAGGAACATTGTGATGATATGGGCAGAAAACTCTGTGATGACAGTGGTCATGGAGTATTGTGAAAAAAAGTGTCATGGAACATTGTGCTGACAAGGGCCATGGAGCATTGTGATGACACGGTCATGGAAAATTGTGATGACAAGAATTCTGGAGCATTATGATGACAAGGCCCTTGGAGCATTGTGATGACAGGGCCATGGAACATTGTGATGACAAGAATTCGGGAGCATTGTGATGACAAAGGCCATGGAGCATTGTGATGACACGGTCATGGAAAATTGTGATGAGAAGAATTCTGGAGCATTGTCATGAAAAGGGCCATGGAGCATTGTGATGACACGGTCATGGAACATTGTGATGACAAGAATTCTGGAGCATTCTGATGACAAAGGCGATGGAGCATTGTGATGAAACGGTCATGGAACATTGTGATGACAAGAATTCTGTAGCATTCTGATGACAAGCGCCATAGAGCATTGTGATGACACGTTCATGGAATATAGTAATGAGAAGAATTCTGGAGCATTATGATGTCAAGGGCCATGGAGCATTGTGATGACACGGCCATGGAACATTGTGATGACAAGAATTCTGGAGCATTTTGATGACAGTGGCCATGGAGCATTTTGTTGAAACGGTCATGGAACATTGTTATGAGAAGAATTCTGGAGCATTGTCATGACAAGGGCCATGGAGCATTGTGATGACACGGTCATGGAACATTGTGATGACAAGAATTCTGGAGCATTGTGATGACAAGGGCCATGGAGCATTGTGATGACACGGTCATGGAACATTGTCATGAGAAGAATTCTGGAGCATTGTGCTGACAAGGGCCATGGAGCATTGTGATGATACGGTCATGGAACATTGTGATGACAAGAATTCTGGAGCATTATGATGACAAGGGCCATGGAGCATTGTGATGACACGGCCATGGAACATTGTGATGACAAGAATTCTGGAGCATTGTGATGACAATGGCCATGAAGCATTGTGATGACATGGTCATGGAACATTGTGATGAGAAGAATTCTGGAGCATTGTCATGACAAGGGCCATGGAGCATTGTGATGACACGGCCATGGAACATTGTGATGACAAGAATTCTGGAGCATTGTGATGACAATGGCCATGAAGCATTGTGATGACATGGTCATGGAACATTGTGATGAGAAGAATTCTGGAGCATTGTCATGACAAGGGCCATGGAGCATTGTGATGACACGGCCATGGAACATTGCGATGACAAGATTTCTGGAGCATTGTGGTGAAAGGGTATGGAGCATTGTGATTAAAGGTGACAAGGAACATTGTGATGATATGGGCAGAGAACTCTGTGATGAGACAGGACATGGAGTATTGTGACGAAAACTCTCATGGAACATTGTGCTGACAGGGATCATGGAGCTCTTTGGTAAGAGAGGCCATGGAGATTTGTGATGGCAGGCATCATGGGGCATTGTGTTGACAGCGGTCTTGGAGCATTGTGATGAAAGTCGTCATGGAGCATTGTGATTACAGGGGCCATGGAGCATTGTGAATTCAAAGGCTATGGAGCATTGAGATGACAGGTTTCATGGAGCACTGTGATGAATGTGATCTTGGATCATTGTGATGACAAGTGTCCTGGAACCTTGTGATGACACGGTTCATGGAGCATTGTGATGACAAGGACCATGGCAAATTGTGATGACATCTGTCATGGGGCATTGTGATGACAGTGGTCATCTAGATTTGTGATGAAAGGTATCATGGAGCACTGTGATAACAGGGGCCATGGAACATTGTGATGACAAAGGCCATGGAGCATTGTGATGACAAGTGTCATGGGGCATTTTGATGACATTGGCATGGAGCATTATGATGACAAGAGTTCTGGAGCATTTTGATGACAAGGGCATGGAGCATTGTGATGACAGGGCCCACGGAGCTTTGTGATGAAAAGGGCAGGGTACATTGTGATGACAGGGTTCATGGAGAATTGTGATGAAAGGGGCCATGGAGCATTGAGATGAGAGCCGTTATGAGGCATGGTGATGACAGTGGTCATGGAGCATTGTGATGAAAGAGATCATGGAGCAATATGATAACAGGGGCCATGGAGCATTGTGATGACAGGGGTATTGGAGCATTGTGATGGAAGTAGACATGGATCATTGTGATGACATGTGTCCTGGAACACTGTGATGACACGGTTCATCGAGGATTGTGATGACAAGGGTCATAGCGAATTGTGATGACAAGTGTCATGGGGCATTGTGATGACATTGATCATCTAGGAATTGTGATGAAAGGTATCATGGAGCACTGTGATGACTGGGGGCATGAAGCACTGTGATGAAAATTGTCCTGGATTATTGTGATGACAGCAGTCATGGAGAATTGTGATGACAGGGATTATGCAGCATTGTGTTGACAAGGGTATGGACTATTGTGATGACAATGGTCATGGAGCAATGTGATGAAAGTATTCATGGAACATCGTGATGAAAAGTGCATGGGAGCATTGTGAAGATAAAGGTCATGGAGTATTGTGATGACTAGTGTCATGGAGCATTTTAATGAAAGGTTTCATTGTGCACCATGATGACAAAGGGGATGGAGAATTGTGATGAAACTGGTCCTGGAGCATTGTGGTAACAAAAGCCATGGAGCATTGTGATGACAGGCATCATGGAGCATTGTGAAGAAAGGGGCCATGGGGTATTGTAATGACACTAGAGAAATATGATGAAAATGGTCAGCGAGCATAGTGATTAAAGTGGTCACTGAGAATTGTGATGAAAATCGACATAGAGCATTGTGATGACAAAGGTCATGGAGAACTGTGATGACCAGGGTCATGTAACATTGTGATGACACGGTCATGGAACATTGTGATGACAAGAATTCTGGAGCATTGTGATGACAATGGCCATGGAGCATTGTGATGACACGATCATGGAACACTGTGATGAGAAGAATTCTGGAGCATTGTCATGACAAGGGCCATGGAGCATTGTGATGATACGGTCATGGAACATTGTGATGACAAGAATTCTGGAGCATTGTGATGACATGGGCCATGGAGCATTGTGATGACACGATCATGGAACATTGTGATGAGAAGAATTCTGGAGCATTGTGCTGACAAGGACCATGGGCCATTGTGATGACATGGTCATGGAACATTGCGATGACAAGATTTCTGGAGCATTGTGATGAAAGGGAATGGAGCATTGTGATTAAAGGTGACAAGGAACATTGTGATGATATGGGCAGAAAACTCTGTGATGACAGTGCTCATGGAGTATTGTGACAAAAAGTGTCATGGAACATTGTGCTGACAAGGGCCATGGAGCATTGTGATGACACGGTCATGGAACATTGTGATGACAAGAATTCTGGAGCATTATGATGACAAGGCCCTTGGAGCATTGTGATGACAGGGCCATGGAACATTGTGATGACAAGAATTCAGGAGCATTGTGATGACAATGGCCATGGAGCATTGTGATGACACGGTCATGGAAAATTGTGATGAGAAGAATTCTGGAGCATTGTCATGAAAAGGGCCATGGAGCATTGTGATGACACGGTCATGGAACATTGTGATGACAAGAATTCTGGAGCATTGTCATGACAAGGGCCATGGAGCATTGTGATGACACGGTCATGGAACATTGTGATGACAGGAATTCTGGAGCATTGTGATGACAAGGGCCATGGAGCATTGTGATGACACGGTCATGGAACATTGTGATGACAAGAATTCTGGAGCATTATGATGACAAGGGCCATGGAGCATTGTGATGACACGGCCATGGAACATTGTGATGACAAGAATTCTGGAGCATTGTGATGACAATGGCCATGGAGCATTGTGATGACACGGTCATGGAACATTGTGATGAGAAGAATTCTGGAGCATTGTCATGACAAGGGCCATGGAGCATTGTGATGACACGGTCATGGAACATTGTGATGACAAGAATTCTGGAGAATTGTGATGACAAGGTTCATGGAGAATTGTGATGACACGGTCAAGGAACATTGCGATGACAAGATTTCTGGAGCATTGTGGTGAAAGGGTATGGAGCATTGTGATTAAAGGTGACAAGGAACATTGTGATGATATGGGCAGAGAACTCTGTGATGAGACAGGACATGGAGTATTGTGACTAAAACTGTCATGGAACATTGTGCTGACAGGGATCATGGAGCTCTTTGGTAAGAGAGGCCATGGAGATTTGTGACGGCAGGCATTATGGGGCATTGTGTTGACAGCGGTCTTGGAGCATTGTGATGAAAGGCGTCATGGAGCGTTGTGATTACAGGGGCCATGGAGCATTGTGAATTCAAAGGCTATGGAGCATTGAGATGACAGGTTTCATGGAGCACTGTGATGAATGTGATCTTGGATCATTGTGATGACAAGTGTCCTGGAACCTTGTGATGACACGGTTCATGGAGCATTGTGATGACAAGGACCATGGCAAATTGTGATGACATCTGTCATGGTGCATTGTGATGACAGTGGTCATCTAGATTTGCGATGAAAGGTATCATGGAGCACTGTGATGACAGGGGCCATGGAACATTGTGATGACAAAGGCCATGGAGCATTGTGATGACAAGTGTCATGGGGCATTTTGATGACATTGGCATGGAGCATTATGATGACAAGGGTTCTGGAGCATTTTGATGACAAGGGCATGGAGCATTGTGATGACAGGGCCCACGGAGCTTTGTGATGAAAAGGGCAGGGTACATTGTGATGACAGGGTTCATGGAGCATTGTGATGAAAGGGGTCATGGAGCATTGAGATGAGAGCCGTTATGAGGCATGGTGATGACAGTGGTCATGGAGCATTGTGATGAAAGAGATCATGGAGCAATATGATAACAGGGGCCATGGAGCATTGTGATGACAGGGGTATTGGAGCATTGTGATGGAAGTAGACATGGATCATTGTGATGACATGTGTCCTGGAACACTCTGATGACACGGTTCATCGAGTATTGTGATGACAAGGGTCATAGCGAATTGTGATGACAAGTGTCATGGGGCATTGTGATGACATTGATCATCTAGGAATTGTGATGAAAGGTATCATGGAGCACTGTGATGACTGGGGGCATGAAGCACTGTGATGAAAATTGTCCTGGATTATTGTGATGACAACAGTCATGGAGAATTGTGATGACAGGGATTATGCAGCATTGTGTTGACAAGGGTATGGACTATTGTGATGACAATGGTCATGGAGCAATGTGATGAAAGTATTCATGGAACATCGTGATGAAAAGTGCATGGGAGCATTGTGAAGATAAAGGTCATGGAGTATTGTGATGACTAGTGTCATGGAGCATTTTAATGAAAGGTTTCATTGTGCACCATGATGACAAAGGGGATGGAGAATTGTGATGAAACTGGTCCTGGAGCATTGTGGTAACAAAAGCCATGGAGCATTGTGATGACAGGCATCATGGAGCATTGTGAAGAAAGGGGCCATGGGGTATTGTAATGACACTAGAGAAATATGATGAAAATGGTCAGCGAGCATAGTGATTAAAGTGGTCACTGAGAATTGTGATGAAAATCGACATAGAGCATTGTGATGACAAAGGTCATGGAGAACTGTGATGACCAGGGTCATGTAACATTGTGATGACACGGTCATGGAACATTGTGATGACAAGAATTCTGGAGCATTGTGATGACAATGGCCATGGAGCATTGTGATGACACGGTCATGGAACACTGTGATGAGAAGAATTCTGGAGCATTGTCATGACAAGGGCCATGGAGCATTGTGATGATACGGTCATGGAACATTGTGATGACAAGAATTCTGGAGCATTGTGATGACAAGGGCCATGGAGCATTGTGATGACACGATCATGGAACATTGTGATGAGAAGAATTCTGGAGCATTGTGCTGACAAGGGCCATGGAGCATTGTGATGATACGGTCATGGAACATTGTGATGACAAGAATTCTGGAGCATTATGATGACAAGGGCCATGGAGCATTGTGATGACACGGCCATGGAACATTGTGATGACAAGAATTCTGGAGCATTGTGATGACAATGGCCATGGAGCATTGTGATGACACGGTCATGGAACATTGTGATGAGAAGAATTCTGGAGCATTGTCATGACAAGGGCCATGGAGCATTGTGATGACACGGTCATGGAACATTGTGATGAGAAGAATTCGGGAGCATTGTGCTGACAAGGGCCATGGAGATTTGTGATGATACGGTCATGGAACATTGTGATGACAATAATTCTGGAGCATTATGATGACAAGGGCCATGGAGCATTGTGATGACACGGCCATGGAACATTGTGATGACAAGAATTCTGGAGCATTGTGATGACAATGGCCATGCAGCATTGTGATGACACGGTCATGGAACATTGTGATGAGAAGAATTCTGGAGCATTGTCATGACAAGGGCCATGGAGCATTGTGATGACACGGCCATGGAACATTGTGATGACAAGAATTCTGGAGAATTGTGATGACAAGGTTCATGGAGAATTGTGATGACACGGTCAAGGAACATTGCGATGACAAGATTTCTGGAGCATTGTGGTGAAAGGGTATGGAGCATTGTGATTAAAGGTGACAAGGAACATTGTGATGATATGGGCAGAGAACTCTGTGATGAGACAGGACATGGAGTATTGTGACGAAAACTGTCATGGAACATTGTGCTGACCGGGATCATGGAGCTCTTTGGTAAGAGAGGCCATGGAGATTTGTGACGGCAGGCATTATGGGGCATTGTGTTGACAGCGTTCTTGGAGCATTGTGATGAAAGGCGTCATGGAGCGTTGTGATTACAGGGGCCATGGAGCATTGTGAATTCAAAGGCTATGGAGCATTGAGATGACAGGTTTCATGGAGCACTGTGATGAATGTGATCTTGGATCATTGTGATGACAAGTGTCCTAGAACCTTGTGATGACACGGTTCATGGAGCATTGTGATGACAAGGACCAGGGCAAATTGTGATGACATCTGTCATGGTGAATTGTGATGACAGTGGTCATCTAGATTTGCGATGAAAGGTATCATGGAGCACTGTGATAACAGGGGCCATGGAACATTGTGATGACAAAGGCCATGGAGCATTGTGATGACAAGTGTCATGGGGCATTTTGATGACATTGGCATGGAGCATTATGATGACAAGGGTTCTGGAGCATTTTGATGACAAGGGCATGGAGCATTGTGATGACAGGGCCCACGGAGCTTTGTGATGAAAAGGGCAGGGTACATTGTGATGACAGGGTTCATGGAGCATTGTGATGAAAGGGGCCATGGAGCATTGAGATGAGAGCCGTTATGAGGCATGGTGATGACAGTGGTCATGGAGCATTGTGATGAAAGAGATCATGGAGCAATATGATAACAGGGGCCATGGAGCATTGTGATGACAGGGGTATTGGAGCATTGTGATGGAAGTAGACATGGATCATTGTGATGACATGTGTCCTGGAACACTGTGATGACACGGTTCATCGAGTATTGTGATGACAAGGGTCATAGCGAATTGTGATGACAAGTGTCATGGGGCATTGTGATGACATTGATCATCTAGGAATTGTGATGAAAGGTATCATGGAGCACTGTGATGACTGGGGGCATGAAGCACTGTGATGAAAATTGTCCTGGATTATTGTGATGACAGCAGTCATGGAGAATTGTGATGACAGGGATTATGCAGCATTGTGTTGACAAGGGTATGGACTATTGTGATGACAATGGTCATGGAGCAATGTGATGAAAGTATTCATGGAACATCGTGATGAAAAGTGCATGGGAGCATTGTGACGATAAAGGCCATGGAGTATTGTGATGACTAGTGTCATGGAGCATTTTAATGAAAGGTTTCATTGTGCACCATGATGACAAAGGGGATGGAGAATTGTGATGAAACTGGTCCTGGAGCATTGTGATAACAAAAGCCATGGAGCATTGTGATGACAGGCATCATGGAGCATTGTGAAGAAAGGGGCCATGGGGTATTGTAATGACACTAGAGAAATATGATGAAAATGGTCAGCAAGCATAGTGATTAATGTGGTCATTGAGAATTGTGATGAAAAGCGACATAGAGCATTGTGATGACAAAGGTCATGGAGAACTGTGATGACCAGGGTCATGTAACATTGTGATGACACGGTCATGGAACATTGTGATGATAGGAATTCTCGAGCATTGTGCTGACAAGGGCCATGGGCCATTGTGATGACATGGTCATGGAACATTGCGATGACAAGATTTCTGGAGCATTGTGATGAAAGGCAATGGAGCATTGTGATTAAAGGTGACAAGGAACATTGTGATGATATGGGCAGAAAACTCTGTGATGACAGTGCTCATGGAGTATTGTGACAAAAAGTGTCATGGAACATTGTGCTGACAAGGGCCATGGAGCATTGTGATGACACGGTCATCGAACATTGTGATGACAAGAATTCTGGAGCATTATGATGACAAGGCCCTTGGAGCATTGTGATGACAGGGCCATGGAACATTGTGATGACAAGAATTCAGGAGCATTGTGATGACAATGGCCATGGAGCATTGTGATGACACGGTCATGGAAAATTGTGATGAGAAGAATTCTGGAGCATTGTCATGAAAAGGGCCATGGAGCATTGTGATGACACGGTCATGGAACATTGTGATGACGAGAATTCTGGAGCATTGTGATGACAAGGGCCATGGAGCATTGTGATGACACGGTCATGGAACATTGTGATGACAGGAATTCTGGAGCATTGTGATGACAAGGGCCATGGAGCATTGTGATGACACGGTCATGGAACATTGTGATGACAAGAATTCTGGAGCATTATGATGACAAGGGCCATGGAGCATTGTGATGACACGGCCATGGAACATTGTGATGACAAGAATTCTGGAGCATTGTGATGACAATGGCCATGGAGCATTGTGATGACACGGTCATGGAACATTGTGATGAGAAGAATTCTGGAGCATTGTCATGACAAGGGCCATGGAGCATTGTGATGACACGGCCATGGAACATTGTGATGACAAGAATTCTGGAGAATTGTGATGACAAGGTTCATGGAGAATTGTGATGACACGGTCAAGGAACATTGCGATGACAAGATTTCTGGAGCATTGTGGTGAAAGGGTATGGAGCATTGTGATTAAAGGTGACAAGGAACATTGTGATGATATGGGCAGAGAACTCTGTGAAGAGACAGGACATGGAGTATTGTGACGAAAACTGTCATGGAACATTGTGCTGACAGGGATCATGGAGCTCTTTGGTAAGAGAGGCCATGGAGATTTGTGACGGCAGGCATTATGGGGCATTGTGTTGATAGCGGTCTTGGAGCATTGTGATGAAAGGCGTCATGGAGCGTTGTGATTACAGGGGCCATGGAGCATTGTGAATTCAAAGGCTATGGAGCATTGAGATGACAGGTTTCATGGAGCACTGTGATGAATGTGATCTTGGATCATTGTGATGACAAGTGTCCTGGAACCTTGTGATGACACGGTTCATGGAGCATTGTGATGACAAGGACCATGGCAAATTGTGATGACATCTGTCATGGTGCATTGTGATGACAGTGGTCATCTAGATTTGCGATGAAAGGTATCATGGAGCACTGTGATGACAGGGGCCATGGAACATTGTGATGACAAAGGCCATGGAGCATTGTGATGACAAGTGTCATGGGGCATTTTGATGACATTGGCATGGAGCATTATGATGACAAGGGTTCTGGAGCATTTTGATGACAAGGGCATGGAGCATTGTGATGACAGGGCCCACGGAGCTTTGTGATGAAAAGGGCAGGGTACATTGTGATGACAGGGTTCATGGAGCATTGTGATGAAAGGGGCCATGGAGCATTGAGATGAGAGCCGTTATGAGGCATAGTGATGACAGTGGTCATGGAGCATTGTGATGAAAGAGATCATGGAGCAATATGATAACAGGGGCCATGGAGCATTGTGATGACAGGGGTATTGGAGCATTGTGATGGAAGTAGACATGGATCATTGTGATGACATGTGTCCTGGAACACTGTGATGACACGGTTCATCGAGTATTGTGATGACAAGGGTCATAGCGAATTGTGATGACAAGTGTCATGGGGCATTGTGATGACATTGATCATCTAGGAATTGTGATGAAAGGTATCATGGAGCACTGTGATGACTGGGGGCATGAAGCACTGTGATGAAAATTGTCCTGGATTATTGTGATGACAGCAGTCATGGAGAATTGTGATGACAGGGATTATGCAGCATTGTGTTGACAAGGGTATGGACTATTGTGATGACAATGGTCATGGAGCAATGTGATGAAAGTATTCATGGAACATCGTGATGAAAAGTGCATGGGAGCATTGTGACGATAAAGGCCATGGAGTATTGTGATGACTAGTGTCATGGAGCATTTTAATGAAAGGTTTCATTGTGCACCATGATGACAAAGGGGATGGAGAATTGTGATGAAACTGGTCCTGGAGCATTGTGATAACAAAAGCCATGGAGCATTGTGATGACAGGCATCATGGAGCATTGTGAAGAAAGGGGCCATGGGGTATTGTAATGACACTAGAGAAATATGATGAAAATGGTCAGCGAGCATAGTGATTAAAGTGGTCATTGAGAATTGTGATGAAAAGCGACATAGAGCATTGTGATGACAAAGGTCATGGAGAACTGTGATGACCAGGGTCATGGAACATTGTGATGACACGGTCATGGAACATTGTGATGACAGGAATTCTCGAGCATTGTGCTGACAAGGGCCATGGACCATTGTGATGACATGGTCATGGAATATTGCGATGACAAGATTTCTGGAGCATTGTGAGGAAAGAGAATGGAGCATTGTGATTAAAGGTGACAAGGAACATTGTGATGATATGGGCAGAAAACTCTGTGATGACAGTGGTCATGGAGTATTGTGACAAAAAGTGTCATGGAACATTGTGCTGACAAGGGCCATGGAGCATTGTGATGACACGGTCATGGAACATTGTGATGACAAGAATTCTGGAGCATTATGATGACAAGGGCCTTGGAGCATTGTGATGACAGGGCCATGGAACATTGTGATGACAAGAATTCGGGAGCATTGTGATGACAATGGCCATGGAGCATTGTGATGACACGGTCATGGAACATTGTGATGAGAAGAATTCTGGAGCATTGTCATGACAAGGGCCATGGAGCATTGTGATGACACGGTCATGGAACATTGTGATGACAAGAATTCTGGAGCATTGTAATGACACGGTCATGGAACATTGTGATGAGAAGAATTCTGGAGCATTATGATGACAAGCGCCATAGAGCATTGTGATGACAAGGGCGTGGAGCATTGTGATGACAGTGGTCATGGAACATTGTGACGATAAGGGCATCGAGCCGAGTTAGGGACAGTCTAGCGGCCTTGGGACTAAATTCAGTGCCTGAATTAGGCACAGCATAAGGTCTTTAGTTAGCATACGAGGTAGGACATTAGCTCGGGACAGGGTTAGGGTAAAGGCTTGGAATCGTGTCAGCAAATGACCTAAGGATAGTGTGAAGACCTTTGTTACTGAGACTCTCAGGGACTTCTTCAGAAGCAGTGTTAGGGCTTCAGGTAGGGACAGCATCAGGGCCTGACTTAGGGAGAGCGACAGGGCCTGAGTGAGGCCTAATGTCAGGCCCTTAGCTGGGGACACTGTCAGGGAATGACTTAGGAGCAGCATCAGTGCCTTTGTTGGATCAGCTTTAGGCTCTTAGGTAAAGACATGACCGGAGCCCTAGTTAGTCACAGCGTCAAGGCCTCAGTTAGGGAAAGCTTCAGGGTCTGAGTTACAGACAGCCTCAGGTCTTCACTTAAAGACAGCCACAGGGCTTTCTTAGGGACAGTGTCAGGACCTTGGTTAGAAATGAGTCAGGATATTAGCTCAGGAGAGTGTCAGGATTTTAGTTTTTGCTGGCAGCAGGGCCTCTATTAAGGACAGATTCCGGGCCTTTGTTAGATTCAGTGTCATGGCCTTAGTTAGGAGTAGTCAGGGCCTTAGTTAGGGAGAGCATGAGGGTTTCAGTTCGCATAAGATGCAGGAGATTATCTCGGGACAGAGTCAGGTTCCAGGCCAGAGATAGTGAAAGGAAATGACCAAGGGATAACGAGAAGACCTTAGTTATTGAGAGCTTCAGGGCCTTAGTTAGCAGCAGCGTGAGCACCTTAATCAGGACCAGCGCCAGGGCTTGATGTATGGACAGCATCAGAGCCTAAGTAAGGTACAGCAACAGGGCCTAAGTGAGGCCTATCTTTAGGGCCTGAGTAAGGGACAGTATCAGGGCATGACTTAGGAGCAGCATAAAGGCCTCTGTAGGATCAGCATTAGGGTCTTCGTTAAAGCTATTATCAGGGCCTCCGTTAGGGATAGCCTCAAGGCCTCACTTAGGGACAGCGTCAGGGCTTACTTTGGGAAAGTTTCAGGACCTTGGTAAGACATGGGTCAGGCTATTAGCTCAGGATAATATCAGGTGTTCAGATATTGACGGCAGCAGGGCCTTAGTTAGAGGCAGTGTCAGGGCCTAAGTTAGGACTAGCATCAGAGCCTTTGTTAGGTACAGTGTCAGTGACTGAGTTAGGTGTAGTGTCAGAGCCTTAGTTAGGGACAGTGTCAGGGCCTGCATTAGGACGAGCCTCCAGGCCTCAGTTAGGGACAGGTTCACGGCCTCGGACCTAAATTCAGGGCCTCATTTAGGGACAGAATCAGGGATTTAGCTAGCCTAAGGGAATCTACAGCTGAAAGCAACCTGAACACCACCTCAAGCAGATGCAGAAGTGAACCATGCACGCTCCTATGAAGGAATATTCCACAGCAGTTGAGTACATGTTGTTTAAAGTTAGTAACACTATAAAAATTATGTTTGGAAGAAAACTATATTCAGAAGATGAAAGAATCTCGTTCTAAAGAATCTCTTTAGCTAATCTCGACATTAGCTAAAGAGAAGGTTAGGTTAAGGTCTAGGGAGAGTGTCAGGAAATGACCTAGGGATAGTGTCAAGACCTTAGTTACTTAGCACATCAGGACCTAATTTAGGAGCAGTGAGTGTCAGGGCTTCGGGTAGGAACAGCGTCAGAGCCTGACTTAGGGAGTGGGACAGGGCCTGAGTGAGGCCTAGCGTCAGGGCCTTAGCTAGAGACAGTGTCAAGGCATGACTTAGGAGCAGCCTAAGAGCCATGGTAGGATCAGCCTCAGGGGCTATGTTAAAGATATTATCAGGGCCTCTGTTAGGGACAGCCTCAAGGCCTCACTTCGAGACAGCATCAGGGCTTCCTTAGGGACAGTTTCAGGACCTTGGTAAGAGATGGGTCAAGAAATTAGCTCAGGATAGTGTCAGGACTTTAGCTATTGACGGCAGCAGGGCCTTAGTTAGGGACAGTGTCAGGCCCTGAATTAGGACGAACATCGAGGCCTTAGGTACGGACAGGGTCACAGCCTCGAGAGTAATTTTAGGCCCTTAGTTAAGGACAGCAGCAGGGCTGTAGTTAGCATAAGAGGCACGACACTTCCTAGGGACAGGCTCAGGTTATGGTCTAGGGAGAGTGTCAGGAAAGGACCTAAGCATAGTGTCAAAACCTTAGTTACTGAGAGTATCAGATCCTTATTTAGAACCAGTGTCAGGGCTTCAGGTAGGGACAGCATCAGAGCCTGACTTAGGCAGAGCGACAGGGCCTGAGTGAGGCCTAGCGTCAGGCCCTTAGCTGAGGACACTGTCAGGGCCTGACTTAGGAACAGAATCAGCGCCTCTGTTGGATCAGCCTTAGCGTCTTTGTTAGAGATATGATCAGGGCCTGACTTAGTCACAGCTTCAAGGCCTCAGTTAGGGAAAGCTTCAGGGCCTGAGTTAGGGACAGCCTCAGTTCTTAACATAGGGACAGCGACAGGGCTTTCTTAGGGACAGTGTCAGGACCTTGGTTAGAAATATGTCAGGATATTAACTCAGGCTAGTGTCCAGTTTTTAGTTATTGCTGACAGCAGGGCCTATATTAGGGGCAAATTCTGAGCCTTACTTCGAGACAGTGTCAGGGCCTGAGTTAGGACTAGCATCAGAGCCCTTGTAAAGTACAGTGTCAGGGACTGAGTTAGGTGCAGTGTCAGGGCTTTAGTTAGGGACAGTGTCAGCGCCTCAGTTAGGATGAGCCTCCAACCTCAGTTAGGGACAGCTTGACGGCCTCGGGACTAATTTCAGGCTCTTAGTTCGAGACAGCATCAGGGATTTAGTTAGCATAAGAGGCTCGACAATAGCTAAAGACAAGTTTAGGTTAAGATCTAGGGATAGTGTCAGGAAATGACCTAGGGAGAGTGGCAAGACCATAGCTAATTAGAGCATCAGTGCCTAATTTAGGCCCAGTGTCAGGGCTTCAGGTAGGGACAGAGTCTTAGCCTGACTTAGGGAGAGCGACAGGGCCTGAGTGATGCCTAGAGTCAGGGCCTTAGCTACGGACAGCGTCAGGGCATGACATAGGATCAACATAAGGGTCTCTGTAAGATCAGCATTAGAGTTTCGTTCAAGACATTATCAGGACCTCTGTGAGGGACAGCCTCAGGGCCTCACTTAGGGACAGTGTCAGGGCTAACTTTGGGAGAGTTTCAGGACCTTGGTAAGACATGGGTCAGGGTATTAGCTCAGGATAATGTCAGGACTTTAGATATTGATGGTAGCAGCGCCTACGTTAGGGAAAGTTTCAAGGCGTTAGTTAGGAGTAGCGGGCCTCTGATAGGTCCAGTGTCAGATCCTCAGTTAGCAATAGTGTTAGGGCCTTAGTTAGGGACAGTGTCAGGGCCGGATGTAGGGCGAGCATCTAGGCCTTCGTTCGGGACAGGTTCATGGTCTTGGGACTAAATTCCGTGCCTGAGGTAGGCACAGCCTAAGGGCTTCAGTTAGCATAAGAGGCAGGACATTAGCTAGTGACCGTGTCAGTTTAACATCTAGGGAAAGTGTCAGGAAATGACCTAAGGAGAGTGTGAAGACCTTTGTTACGGAGACTCTCAGGGCCTTATTCAGAAGCAGTGTTAGGGGTTCAGGTAGGGACAGCATCAGAGCCTGACTTAGGGAGAGCGATAGGGTCTGAGTGAGGCCTAGCATCAGACACTTAGTGGGGGACACTATCGGGGCATGACTTAGGAGCAGCATCAGGGCCTCTGTTGGATCAGCCTTAGGGTCTTAGTTAAAGTCATGATCAGGGTCTGAGTTAGTCACAGCATCAAGGCCTGAGTTAGTTAGGGAAAGCTTCAGGGCCTCACTTAGGGACAGCGTCCGGGCTTACTTTGGGACAGTTTCAGGACCTTGGTAAGACATGGGTCAGGTTATTAGCTCCGGATAATGTCAGGACTTTCGATGTTGATGGCAGCAGGCCTTGGTTAGAGACAGTGTCAGGCCCTGAGTTACGACTAGCGTCAGAGCCTTTGTTAGATACAATGTACGGGACTGAATTAGGAGTAGAGTCAGGGCCTTAGTTAGTGACAGTGTCAGGGCCTGACTTAGGGAGAGCGACAGGGCCTGAGTGAGGCTTAGCATCAGGCCCTTAGCTGGGCACACTGTCAGGGCATGACTTTGGAGCAGCATCAGCGTCTTTGCTGGATCAGCATTAAGGTCTTCGTTAGGTACATGATCAGGGCCTGAATTAGTCACAGCTTCAAGGCTTCAGTTAAGGAAAGCTTCAGGGCCTGAGTTAGGGACAGCCTCAGGTCTTCACTTAGGGACAGCGTCAGGGCTTACTTTGGGACAGTTTCAGGACCTTGGAAAGACATAGGTCAGGATAGTAGCTCAGGATAATGGCAGGACTTTTGATAGTGATGGCAGCAGGGCCTTAGTTACAGACGGTTTCAGGGCCTGAGTTAGGCCTCGCATCAGAGACTTTGTTAGGTACAGTGGAAGGGACTGAGTTAGGAGTAGTGTCAGGGCCTTGCTTAGGGACAGTGTCAGGGTCTGATTTAGGTGTACTGTCTGAGACCTAGTTAGGGACAGTGCTAGGGCCTGAGTTAGGATTAGTGTCAAGGCCTTATTGAGGACCAATTTCAGGGCCTTAGTTTGGACTAGCATCAGAGCCATTGTTAGGAATCGTATGAGGGCCTGAGTTAGGCATACTATCAGGGCCTTAGTTAGGGAGAGTTTTAGGGCCTGAGTTACGATTAGTGTCAAGGCCTTATTTAGGACCCATTTTAGGGCTTTAGTTTGGACTAGCAACAAAGCCTTTGTTAGGTAGCATGTCGGGGCCTCAGTTAGGTGTAGTGTCAGGGCCATTGTTAGGGACAGTATCAGGGCCTGACTTAGGAGAAGTTCAGGGCCTTAGCCAGGGAAAGTGTCAGGGCCTTAGTTAGGGACATTCTCAGGGCCTGAATTAGCAGTAGTGTCAAAAGTCCTTAGTGAGGAGAGTAAGGAGTAAGTCAGGACTCAGGCCCTGACCCTGTTCTTAAATAAGGCTCTGACATTACCTGTAACACAGGTCCTGATCTGATTCCTATCATAGGCGCTGATGTTGGACTTAACTAAGGCCCTGACACTGGTCCTAACTAAAGCTGTGACACTACTCTTAACTCAGGCCCTGACACTGTCCCTAACAAAGCCTCTGACACTACTCCTAAATCAGGCACTGACACTGTCCCTAACTAAGGCCCTGACATACACCTAACTCAGGCCCTGACACTGTCTCTAACTAAGGCCCTGATACTACTCCAAACTCAGCACTGACACTGTCACTAACTAAGGCCCTGACACTATTCATAGCTCACGCCCTAACACAACTCCGAAATCATGCCCTGACAATGTCCCTAACTAAGGCCCTGACACTATTCCTAACTCAGGCGCTGACACAATACTTAAGGAAGGCCCTGACATTACTCCTAACTCAGGCCCTGAAAAGGTCCCTAACTAAGGCCGACACAACTCCTAACTCAGGCACTAACACTGTCCCTAAATAAGGCCCTGAAACTATTCCTAACTGAGGCGCTGATACAATACCTAACGAAGGCACTGATGCTACTCCTAACTAAGGCCCTGACACTACTCCTATCTCAAGCAATGACACTGTCCCTAACTTAGGCCCTGACTCTACTCCTGACTCAGGCACTGACACTGGCCCTACCTTAGGCCCTGACACTACTCCTAACTAAGCAACTGACACTGTCCCTAACTAAGGCCCGGATACTACTCCTTACTCAGGCACTGACAATATCACTAACTAAGGCCGTGACACTACTCCCAAAATAGGCACTGAGACTGTCCCGAAATATGCCCTGACAGTACTCCGAACTCAGGCACTGACACTGTCCTTAACTAAGGCCCTGATACTACTTCCACCTCAGGCACTGACACTCTCCCTAAGTAAGCCCTGACATTACTCCCAATTCCGGCATTGACACTTTCGCTTACTAAGGCCCTGAAACTACTCACAACTCAGGCCCTTACACTGTTACTAACTACCGGTCTCAGACTACTCCTAACTCAGGCCCTGGCACTGTCCGTAACTTAGGCTCTGGCACTATTCCTAACTCAGACACTGACGCTGTCCCTTAACTAAGGGTCTGACACTCCTCCCAACTCAGACAGTGACACTCTATCAATTTAAGGCCTTGACACTACTCTTAACTCAGGCCCTGACACAGTCCATAATAAAGACCCTGAAACTAATCCCAACTCAGGCCCTGGCACTGTCCGTAACTAAGGGCCTGACACTACTTCCATCTCAGCAACTGACACCATCCCTAACTATGGCCCTGACACTATTCCCAACTCAGGCACTGACACTGTCACTAAATAAGGCCATTACACTTCTCTTAACTCAACAACTGGCACTCTCCGTAACTAAGGCTTTGACACAATACTTAACTCATGCCCTGACACTGTCCTTAACTAAGACCCTGAGAGTACTCCCAACTCAGTCACTGACACTGTTCCTAACTACGGCCCAGAGACTACTCCCAATTCAGGCCCTGACACTGTCCCTAACTAAGGCACTGATATTACTCCCAACTCAGGCACTGACACTGTCCCTAACTAAGGCCCTGACACGACTCCCATCTCAGCCACTGACACTGTCCCTAAGGCCCTGACACTACCTCCAACTCAGGCACTGACACTATCCCTAACTACAGCCCTGACACTTCTCCTAACTCAGGCACTTACTAATGTCCTGACACAACTCCCAACTCAGGCACTGGCATTGTTCCTAACAAAGGCCCTGACACTAATCCCAACATACGCACTGAGACTGTCCCGAAATACGCCCTGACAGTACTCCCAACTCAGGCAATGACACTGTCCCTAACTAAGGCCCTGACACTACTCCCAAACTAGGCACTGACATTGTCCCTAACTAAGGCCCTGACATTACTCTCAACTCAGGCACTAACACTGTCCCTAACTAAGGACTTGACACTCCTCTTAACTCAGGCCCTGGCACAGTCCCTAACAAAGGCCTGCCACTTCCCCCAACTCTGGCACTGAGAGTGTCCCTAACTACGGCCATCACACTACTCCTAACTCAGGCACTGATGCTATCCCTAACTAAGGCTCTGACACTACTCCCAACACAGGCATTGACACTGTCCCTAACTAAGGCCCTCACACTACTACTTACTTAGGCACTGACACGCTACCTAACTAAGGCCCTGAGACTACTTCTACCTCAGACCCTGACACTGTCCCTAACGAAGGGCCTGATACTACTCCCAACACAGGCACTGACACTCTCCCTAACTAAGGCCTTGACACTACTTTTAACTCATGCCCTGATGCTGTCCCAAAAAAGACCCTGAGACTATTCCCAACTCAGGCACTGACACTCTCCCTAACTAAGACCCTGACACTACTCCCATCTCAGCCACTGACACTGTCCCTAATGCCCTGACACTACTTCCAACTCAGGCACTGACACTGTCCCTAACTAGGCCCTGACACTACTCCCAACTCAGGCACTGACACTGTCACTAACTAAGGCCCTGACATAACTGCCAACTCCGGCACTGACACTTTCTCTAACTACGGCCCTGAAACTACTCACAACTCAGGCCCTGACACTGTTCCTAACTACCGGTCTCAGACTACTCCTAACTTAGGCCCTGACACTATTCCTAACACAGTCCCTGACACTGTCCCTAACTAAGGTCCTGAGACGATTCCTAACTCAGACCCTGACACTGTCCATAACTTAGGCCATGTCACTACTCCCAACTCAGGCACTGACGCTGTTCCTAACTAAGGGTCTGACACTACTCCAAACTGAGACACTGACACTCTTCCAAATTAAGGCCTTGACACTACTCTTAACTCAGGCCCTGACACTGTCCATAATAAAGACCCTGACAAAAATCCCAACTTCGGCACTGACAATGTCCGTAACTAAGGCCCTGACGCTATTCCCATCTCAGCCACTGACACTGTCCCTAACTATGGCCCTGACACTACTCCCAATGCAAGCACTGGCGCTGTCCCTAACTAAGGCATTGGCACTACTCCCAACTCGCCCTGGCGCTGTCCCTAACTAAGGCTCTGACACTACTCCCAATTCAGGCAATGACAGTGTCCCTAACTGAGGCAATGATACTACTCCCAACTCAAGCACTAAGGCTCTGGATCATTGTGATGACCAGCGCCAAGGAGCATTGTGATGACAAGGGCGTGGAGCATTGTGATGACAGTGGTCATGGAACATTGTGACGATAAGGGCATCGAGCCGAGTTAGGGACAGTCTAGCGGCCTTGGGACTAAATTCAGTGCCTGAATTAGGCACAGCATAAGGTCTTTAGTTAGCATACGAGGTAGGACATTAGCTCGGGACAGGGTTAGGGTAAAGGCTTGGAATCGTGTCAGCAAATGACCTAAGGATAGTGTGAAGACCTTTGTTACTGAGACTCTCAGGGACTTCTTCAGAAGCAGTGTTAGGGCTTCAGGTAGGGACAGCATCAGGGCCTGACTTAGGGAGAGCGACAGGGCCTGAGTGAGGCCTAATGTCAGGCCCTTAGCTGGGGACACTGTCAGGGAATGACTTAGGAGCAGCATCAGTGCCTTTGTTGGATCAGCTTTAGGCTCTTAGGTAAAGACATGACCGGAGCCCTAGTTAGTCACAGCGTCAAGGCCTCAGTTAGGGAAAGCTTCAGGGTCTGAGTTACAGACAGCCTCAGGTCTTCACTTAAAGACAGCCACAGGGCTTTCTTAGGGACAGTGTCAGGACCTTGGTTAGAAATGAGTCAGGATATTAGCTCAGGAGAGTGTCAGGATTTTAGTTTTTGCTGGCAGCAGGGCCTCTATTAAGGACAGATTCCGGGCCTTTGTTAGATTCAGTGTCATGGCCTTAGTTAGGAGTAGTCAGGGCCTTAGTTAGGGAGAGCATGAGGGTTTCAGTTCGCATAAGATGCAGGAGATTATCTCGGGACAGAGTCAGGTTCCAGGCCAGAGACAGTGAAAGGAAATGACCAAGGGATAACGAGAAGACCTTAGTTATTGAGAGCTTCAGGGCCTTAGTTAGCAGCAGCGTGAGCACCTTAATCAGGACCAGCGCCAGGGCTTGATGTATGGACAGCATCAGAGCCTAAGTAAGGTACAGCAACAGGGCCTAAGTGAGGCCTATCTTTAGGGCCTGAGTAAGGGACAGTATCAGGGCATGACTTAGGAGCAGCATAAAGGCCTCTGTAGGATCAGCATTAGGGTCTTCGTTAAAGCTATTATCAGGGCCTCCGTTAGGGATAGCCTCAAGGCCTCACTTAGGGACAGCGTCAGGGCTTACTTTGGGAAAGTTTCAGGACCTTGGTAAGACATGGGTCAGGCTATTAGCTCAGGATAATATCAGGTGTTCAGATATTGACGGCAGCAGGGCCTTAGTTAGAGGCAGTGTCAGGGCCTAAGTTAGGACTAGCATCAGAGCCTTTGTTAGGTACAGTGTCAGTGACTGAGTTAGGTGTAGTGTCAGAGCCTTAGTTAGGGACAGTGTCAGGGCCTGCATTAGGACGAGCCTCCAGGCCTCAGTTAGGGACAGGTTCACGGCCTCGGACCTAAATTCAGGGCCTCATTTAGGGACAGAATCAGGGATTTAGCTAGCCTAAGGGAATCTACAGCTGAAAGCAACCTGAACACCACCTCAAGCAGATGCAGAAGTGAACCATGCACGCTCCTATGAAGGAATATTCCACAGCAGTTGAGTACATGTTGTTTAAAGTTAGTAACACTATAAAAATTATGTTTGGAAGAAAACTATATTCAGAAGATGAAAGAATCTCGTTCTAAAGAATCTCTTTAGCTAATCTCGACATTAGCTAAAGAGAAGGTTAGGTTAAGGTCTAGGGAGAGTGTCAGGAAA
Organism: Balaenoptera acutorostrata; assembly: GCF_949987535.1. Taxonomy (NCBI): domain Eukaryota; kingdom Metazoa; phylum Chordata; class Mammalia; order Artiodactyla; family Balaenopteridae; genus Balaenoptera; species Balaenoptera acutorostrata. Next base: position 23,415 of record NW_026645627.1, read on the forward strand.
TGACCTAGGGATAGTGTCAAGACCTTAGTTACTTAGCACATCAGGACCTAATTTAGGAGCAGTGAGTGTCAGGGCTTCGGGTAGGAACAGCGTCAGAGCCTGACTTAGGGAGTGGGACAGGGCCTGAGTGAGGCCTAGCGTCAGGGCCTTAGCTAGAGACAGTGTCAAGGCATGACTTAGGAGCAGCCTAAGAGCCATGGTAGGATCAGCCTCAGGGGCTATGTTAAAGATATTATCAGGGCCTCTGTTAGGGACAGCCTCAAGGCCTCACTTCGAGACAGCATCAGGGCTTCCTTAGGGACAGTTTCAGGACCTTGGTAAGAGATGGGTCAAGAAATTAGCTCAGGATAGTGTCAGGACTTTAGCTATTGACGGCAGCAGGGCCTTAGTTAGGGACAGTGTCAGGCCCTGAATTAGGACGAACATCGAGGCCTTAGGTACGGACAGGGTCACAGCCTCGAGAGTAATTTTAGGCCCTTAGTTAAGGACAGCAGCAGGGCTGTAGTTAGCATAAGAGGCACGACACTTCCTAGGGACAGGCTCAGGTTATGGTCTAGGGAGAGTGTCAGGAAAGGACCTAAGCATAGTGTCAAAACCTTAGTTACTGAGAGTATCAGATCCTTATTTAGAACCAGTGTCAGGGCTTCAGGTAGGGACAGCATCAGAGCCTGACTTAGGCAGAGCGACAGGGCCTGAGTGAGGCCTAGCGTCAGGCCCTTAGCTGAGGACACTGTCAGGGCCTGACTTAGGAACAGAATCAGCGCCTCTGTTGGATCAGCCTTAGCGTCTTTGTTAGAGATATGATCAGGGCCTGACTTAGTCACAGCTTCAAGGCCTCAGTTAGGGAAAGCTTCAGGGCCTGAGTTAGGGACAGCCTCAGTTCTTAACATAGGGACAGCGACAGGGCTTTCTTAGGGACAGTGTCAGGACCTTGGTTAGAAATATGTCAGGATATTAACTCAGGCTAGTGTCCAGTTTTTAGTTATTGCTGACAGCAGGGCCTATATTAGGGGCAAATTCTGAGCCTTACTTCGAGACAGTGTCAGGGCCTGAGTTAGGACTAGCATCAGAGCCCTTGTAAAGTACAGTGTCAGGGACTGAGTTAGGTGCAGTGTCAGGGCTTTAGTTAGGGACAGTGTCAGCGCCTCAGTTAGGATGAGCCTCCAACCTCAGTTAGGGACAGCTTGACGGCCTCGGGACTAATTTCAGGCTCTTAGTTCGAGACAGCATCAGGGATTTAGTTAGCATAAGAGGCTCGACAATAGCTAAAGACAAGTTTAGGTTAAGATCTAGGGATAGTGTCAGGAAATGACCTAGGGAGAGTGGCAAGACCATAGCTAATTAGAGCATCAGTGCCTAATTTAGGCCCAGTGTCAGGGCTTCAGGTAGGGACAGAGTCTTAGCCTGACTTAGGGAGAGCGACAGGGCCTGAGTGATGCCTAGAGTCAGGGCCTTAGCTACGGACAGCGTCAGGGCATGACATAGGATCAACATAAGGGTCTCTGTAAGATCAGCATTAGAGTTTCGTTCAAGACATTATCAGGACCTCTGTGAGGGACAGCCTCAGGGCCTCACTTAGGGACAGTGTCAGGGCTAACTTTGGGAGAGTTTCAGGACCTTGGTAAGACATGGGTCAGGGTATTAGCTCAGGATAATGTCAGGACTTTAGATATTGATGGTAGCAGCGCCTACGTTAGGGAAAGTTTCAAGGCGTTAGTTAGGAGTAGCGGGCCTCTGATAGGTCCAGTGTCAGATCCTCAGTTAGCAATAGTGTTAGGGCCTTAGTTAGGGACAGTGTCAGGGCCGGATGTAGGGCGAGCATCTAGGCCTTCGTTCGGGACAGGTTCATGGTCTTGGGACTAAATTCCGTGCCTGAGGTAGGCACAGCCTAAGGGCTTCAGTTAGCATAAGAGGCAGGACATTAGCTAGTGACCGTGTCAGTTTAACATCTAGGGAAAGTGTCAGGAAATGACCTAAGGAGAGTGTGAAGACCTTTGTTACGGAGACTCTCAGGGCCTTATTCAGAACCAGTGTTAGGGGTTCAGGTAGGGACAGCATCAGAGCCTGACTTAGGGAGAGCGATAGGGTCTGAGTGAGGCCTAGCATCAGACACTTAGTGGGGGACACTATCGGGGCATGACTTAGGAGCAGCATCAGGGCCTCTGTTGGATCAGCCTTAGGGTCTTAGTTAAAGTCATGATCAGGGTCTGAGTTAGTCACAGCATCAAGGCCTGAGTTAGTTAGGGAAAGCTTCAGGGCCTCACTTAGGGACAGCGTCCGGGCTTACTTTGGGACAGTTTCAGGACCTTGGTAAGACATGGGTCAGGTTATTAGCTCCGGATAATGTCAGGACTTTCGATGTTGATGGCAGCAGGCCTTGGTTAGAGACAGTGTCAGGCCCTGAGTTACGACTAGCGTCAGAGCCTTTGTTAGATACAATGTACGGGACTGAATTAGGAGTAGAGTCAGGGCCTTAGTTAGTGACAGTGTCAGGGCCTGACTTAGGGAGAGCGACAGGGCCTGAGTGAGGCTTAGCATCAGGCCCTTAGCTGGGCACACTGTCAGGGCATGACTTTGGAGCAGCATCAGCGTCTTTGCTGGATCAGCATTAAGGTCTTCGTTAGGTACATGATCAGGGCCTGAATTAGTCACAGCTTCAAGGCTTCAGTTAAGGAAAGCTTCAGGGCCTGAGTTAGGGACAGCCTCAGGTCTTCACTTAGGGACAGCGTCAGGGCTTACTTTGGGACAGTTTCAGGACCTTGGAAAGACATAGGTCAGGATAGTAGCTCAGGATAATGGCAGGACTTTTGATAGTGATGGCAGCAGGGCCTTAGTTACAGACGGTTTCAGGGCCTGAGTTAGGCCTCGCATCAGAGACTTTGTTAGGTACAGTGGAAGGGACTGAGTTAGGAGTAGTGTCAGGGCCTTGCTTAGGGACAGTGTCAGGGTCTGATTTAGGTGTACTGTCTGAGACCTAGTTAGGGACAGTGCTAGGGCCTGAGTTAGGATTAGTGTCAAGGCCTTATTGAGGACCAATTTCAGGGCCTTAGTTTGGACTAGCATCAGAGCCATTGTTAGGAATCGTATGAGGGCCTGAGTTAGGCATACTATCAGGGCCTTAGTTAGGGAGAGTTTTAGGGCCTGAGTTACGATTAGTGTCAAGGCCTTATTTAGGACCCATTTTAGGGCTTTAGTTTGGACTAGCAACAAAGCCTTTGTTAGGTAGCATGTCGGGGCCTCAGTTAGGTGTAGTGTCAGGGCCATTGTTAGGGACAGTATCAGGGCCTGACTTAGGAGAAGTTCAGGGCCTTAGCCAGGGAAAGTGTCAGGGCCTTAGTTAGGGACATTCTCAGGGCCTGAATTAGCAGTAGTGTCAAAAGTCCTTAGTGAGGAGAGTAAGGAGTAAGTCAGGACTCAGGCCCTGACCCTGTTCTTAAATAAGGCTCTGACATTACCTGTAACACAGGTCCTGATCTGATTCCTATCATAGGCGCTGATGTTGGACTTAACTAAGGCCCTGACACTGGTCCTAACTAAAGCTGTGACACTACTCTTAACTCAGGCCCTGACACTGTCCCTAACAAAGCCTCTGACACTACTCCTAAATCAGGCACTGACACTGTCCCTAACTAAGGCCCTGACATACACCTAACTCAGGCCCTGACACTGTCTCTAACTAAGGCCCTGATACTACTCCAAACTCAGCACTGACACTGTCACTAACTAAGGCCCTGACACTATTCATAGCTCACGCCCTAACACAACTCCGAAATCATGCCCTGACAATGTCCCTAACTAAGGCCCTGACACTATTCCTAACTCAGGCGCTGACACAATACTTAAGGAAGGCCCTGACATTACTCCTAACTCAGGCCCTGAAAAGGTCCCTAACTAAGGCCGACACAACTCCTAACTCAGGCACTAACACTGTCCCTAAATAAGGCCCTGAAACTATTCCTAACTGAGGCGCTGATACAATACCTAACGAAGGCACTGATGCTACTCCTAACTAAGGCCCTGACACTACTCCTATCTCAAGCAATGACACTGTCCCTAACTTAGGCCCTGACTCTACTCCTGACTCAGGCACTGACACTGGCCCTACCTTAGGCCCTGACACTACTCCTAACTAAGCAACTGACACTGTCCCTAACTAAGGCCCGGATACTACTCCTTACTCAGGCACTGACAATATCACTAACTAAGGCCGTGACACTACTCCCAAAATAGGCACTGAGACTGTCCCGAAATATGCCCTGACAGTACTCCGAACTCAGGCACTGACACTGTCCTTAACTAAGGCCCTGATACTACTTCCACCTCAGGCACTGACACTCTCCCTAAGTAAGCCCTGACATTACTCCCAATTCCGGCATTGACACTTTCGCTTACTAAGGCCCTGAAACTACTCACAACTCAGGCCCTTACACTGTTACTAACTACCGGTCTCAGACTACTCCTAACTCAGGCCCTGGCACTGTCCGTAACTTAGGCTCTGGCACTATTCCTAACTCAGACACTGACGCTGTCCCTTAACTAAGGGTCTGACACTCCTCCCAACTCAGACAGTGACACTCTATCAATTTAAGGCCTTGACACTACTCTTAACTCAGGCCCTGACACAGTCCATAATAAAGACCCTGAAACTAATCCCAACTCAGGCCCTGGCACTGTCCGTAACTAAGGGCCTGACACTACTTCCATCTCAGCAACTGACACCATCCCTAACTATGGCCCTGACACTATTCCCAACTCAGGCACTGACACTGTCACTAAATAAGGCCATTACACTTCTCTTAACTCAACAACTGGCACTCTCCGTAACTAAGGCTTTGACACAATACTTAACTCATGCCCTGACACTGTCCTTAACTAAGACCCTGAGAGTACTCCCAACTCAGTCACTGACACTGTTCCTAACTACGGCCCAGAGACTACTCCCAATTCAGGCCCTGACACTGTCCCTAACTAAGGCACTGATATTACTCCCAACTCAGGCACTGACACTGTCCCTAACTAAGGCCCTGACACGACTCCCATCTCAGCCACTGACACTGTCCCTAAGGCCCTGACACTACCTCCAACTCAGGCACTGACACTATCCCTAACTACAGCCCTGACACTTCTCCTAACTCAGGCACTTACTAATGTCCTGACACAACTCCCAACTCAGGCACTGGCATTGTTCCTAACAAAGGCCCTGACACTAATCCCAACATAGGCACTGAGACTGTCCCGAAATACGCCCTGACAGTACTCCCAACTCAGGCAATGACACTGTCCCTAACTAAGGCCCTGACACTACTCCCAAACTAGGCACTGACATTGTCCCTAACTAAGGCCCTGACATTACTCTCAACTCAGGCACTAACACTGTCCCTAACTAAGGACTTGACACTCCTCTTAACTCAGGCCCTGGCACAGTCCCTAACAAAGGCCTGCCACTTCCCCCAACTCTGGCACTGAGAGTGTCCCTAACTACGGCCATCACACTACTCCTAACTCAGGCACTGATGCTATCCCTAACTAAGGCTCTGACACTACTCCCAACACAGGCATTGACACTGTCCCTAACTAAGGCCCTCACACTACTACTTACTTAGGCACTGACACGCTACCTAACTAAGGCCCTGAGACTACTTCTACCTCAGACCCTGACACTGTCCCTAACGAAGGGCCTGATACTACTCCCAACACAGGCACTGACACTCTCCCTAACTAAGGCCTTGACACTACTTTTAACTCATGCCCTGATGCTGTCCCAAAAAAGACCCTGAGACTATTCCCAACTCAGGCACTGACACTCTCCCTAACTAAGACCCTGACACTACTCCCATCTCAGCCACTGACACTGTCCCTAATGCCCTGACACTACTTCCAACTCAGGCACTGACACTGTCCCTAACTAGGCCCTGACACTACTCCCAACTCAGGCACTGACACTGTCACTAACTAAGGCCCTGACATAACTGCCAACTCCGGCACTGACACTTTCTCTAACTACGGCCCTGAAACTACTCACAACTCAGGCCCTGACACTGTTCCTAACTACCGGTCTCAGACTACTCCTAACTTAGGCCCTGACACTATTCCTAACACAGTCCCTGACACTGTCCCTAACTAAGGTCCTGAGACGATTCCTAACTCAGACCCTGACACTGTCCATAACTTAGGCCATGTCACTACTCCCAACTCAGGCACTGACGCTGTTCCTAACTAAGGGTCTGACACTACTCCAAACTGAGACACTGACACTCTTCCAAATTAAGGCCTTGACACTACTCTTAACTCAGGCCCTGACACTGTCCATAATAAAGACCCTGACAAAAATCCCAACTTCGGCACTGACAATGTCCGTAACTAAGGCCCTGACGCTATTCCCATCTCAGCCACTGACACTGTCCCTAACTATGGCCCTGACACTACTCCCAATGCAAGCACTGGCGCTGTCCCTAACTAAGGCATTGGCACTACTCCCAACTCGCCCTGGCGCTGTCCCTAACTAAGGCTCTGACACTACTCCCAATTCAGGCAATGACAGTGTCCCTAACTGAGGCAATGATACTACTCCCAACTCAAGCACTAAGGCTCTGGATCATTGTGATGACCAGCGCCAAGGAGCATTGTGATGACAAGGGCGTGGAGCATTGTGATGACAGTGGTCATGGAACATTGTGACGATAAGGGCATCGAGCCGAGTTAGGGACAGTCTAGCGGCCTTGGGACTAAATTCAGTGCCTGAATTAGGCACAGCATAAGGTCTTTAGTTAGCATACGAGGTAGGACATTAGCTCGGGACAGGGTTAGGGTAAAGGCTTGGAATCGTGTCAGCAAATGACCTAAGGATAGTGTGAAGACCTTTGTTACTGAGACTCTCAGGGACTTCTTCAGAAGCAGTGTTAGGGCTTCAGGTAGGGACAGCATCAGGGCCTGACTTAGGGAGAGCGACAGGGCCTGAGTGAGGCCTAATGTCAGGCCCTTAGCTGGGGACACTGTCAGGGAATGACTTAGGAGCAGCATCAGTGCCTTTGTTGGATCAGCTTTAGGCTCTTAGGTAAAGACATGACCGGAGCCCTAGTTAGTCACAGCGTCAAGGCCTCAGTTAGGGAAAGCTTCAGGGTCTGAGTTACAGACAGCCTCAGGTCTTCACTTAAAGACAGCCACAGGGCTTTCTTAGGGACAGTGTCAGGACCTTGGTTAGAAATGAGTCAGGATATTAGCTCAGGAGAGTGTCAGGATTTTAGTTTTTGCTGGCAGCAGGGCCTCTATTAAGGACAGATTCCGGGCCTTTGTTAGATTCAGTGTCATGGCCTTAGTTAGGAGTAGTCAGGGCCTTAGTTAGGGAGAGCATGAGGGTTTCAGTTCGCATAAGATGCAGGAGATTATCTCGGGACAGAGTCAGGTTCCAGGCCAGAGATAGTGAAAGGAAATGACCAAGGGATAACGAGAAGACCTTAGTTATTGAGAGCTTCAGGGCCTTAGTTAGCAGCAGCGTGAGCACCTTAATCAGGACCAGCGCCAGGGCTTGATGTATGGACAGCATCAGAGCCTAAGTAAGGTACAGCAACAGGGCCTAAGTGAGGCCTATCTTTAGGGCCTGAGTAAGGGACAGTATCAGGGCATGACTTAGGAGCAGCATAAAGGCCTCTGTAGGATCAGCATTAGGGTCTTCGTTAAAGCTATTATCAGGGCCTCCGTTAGGGATAGCCTCAAGGCCTCACTTAGGGACAGCGTCAGGGCTTACTTTGGGAAAGTTTCAGGACCTTGGTAAGACATGGGTCAGGCTATTAGCTCAGGATAATATCAGGTGTTCAGATATTGACGGCAGCAGGGCCTTAGTTAGAGGCAGTGTCAGGGCCTAAGTTAGGACTAGCATCAGAGCCTTTGTTAGGTACAGTGTCAGTGACTGAGTTAGGTGTAGTGTCAGAGCCTTAGTTAGGGACAGTGTCAGGGCCTGCATTAGGACGAGCCTCCAGGCCTCAGTTAGGGACAGGTTCACGGCCTCGGACCTAAATTCAGGGCCTCATTTAGGGACAGAATCAGGGATTTAGCTAGCCTAAGGGAATCTACAGCTGAAAGCAACCTGAACACCACCTCAAGCAGATGCAGAAGTGAACCATGCACGCTCCTATGAAGGAAGATTCCACAGCAGTTGAGTACATGTTGTTTAAAGTTAGTAACACTATAAAAATTATGTTTGGAAGAAAACTATATTCAGAAGATGAAAGAATCTCGTTCTAAAGAATCTCTTTAGCTAATCTCGACATTAGCTAAAGAGAAGGTTAGGTTAAGGTCTAGGGAGAGTGTCAGGAAATGACCTAGGGATAGTGTCAAGACCTTAGTTACTTAGCACATCAGGACCTAATTTAGGAGCAGTGAGTGTCAGGGCTTCGGGTAGGAACAGCGTCAGAGCCTGACTTAGGGAGTGGGACAGGGCCTGAGTGAGGCCTAGCGTCAGGGCCTTAGCTAGAGACAGTGTCAAGGCATGACTTAGGAGCAGCCTAAGAGCCATGGTAGGATCAGCCTCAGGGGCTATGTTAAAGATATTATCAGGGCCTCTGTTAGGGACAGCCTCAAGGCCTCACTTCGAGACAGCATCAGGGCTTCCTTAGGGACAGTTTCAGGACCTTGGTAAGAGATGGGTCAAGAAATTAGCTCAGGATAGTGTCAGGACTTTAGCTATTGACGGCAGCAGGGCCTTAGTTAGGGACAGTGTCAGGCCCTGAATTAGGACGAACATCGAGGCCTTAGGTACGGACAGGGTCACAGCCTCGAGAGTAATTTTAGGCCCTTAGTTAAGGACAGCAGCAGGGCTGTAGTTAGCATAAGAGGCACGACACTTCCTAGGGACAGGCTCAGGTTATGGTCTAGGGAGAGTGTCAGGAAAGGACCTAAGCATAGTGTCAAAACCTTAGTTACTGAGAGTATCAGATCCTTATTTAGAACCAGTGTCAGGGCTTCAGGTAGGGACAGCATCAGAGCCTGACTTAGGCAGAGCGACAGGGCCTGAGTGAGGCCTAGCGTCAGGCCCTTAGCTGAGGACACTGTCAGGGCCTGACTTAGGAACAGAATCAGCGCCTCTGTTGGATCAGCCTTAGCGTCTTTGTTAGAGATATGATCAGGGCCTGACTTAGTCACAGCTTCAAGGCCTCAGTTAGGGAAAGCTTCAGGGCCTGAGTTAGGGACAGCCTCAGTTCTTAACATAGGGACAGCGACAGGGCTTTCTTAGGGACAGTGTCAGGACCTTGGTTAGAAATATGTCAGGATATTAACTCAGGCTAGTGTCCAGTTTTTAGTTATTGCTGACAGCAGGGCCTATATTAGGGGCAAATTCTGAGCCTTACTTCGAGACAGTGTCAGGGCCTGAGTTAGGACTAGCATCAGAGCCCTTGTAAAGTACAGTGTCAGGGACTGAGTTAGGTGCAGTGTCAGGGCTTTAGTTAGGGACAGTATCAGCGCCTCAGTTAGGATGAGCCTCCAACCTCAGTTAGGGACAGCTTGACGGCCTCGGGACTAATTTCAGGCTCTTAGTTCGAGACAGCATCAGGGATTTAGTTAGCATAAGAGGCTCGACAATAGCTAAAGACAAGTTTAGGTTAAGATCTAGGGATAGTGTCAGGAAATGACCTAGGGAGAGTGGCAAGACCATAGCTAATTAGAGCATCAGTGCCTAATTTAGGCCCAGTGTCAGGGCTTCAGGTAGGGACAGAGTCTTAGCCTGACTTAGGGAGAGCGACAGGGCCTGAGTGATGCCTAGAGTCAGGGCCTTAGCTACGGACAGCGTCAGGGCATGACATAGGATCAACATAAGGGTCTCTGTAAGATCAGCATTAGAGTTTCGTTCAAGACATTATCAGGACCTCTGTGAGGGACAGCCTCAGGGCCTCACTTAGGGACAGTGTCAGGGCTAACTTTGGGAGAGTTTCAGGACCTTGGTAAGACATGGGTCAGGGTATTAGCTCAGGATAATGTCAGGACTTTAGATATTGATGGTAGCAGCGCCTACGTTAGGGAAAGTTTCAAGGCGTTAGTTAGGAGTAGCGGGCCTCTGATAGGTCCAGTGTCAGATCCTCAGTTAGCAATAGTGTTAGGGCCTTAGTTAGGGACAGTGTCAGGGCCGGATGTAGGGCGAGCATCTAGGCCTTCGTTCGGGACAGGTTCATGGTCTTGGGACTAAATTCCGTGCCTGAGGTAGGCACAGCCTAAGGGCTTCAGTTAGCATAAGAGGCAGGACATTAGCTAGTGACCGTGTCAGTTTAACATCTAGGGAAAGTGTCAGGAAATGACCTAAGGATAGTGTGAAGACCTTTGTTACGGAGACTCTCAGGGCCTTATTCAGAACCAGTGTTAGGGGTTCAGGTAGGGACAGCATCAGAGCCTGACTTAGGGAGAGCGATAGGGTCTGAGTGAGGCCTAGCATCAGACACTTAGTGGGGGACACTATCGGGGCATGACTTAGGAGCAGCATCAGGGCCTCTGTTGGATCAGCCTTAGGGTCTTAGTTAAAGTCATGATCAGGGTCTGAGTTAGTCACAGCATCAAGGCCTGAGTTAGTTAGGGAAAGCTTCAGGGCCTCACTTAGGGACAGCGTCCGGGCTTACTTTGGGACAGTTTCAGGACCTTGGTAAGACATGGGTCAGGTTATTAGCTCCGGATAATGTCAGGACTTTCGATGTTGATGGCAGCAGGCCTTGGTTAGAGACAGTGTCAGGCCCTGAGTTACGACTAGCGTCAGAGCCTTTGTTAGATACAATGTACGGGACTGAATTAGGAGTAGAGTCAGGGCCTTAGTTAGTGACAGTGTCAGGGCCTGACTTAGGGAGAGCGACAGGGCCTGAGTGAGGCTTAGCATCAGGCCCTTAGCTGGGCACACTGTCAGGGCATGACTTTGGAGCAGCATCAGCGTCTTTGCTGGATCAGCATTAAGGTCTTCGTTAGGTACATGATCAGGGCCTGAATTAGTCACAGCTTCAAGGCTTCAGTTAAGGAAAGCTTCAGGGCCTGAGTTAGGGACAGCCTCAGGTCTTCACTTAGGGACAGCGTCAGGGCTTACTTTGGGACAGTTTCAGGACCTTGGAAAGACATAGGTCAGGATAGTAGCTCAGGATAATGGCAGGACTTTTGATAGTGATGGCAGCAGGGCCTTAGTTACAGACGGTTTCAGGGCCTGAGTTAGGCCTCGCATCAGAGACTTTGTTAGGTACAGTGGAAGGGACTGAGTTAGGAGTAGTGTCAGGGCCTTGCTTAGGGACAGTGTCAGGGTCTGATTTAGGTGTACTGTCTGAGACCTAGTTAGGGACAGTGCTAGGGCCTGAGTTAGGATTAGTGTCAAGGCCTTATTGAGGACCAATTTCAGGGCCTTAGTTTGGACTAGCATCAGAGCCATTGTTAGGAATCGTATGAGGGCCTGAGTTAGGCATACTATCAGGGCCTTAGTTAGGGAGAGTTTTAGGGCCTGAGTTACGATTAGTGTCAAGGCCTTATTTAGGACCCATTTTAGGGCTTTAGTTTGGACTAGCAACAAAGCCTTTGTTAGGTAGCATGTCGGGGCCTCAGTTAGGTGTAGTGTCAGGGCCATTGTTAGGGACAGTATCAGGGCCTGACTTAGGAGAAGTTCAGGGCCTTAGCCAGGGAAAGTGTCAGGGCCTTAGTTAGGGACATTCTCAGGGCCTGAATTAGCAGTAGTGTCAAAAGTCCTTAGTGAGGAGAGTAAGGAGTAAGTCAGGACTCAGGCCCTGACCCTGTTCTTAAATAAGGCTCTGACATTACCTGTAACACAGGTCCTGATCTGATTCCTATCATAGGCGCTGATGTTGGACTTAACTAAGGCCCTGACACTGGTCCTAACTAAAGCTGTGACACTACTCTTAACTCAGGCCCTGACGCTGTCCCTAACAAAGCCTCTGACACTACTCCTAAATCAGGCACTGACACTGTCCCTAACTAAGGCCCTGACATACACCTAACTCAGGCCCTGACACTGTCTCTAACTAAGGCCCTGATACTACTCCAAACTCAGCACTGACACTGTCACTAACTAAGGCCCTGACACTATTCATAGCTCACGCCCTAACACAACTCCGAAATCATGCCCTGACAATGTCCCTAACTAAGGCCCTGACACGATTCCTAACTCAGGCGCTGACACAATACTTAAGGAAGGCCCTGACATTACTCCTAACTCAGGCCCTGAAAAGGTCCCTAACTAAGGCCGACACAACTCCTAACTCAGGCACTAACACTGTCCCTAAATAAGGCCCTGAAACTATTCCTAACTGAGGCGCTGATACAATACCTAACGAAGGCACTGATGCTACTCCTAACTAAGGCCCTGACACTACTCCTATCTCAAGCAATGACACTGTCCCTAACTTAGGCCCTGACTCTACTCCTGACTCAGGCACTGACACTGGCCCTACCTTAGGCCCTGACACTACTCCTAACTAAGCAACTGACACTGTCCCTAACTAAGGCCCGGATACTACTCCTTACTCAGGCACTGACAATATCACTAACTAAGGCCGTGACACTACTCCCAAAATAGGCACTGAGACTGTCCCGAAATATGCCCTGACAGTACTCCGAACTCAGGCACTGACACTGTCCTTAACTAAGGCCCTGATACTACTTCCACCTCAGGCACTGACACTCTCCCTAAGTAAGCCCTGACATTACTCCCAATTCCGGCATTGACACTTTCGCTTACTAAGGCCCTGAAACTACTCACAACTCAGGCCCTTACACTGTTACTAACTACCGGTCTCAGACTACTCCTAACTCAGGCCCTGGCACTGTCCGTAACTTAGGCTCTGGCACTATTCCTAACTCAGACACTGACGCTGTCCCTTAACTAAGGGTCTGACACTCCTCCCAACTCAGACAGTGACACTCTATCAATTTAAGGCCTTGACACTACTCTTAACTCAGGCCCTGACACAGTCCATAATAAAGACCCTGAAACTAATCCCAACTCAGGCCCTGGCACTGTCCGTAACTAAGGGCCTGACACTACTTCCATCTCAGCAACTGACACCATCCCTAACTATGGCCCTGACACTATTCCCAACTCAGGCACTGACACTGTCACTAAATAAGGCCATTACACTTCTCTTAACTCAACAACTGGCACTCTCCGTAACTAAGGCTTTGACACAATACTTAACTCATGCCCTGACACTGTCCTTAACTAAGACCCTGAGAGTACTCCCAACTCAGTCACTGACACTGTTCCTAACTACGGCCCAGAGACTACTCCCAATTCAGGCCCTGACACTGTCCCTAACTAAGGCACTGATATTACTCCCAACTCAGGCACTGACACTGTCCCTAACTAAGGCCCTGACACGACTCCCATCTCAGCCACTGACACTGTCCCTAAGGCCCTGACACTACCTCCAACTCAGGCACTGACACTATCCCTAACTACAGCCCTGACACTTCTCCTAACTCAGGCACTTACTAATGTCCTGACACAACTCCCAACTCAGGCACTGGCATTGTTCCTAACAAAGGCCCTGACACTAATCCCAACATAGGCACTGAGACTGTCCCGAAATACGCCCTGACAGTACTCCCAACTCAGGCAATGACACTGTCCCTAACTAAGGCCCTGACACTACTCCCAAACTAGGCACTGACATTGTCCCTAACTAAGGCCCTGACATTACTCTCAACTCAGGCACTAACACTGTCCCTACCTAAGGACTTGACACTCCTCTTAACTCAGGCCCTGGCACAGTCCCTAACAAAGGCCTGCCACTTCCCCCAACTCTGGCACTGAGAGTGTCCCTAACTACGGCCATCACACTACTCCTAACTCAGGCACTGATGCTATCCCTAACTAAGGCTCTGACACTACTCCCAACACAGGCATTGACACTGTCCCTAACTAAGGCCCTCACACTACTACTTACTTAGGCACTGACACGCTACCTAACTAAGGCCCTGAGACTACTTCTACCTCAGACCCTGACACTGTCCCTAACGAAGGGCCTGATACTACTCCCAACACAGGCACTGACACTCTCCCTAACTAAGGCCTTGACACTACTTTTAACTCATGCCCTGATGCTGTCCCAAAAAAGACCCTGAGACTATTCCCAACTCAGGCACTGACACTCTCCCTAACTAAGACCCTGACACTACTCCCATCTCAGCCACTGACACTGTCCCTAATGCCCTGACACTACTTCCAACTCAGGCACTGACACTGTCCCTAACTAGGCCCTGACACTACTCCCAACTCAGGCACTGACACTGTCACTAACTAAGGCCCTGACATAACTGCCAACTCCGGCACTGACACTTTCTCTAACTACGGCCCTGAAACTACTCACAACTCAGGCCCTGACACTGTTCCTAACTACCGGTCTCAGACTACTCCTAACTTAGGCCCTGACACTATTCCTAACACAGTCCCTGACACTGTCCCTAACTAAGGTCCTGAGACGATTCCTAACTCAGACCCTGACACTGTCCATAACTTAGGCCATGTCACTACTCCCAACTCAGGCACTGACGCTGTTCCTAACTAAGGGTCTGACACTACTCCAAACTGAGACACTGACACTCTTCCAAATTAAGGCCTTGACACTACTCTTAACTCAGGCCCTGACACTGTCCATAATAAAGACCCTGACAAAAATCCCAACTTCGGCACTGACAATGTCCGTAACTAAGGCCCTGACGCTATTCCCATCTCAGCCACTGACACTGTCCCTAACTATGGCCCTGACACTACTCCCAATGCAAGCACTGGCGCTGTCCCTAACTAAGGCATTGGCACTACTCCCAACTCGCCCTGGCGCTGTCCCTAACTAAGGCTCTGACACTACTCCCAATTCAGGCAATGACAGTGTCCCTAACTGAGGCAATGATACTACTCCCAACTCAAGCACTAAGGCTCTGGATCATTGTGATGACCAGCGCCAAGGAGCATTGTGATGACAAGGGCGTGGAGCATTGTGATGACAGTGGTCATGGAACATTGTGACGATAAGGGCATCGAGCCGAGTTAGGGACAGTCTAGCGGCCTTGGGACTAAATTCAGTGCCTGAATTAGGCACAGCATAAGGTCTTTAGTTAGCATACGAGGTAGGACATTAGCTCGGGACAGGGTTAGGGTAAAGGCTTGGAATCGTGTCAGCAAATGACCTAAGGATAGTGTGAAGACCTTTGTTACTGAGACTCTCAGGGACTTCTTCAGAAGCAGTGTTAGGGCTTCAGGTAGGGACAGCATCAGGGCCTGACTTAGGGAGAGCGACAGGGCCTGAGTGAGGCCTAATGTCAGGCCCTTAGCTGGGGACACTGTCAGGGAATGACTTAGGAGCAGCATCAGTGCCTTTGTTGGATCAGCTTTAGGCTCTTAGGTAAAGACATGACCGGAGCCCTAGTTAGTCACAGCGTCAAGGCCTCAGTTAGGGAAAGCTTCAGGGTCTGAGTTACAGACAGCCTCAGGTCTTCACTTAAAGACAGCCACAGGGCTTTCTTAGGGACAGTGTCAGGACCTTGGTTAGAAATGAGTCAGGATATTAGCTCAGGAGAGTGTCAGGATTTTAGTTTTTGCTGGCAGCAGGGCCTCTATTAAGGACAGATTCCGGGCCTTTGTTAGATTCAGTGTCATGGCCTTAGTTAGGAGTAGTCAGGGCCTTAGTTAGGGAGAGCATGAGGGTTTCAGTTCGCATAAGATGCAGGAGATTATCTCGGGACAGAGTCAGGTTCCAGGCCAGAGATAGTGAAAGGAAATGACCAAGGGATAACGAGAAGACCTTAGTTATTGAGAGCTTCAGGGCCTTAGTTAGCAGCAGCGTGAGCACCTTAATCAGGACCAGCGCCAGGGCTTGATGTATGGACAGCATCAGAGCCTAAGTAAGGTACAGCAACAGGGCCTAAGTGAGGCCTATCTTTAGGGCCTGAGTAAGGGACAGTATCAGGGCATGACTTAGGAGCAGCATAAAGGCCTCTGTAGGATCAGCATTAGGGTCTTCGTTAAAGCTATTATCAGGGCCTCCGTTAGGGATAGCCTCAAGGCCTCACTTAGGGACAGCGTCAGGGCTTACTTTGGGAAAGTTTCAGGACCTTGGTAAGACATGGGTCAGGCTATTAGCTCAGGATAATATCAGGTGTTCAGATATTGACGGCAGCAGGGCCTTAGTTAGAGGCAGTGTCAGGGCCTAAGTTAGGACTAGCATCAGAGCCTTTGTTAGGTACAGTGTCAGTGACTGAGTTAGGTGTAGTGTCAGAGCCTTAGTTAGGGACAGTGTCAGGGCCTGCATTAGGACGAGCCTCCAGGCCTCAGTTAGGGACAGGTTCACGGCCTCGGACCTAAATTCAGGGCCTCATTTAGGGACAGAATCAGGGATTTAGCTAGCCTAAGGGAATCTACAGCTGAAAGCAACCTGAACACCACCTCAAGCAGATGCAGAAGTGAACCATGCACGCTCCTATGAAGGAAGATTCCACAGCAGTTGAGTACATGTTGTTTAAAGTTAGTAACACTATAAAAATTATGTTTGGAAGAAAACTATATTCAGAAGATGAAAGAATCTCGTTCTAAAGAATCTCTTTAGCTAATCTCGACATTAGCTAAAGAGAAGGTTAGGTTAAGGTCTAGGGAGAGTGTCAGGAAATGACCTAGGGATAGTGTCAAGACCTTAGTTACTTAGCACATCAGGACCTAATTTAGGAGCAGTGAGTGTCAGGGCTTCGGGTAGGAACAGCGTCAGAGCCTGACTTAGGGAGTGGGACAGGGCCTGAGTGAGGCCTAGCGTCAGGGCCTTAGCTAGAGACAGTGTCAAGGCATGACTTAGGAGCAGCCTAAGAGCCATGGTAGGATCAGCCTCAGGGGCTATGTTAAAGATATTATCAGGGCCTCTGTTAGGGACAGCCTCAAGGCCTCACTTCGAGACAGCATCAGGGCTTCCTTAGGGACAGTTTCAGGACCTTGGTAAGAGATGGGTCAAGAAATTAGCTCAGGATAGTGTCAGGACTTTAGCTATTGACGGCAGCAGGGCCTTAGTTAGGGACAGTGTCAGGCCCTGAATTAGGACGAACATCGAGGCCTTAGGTACGGACAGGGTCACAGCCTCGAGAGTAATTTTAGGCCCTTAGTTAAGGACAGCAGCAGGGCTGTAGTTAGCATAAGAGGCACGACACTTCCTAGGGACAGGCTCAGGTTATGGTCTAGGGAGAGTGTCAGGAAAGGACCTAAGCATAGTGTCAAAACCTTAGTTACTGAGAGTATCAGATCCTTATTTAGAACCAGTGTCAGGGCTTCAGGTAGGGACAGCATCAGAGCCTGACTTAGGCAGAGCGACAGGGCCTGAGTGAGGCCTAGCGTCAGGCCCTTAGCTGAGGACACTGTCAGGGCCTGACTTAGGAACAGAATCAGCGCCTCTGTTGGATCAGCCTTAGCGTCTTTGTTAGAGATATGATCAGGGCCTGACTTAGTCACAGCTTCAAGGCCTCAGTTAGGGAAAGCTTCAGGGCCTGAGTTAGGGACAGCCTCAGTTCTTAACATAGGGACAGCGACAGGGCTTTCTTAGGGACAGTGTCAGGACCTTGGTTAGAAATATGTCAGGATATTAACTCAGGCTAGTGTCCAGTTTTTAGTTATTGCTGACAGCAGGGCCTATATTAGGGGCAAATTCTGAGCCTTACTTCGAGACAGTGTCAGGGCCTGAGTTAGGACTAGCATCAGAGCCCTTGTAAAGTACAGTGTCAGGGACTGAGTTAGGTGCAGTGTCAGGGCTTTAGTTAGGGACAGTGTCAGCGCCTCAGTTAGGATGAGCCTCCAACCTCAGTTAGGGACAGCTTGACGGCCTCGGGACTAATTTCAGGCTCTTAGTTCGAGACAGCATCAGGGATTTAGTTAGCATAAGAGGCTCGACAATAGCTAAAGACAAGTTTAGGTTAAGATCTAGGGATAGTGTCAGGAAATGACCTAGGGAGAGTGGCAAGACCATAGCTAATTAGAGCATCAGTGCCTAATTTAGGCCCAGTGTCAGGGCTTCAGGTAGGGACAGAGTCTTAGCCTGACTTAGGGAGAGCGACAGGGCCTGAGTGATGCCTAGAGTCAGGGCCTTAGCTACGGACAGCGTCAGGGCATGACATAGGATCAACATAAGGGTCTCTGTAAGATCAGCATTAGAGTTTCGTTCAAGACATTATCAGGACCTCTGTGAGGGACAGCCTCAGGGCCTCACTTAGGGACAGTGTCAGGGCTAACTTTGGGAGAGTTTCAGGACCTTGGTAAGACATGGGTCAGGGTATTAGCTCAGGATAATGTCAGGACTTTAGATATTGATGGTAGCAGCGCCTACGTTAGGGAAAGTTTCAAGGCGTTAGTTAGGAGTAGCGGGCCTCTGATAGGTCCAGTGTCAGATCCTCAGTTAGCAATAGTGTTAGGGCCTTAGTTAGGGACAGTGTCAGGGCCGGATGTAGGGCGAGCATCTAGGCCTTCGTTCGGGACAGGTTCATGGTCTTGGGACTAAATTCCGTGCCTGAGGTAGGCACAGCCTAAGGGCTTCAGTTAGCATAAGAGGCAGGACATTAGCTAGTGACCGTGTCAGTTTAACATCTAGGGAAAGTGTCAGGAAATGACCTAAGGAGAGTGTGAAGACCTTTGTTACGGAGACTCTCAGGGCCTTATTCAGAACCAGTGTTAGGGGTTCAGGTAGGGACAGCATCAGAGCCTGACTTAGGGAGAGCGATAGGGTCTGAGTGAGGCCTAGCATCAGACACTTAGTGGGGGACACTATCGGGGCATGACTTAGGAGCAGCATCAGGGCCTCTGTTGGATCAGCCTTAGGGTCTTAGTTAAAGTCATGATCAGGGTCTGAGTTAGTCACAGCATCAAGGCCTGAGTTAGTTAGGGAAAGCTTCAGGGCCTCACTTAGGGACAGCGTCCGGGCTTACTTTGGGACAGTTTCAGGACCTTGGTAAGACATGGGTCAGGTTATTAGCTCCGGATAATGTCAGGACTTTCGATGTTGATGGCAGCAGGCCTTGGTTAGAGACAGTGTCAGGCCCTGAGTTACGACTAGCGTCAGAGCCTTTGTTAGATACAATGTACGGGACTGAATTAGGAGTAGAGTCAGGGCCTTAGTTAGTGACAGTGTCAGGGCCTGACTTAGGGAGAGCGACAGGGCCTGAGTGAGGCTTAGCATCAGGCCCTTAGCTGGGCACACTGTCAGGGCATGACTTTGGAGCAGCATCAGCGTCTTTGCTGGATCAGCATTAAGGTCTTCGTTAGGTACATGATCAGGGCCTGAATTAGTCACAGCTTCAAGGCTTCAGTTAAGGAAAGCTTCAGGGCCTGAGTTAGGGACAGCCTCAGGTCTTCACTTAGGGACAGCGTCAGGGCTTACTTTGGGACAGTTTCAGGACCTTGGAAAGACATAGGTCAGGATAGTAGCTCAGGATAATGGCAGGACTTTTGATAGTGATGGCAGCAGGGCCTTAGTTACAGACGGTTTCAGGGCCTGAGTTAGGCCTCGCATCAGAGACTTTGTTAGGTACAGTGGAAGGGACTGAGTTAGGAGTAGTGTCAGGGCCTTGCTTAGGGACAGTGTCAGGGTCTGATTTAGGTGTACTGTCTGAGACCTAGTTAGGGACAGTGCTAGGGCCTGAGTTAGGATTAGTGTCAAGGCCTTATTGAGGACCAATTTCAGGGCCTTAGTTTGGACTAGCATCAGAGCCATTGTTAGGAATCGTATGAGGGCCTGAGTTAGGCATACTATCAGGGCCTTAGTTAGGGAGAGTTTTAGGGCCTGAGTTACGATTAGTGTCAAGGCCTTATTTAGGACCCATTTTAGGGCTTTAGTTTGGACTAGCAACAAAGCCTTTGTTAGGTAGCATGTCGGGGCCTCAGTTAGGTGTAGTGTCAGGGCCATTGTTAGGGACAGTATCAGGGCCTGACTTAGGAGAAGTTCAGGGCCTTAGCCAGGGAAAGTGTCAGGGCCTTAGTTAGGGACATTCTCAGGGCCTGAATTAGCAGTAGTGTCAAAAGTCCTTAGTGAGGAGAGTAAGGAGTAAGTCAGGACTCAGGCCCTGACCCTGTTCTTAAATAAGGCTCTGACATTACCTGTAACACAGGTCCTGATCTGATTCCTATCATAGGCGCTGATGTTGGACTTAACTAAGGCCCTGACACTGGTCCTAACTAAAGCTGTGACACTACTCTTAACTCAGGCCCTGACACTGTCCCTAACAAAGCCTCTGACACTACTCCTAAATCAGGCACTGACACTGTCCCTAACTAAGGCCCTGACATACACCTAACTCAGGCCCTGACACTGTCTCTAACTAAGGCCCTGATACTACTCCAAACTCAGCACTGACACTGTCACTAACTAAGGCCCTGACACTATTCATAGCTCACGCCCTAACACAACTCCGAAATCATGCCCTGACAATGTCCCTAACTAAGGCCCTGACACGATTCCTAACTCAGGCGCTGACACAATACTTAAGGAAGGCCCTGACATTACTCCTAACTCAGGCCCTGAAAAGGTCCCTAACTAAGGCCGACACAACTCCTAACTCAGGCACTAACACTGTCCCTAAATAAGGCCCTGAAACTATTCCTAACTGAGGCGCTGATACAATACCTAACGAAGGCACTGATGCTACTCCTAACTAAGGCCCTGACACTACTCCTATCTCAAGCAATGACACTGTCCCTAACTTAGGCCCTGACTCTACTCCTGACTCAGGCACTGACACTGGCCCTACCTTAGGCCCTGACACTACTCCTAACTAAGCAACTGACACTGTCCCTAACTAAGGCCCGGATACTACTCCTTACTCAGGCACTGACAATATCACTAACTAAGGCCGTGACACTACTCCCAAAATAGGCACTGAGACTGTCCCGAAATATGCCCTGACAGTACTCCGAACTCAGGCACTGACACTGTCCTTAACTAAGGCCCTGATACTACTTCCACCTCAGGCACTGACACTCTCCCTAAGTAAGCCCTGACATTACTCCCAATTCCGGCATTGACACTTTCGCTTACTAAGGCCCTGAAACTACTCACAACTCAGGCCCTTACACTGTTACTAACTACCGGTCTCAGACTACTCCTAACTCAGGCCCTGGCACTGTCCGTAACTTAGGCTCTGGCACTATTCCTAACTCAGACACTGACGCTGTCCCTTAACTAAGGGTCTGACACTCCTCCCAACTCAGACAGTGACACTCTATCAATTTAAGGCCTTGACACTACTCTTAACTCAGGCCCTGACACAGTCCATAATAAAGACCCTGAAACTAATCCCAACTCAGGCCCTGGCACTGTCCGTAACTAAGGGCCTGACACTACTTCCATCTCAGCAACTGACACCATCCCTAACTATGGCCCTGACACTATTCCCAACTCAGGCACTGACACTGTCACTAAATAAGGCCATTACACTTCTCTTAACTCAACAACTGGCACTCTCCGTAACTAAGGCTTTGACACAATACTTAACTCATGCCCTGACACTGTCCTTAACTAAGACCCTGAGAGTACTCCCAACTCAGTCACTGACACTGTTCCTAACTACGGCCCAGAGACTACTCCCAATTCAGGCCCTGACACTGTCCCTAACTAAGGCACTGATATTACTCCCAACTCAGGCACTGACACTGTCCCTAACTAAGGCCCTGACACTACTCCCAACTCAGGCACTGACACTGTCCCTAACTAAGGCCCTGACACGACTCCCATCTCAGCCACTGACACTGTCCCTAAGGCCCTGACACTACCTCCAACTCAGGCACTGACACTATCCCTAACTACAGCCCTGACACTTCTCCTAACTCAGGCACTTACTAATGTCCTGACACAACTCCCAACTCAGGCACTGGCATTGTTCCTAACAAAGGCCCTGACACTAATCCCAACATAGGCACTGAGACTGTCCCGAAATACGCCCTGACAGTACTCCCAACTCAGGCACTGACACTGTCCCTAACTAAGGCCCTGACACTACTCCCAAACTAGGCACTGACATTGTCCCTAACTAAGGCCCTGACATTACTCTCAACTCAGGCACTAACACTGTCCCTAACTAAGGACTTGACACTCCTCTTAACTCAGGCCCTGGCACAGTCCCTAACAAAGGCCTGCCACTTCCCCCAACTCTGGCACTGAGAGTGTCCCTAACTACGGCCATCACACTACTCCTAACTCAGGCACTGATGCTATCCCTAACTAAGGCTCTGACACTACTCCCAACACAGGCATTGACACTGTCCCTAACTAAGGCCCTCACACTACTACTTACTTAGGCACTGACACGCTACCTAACTAAGGCCCTGAGACTACTTCTACCTCAGACCCTGACACTGTCCCTAACGAAGGGCCTGATACTACTCCCAACACAGGCACTGACACTCTCCCTAACTAAGGCCTTGACACTACTTTTAACTCATGCCCTGATGCTGTCCCAAAAAAGACCCTGAGACTATTCCCAACTCAGGCACTGACACTCTCCCTAACTAAGACCCTGACACTACTCCCATCTCAGCCACTGACACTGTCCCTAATGCCCTGACACTACTTCCAACTCAGGCACTGACACTGTCCCTAACTAGGCCCTGACACTACTCCCAACTCAGGCACTGACACTGTCACTAACTAAGGCCCTGACATAACTGCCAACTCCGGCACTGACACTTTCTCTAACTACGGCCCTGAAACTACTCACAACTCAGGCCCTGACACTGTTCCTAACTACCGGTCTCAGACTACTCCTAACTTAGGCCCTGACACTATTCCTAACACAGTCCCTGACACTGTCCCTAACTAAGGTCCTGAGACGATTCCTAACTCAGACCCTGACACTGTCCATAACTTAGGCCATGTCACTACTCCCAACTCAGGCACTGACGCTGTTCCTAACTAAGGGTCTGACACTACTCCAAACTGAGACACTGACACTCTTCCAAATTAAGGCCTTGACACTACTCTTAACTCAGGCCCTGACACTGTCCATAATAAAGACCCTGACAAAAATCCCAACTTCGGCACTGACAATGTCCGTAACTAAGGCCCTGACGCTATTCCCATCTCAGCCACTGACACTGTCCCTAACTATGGCCCTGACACTACTCCCAATGCAAGCACTGGCGCTGTCCCTAACTAAGGCATTGGCACTACTCCCAACTCGCCCTGGCGCTGTCCCTAACTAAGGCTCTGACACTACTCCCAATTCAGGCAATGACAGTGTCCCTAACTGAGGCAATGATACTACTCCCAACTCAAGCACTAAGGCTCTGGATCATTGTGATGACCAGCGCCAAGGAGCATTGTGATGACAAGGGCGTGGAGCATTGTGATGACAGTGGTCATGGAACATTGTGACGATAAGGGCATCGAGCCGAGTTAGGGACAGTCTAGCGGCCTTGGGACTAAATTCAGTGCCTGAATTAGGCACAGCATAAGGTCTTTAGTTAGCATACGAGGTAGGACATTAGCTCGGGACAGGGTTAGGGTAAAGGCTTGGAATCGTGTCAGCAAATGACCTAAGGATAGTGTGAAGACCTTTGTTACTGAGACTCTCAGGGACTTCTTCAGAAGCAGTGTTAGGGCTTCAGGTAGGGACAGCATCAGGGCCTGACTTAGGGAGAGCGACAGGGCCTGAGTGAGGCCTAATGTCAGGCCCTTAGCTGGGGACACTGTCAGGGAATGACTTAGGAGCAGCATCAGTGCCTTTGTTGGATCAGCTTTAGGCTCTTAGGTAAAGACATGACCGGAGCCCTAGTTAGTCACAGCGTCAAGGCCTCAGTTAGGGAAAGCTTCAGGGTCTGAGTTACAGACAGCCTCAGGTCTTCACTTAAAGACAGCCACAGGGCTTTCTTAGGGACAGTGTCAGGACCTTGGTGAGAAATGAGTCAGGATATTAGCTCAGGAGAGTGTCAGGATTTTAGTTTTTGCTGGCAGCAGGGCCTCTATTAAGGACAGATTCCGGGCCTTTGTTAGATTCAGTGTCATGGCCTTAGTTAGGAGTAGTCAGGGCCTTAGTTAGGGAGAGCATGAGGGTTTCAGTTCGCATAAGATGCAGGAGATTATCTCGGGACAGAGTCAGGTTCCAGGCCAGAGATAGTGAAAGGAAATGACCAAGGGATAACGAGAAGACCTTAGTTATTGAGAGCTTCAGGGCCTTAGTTAGCAGCAGCGTGAGCACCTTAATCAGGACCAGCGCCAGGGCTTGATGTATGGACAGCATCAGAGCCTAAGTAAGGTACAGCAACAGGGCCTAAGTGAGGCCTATCTTTAGGGCCTGAGTAAGGGACAGTATCAGGGCATGACTTAGGAGCAGCATAAAGGCCTCTGTAGGATCAGCATTAGGGTCTTCGTTAAAGCTATTATCAGGGCCTCCGTTAGGGATAGCCTCAAGGCCTCACTTAGGGACAGCGTCAGGGCTTACTTTGGGAAAGTTTCAGGACCTTGGTAAGACATGGGTCAGGCTATTAGCTCAGGATAATATCAGGTGTTCAGATATTGACGGCAGCAGGGCCTTAGTTAGAGGCAGTGTCAGGGCCTAAGTTAGGACTAGCATCAGAGCCTTTGTTAGGTACAGTGTCAGTGACTGAGTTAGGTGTAGTGTCAGAGCCTTAGTTAGGGACAGTGTCAGGGCCTGCATTAGGACGAGCCTCCAGGCCTCAGTTAGGGACAGGTTCACGGCCTCGGACCTAAATTCAGGGCCTCATTTAGGGACAGAATCAGGGATTTAGCTAGCCTAAGGGAATCTACAGCTGAAAGCAACCTGAACACCACCTCAAGCAGATGCAGAAGTGAACCATGCACGCTCCTATGAAGGAAGATTCCACAGCAGTTGAGTACATGTTGTTTAAAGTTAGTAACACTATAAAAATTATGTTTGGAAGAAAACTATATTCAGAAGATGAAAGAATCTCGTTCTAAAGAATCTCTTTAGCTAATCTCGACATTAGCTAAAGAGAAGGTTAGGTTAAGGTCTAGGGAGAGTGTCAGGAAATGACCTAGGGATAGTGTCAAGACCTTAGTTACTTAGCACATCAGGACCTAATTTAGGAGCAGTGAGTGTCAGGGCTTCGGGTAGGAACAGCGTCAGAGCCTGACTTAGGGAGTGGGACAGGGCCTGAGTGAGGCCTAGCGTCAGGGCCTTAGCTAGAGACAGTGTCAAGGCATGACTTAGGAGCAGCCTAAGAGCCATGGTAGGATCAGCCTCAGGGGCTATGTTAAAGATATTATCAGGGCCTCTGTTAGGGACAGCCTCAAGGCCTCACTTCGAGACAGCATCAGGGCTTCCTTAGGGACAGTTTCAGGACCTTGGTAAGAGATGGGTCAAGAAATTAGCTCAGGATAGTGTCAGGACTTTAGCTATTGACGGCAGCAGGGCCTTAGTTAGGGACAGTGTCAGGCCCTGAATTAGGACGAACATCGAGGCCTTAGGTACGGACAGGGTCACAGCCTCGAGAGTAATTTTAGGCCCTTAGTTAAGGACAGCAGCAGGGCTGTAGTTAGCATAAGAGGCACGACACTTCCTAGGGACAGGCTCAGGTTATGGTCTAGGGAGAGTGTCAGGAAAGGACCTAAGCATAGTGTCAAAACCTTAGTTACTGAGAGTATCAGATCCTTATTTAGAACCAGTGTCAGGGCTTCAGGTAGGGACAGCATCAGAGCCTGACTTAGGCAGAGCGACAGGGCCTGAGTGAGGCCTAGCGTCAGGCCCTTAGCTGAGGACACTGTCAGGGCCTGACTTAGGAACAGAATCAGCGCCTCTGTTGGATCAGCCTTAGCGTCTTTGTTAGAGATATGATCAGGGCCTGACTTAGTCACAGCTTCAAGGCCTCAGTTAGGGAAAGCTTCAGGGCCTGAGTTAGGGACAGCCTCAGTTCTTAACATAGGGACAGCGACAGGGCTTTCTTAGGGACAGTGTCAGGACCTTGGTTAGAAATATGTCAGGATATTAACTCAGGCTAGTGTCCAGTTTTTAGTTATTGCTGACAGCAGGGCCTATATTAGGGGCAAATTCTGAGCCTTACTTCGAGACAGTGTCAGGGC
Organism: Balaenoptera acutorostrata; assembly: GCF_949987535.1. NCBI lineage: Eukaryota > Metazoa > Chordata > Mammalia > Artiodactyla > Balaenopteridae > Balaenoptera > Balaenoptera acutorostrata. The sequence goes on from NW_026645627.1 coordinate 49,454, forward strand.
CTGAGTTAGGACTAGCATCAGAGCCCTTGTAAAGTACAGTGTCAGGGACTGAGTTAGGTGCAGTGTCAGGGCTTTAGTTAGGGACAGTATCAGCGCCTCAGTTAGGATGAGCCTCCAACCTCAGTTAGGGACAGCTTGACGGCCTCGGGACTAATTTCAGGCTCTTAGTTCGAGACAGCATCAGGGATTTAGTTAGCATAAGAGGCTCGACAATAGCTAAAGACAAGTTTAGGTTAAGATCTAGGGATAGTGTCAGGAAATGACCTAGGGAGAGTGGCAAGACCATAGCTAATTAGAGCATCAGTGCCTAATTTAGGCCCAGTGTCAGGGCTTCAGGTAGGGACAGAGTCTTAGCCTGACTTAGGGAGAGCGACAGGGCCTGAGTGATGCCTAGAGTCAGGGCCTTAGCTACGGACAGCGTCAGGGCATGACATAGGATCAACATAAGGGTCTCTGTAAGATCAGCATTAGAGTTTCGTTCAAGACATTATCAGGACCTCTGTGAGGGACAGCCTCAGGGCCTCACTTAGGGACAGTGTCAGGGCTAACTTTGGGAGAGTTTCAGGACCTTGGTAAGACATGGGTCAGGGTATTAGCTCAGGATAATGTCAGGACTTTAGATATTGATGGTAGCAGCGCCTACGTTAGGGAAAGTTTCAAGGCGTTAGTTAGGAGTAGCGGGCCTCTGATAGGTCCAGTGTCAGATCCTCAGTTAGCAATAGTGTTAGGGCCTTAGTTAGGGACAGTGTCAGGGCCGGATGTAGGGCGAGCATCTAGGCCTTCGTTCGGGACAGGTTCATGGTCTTGGGACTAAATTCCGTGCCTGAGGTAGGCACAGCCTAAGGGCTTCAGTTAGCATAAGAGGCAGGACATTAGCTAGTGACCGTGTCAGTTTAACATCTAGGGAAAGTGTCAGGAAATGACCTAAGGATAGTGTGAAGACCTTTGTTACGGAGACTCTCAGGGCCTTATTCAGAACCAGTGTTAGGGGTTCAGGTAGGGACAGCATCAGAGCCTGACTTAGGGAGAGCGATAGGGTCTGAGTGAGGCCTAGCATCAGACACTTAGTGGGGGACACTATCGGGGCATGACTTAGGAGCAGCATCAGGGCCTCTGTTGGATCAGCCTTAGGGTCTTAGTTAAAGTCATGATCAGGGTCTGAGTTAGTCACAGCATCAAGGCCTGAGTTAGTTAGGGAAAGCTTCAGGGCCTCACTTAGGGACAGCGTCCGGGCTTACTTTGGGACAGTTTCAGGACCTTGGTAAGACATGGGTCAGGTTATTAGCTCCGGATAATGTCAGGACTTTCGATGTTGATGGCAGCAGGCCTTGGTTAGAGACAGTGTCAGGCCCTGAGTTACGACTAGCATCAGAGCCTTTGTTAGATACAATGTACGGGACTGAATTAGGAGTAGAGTCAGGGCCTTAGTTAGTGACAGTGTCAGGGCCTGACTTAGGGAGAGCGACAGGGCCTGAGTGAGGCTTAGCATCAGGCCCTTAGCTGGGCACACTGTCAGGGCATGACTTTGGAGCAGCATCAGCGTCTTTGCTGGATCAGCATTAAGGTCTTCGTTAGGTACATGATCAGGGCCTGAATTAGTCACAGCTTCAAGGCTTCAGTTAAGGAAAGCTTCAGGGCCTGAGTTAGGGACAGCCTCAGGTCTTCACTTAGGGACAGCGTCAGGGCTTACTTTGGGACAGTTTCAGGACCTTGGAAAGACATAGGTCAGGATAGTAGCTCAGGATAATGGCAGGACTTTTGATAGTGATGGCAGCAGGGCCTTAGTTACAGACGGTTTCAGGGCCTGAGTTAGGCCTCGCATCAGAGACTTTGTTAGGTACAGTGGAAGGGACTGAGTTAGGAGTAGTGTCAGGGCCTTGCTTAGGGACAGTGTCAGGGTCTGATTTAGGTGTACTGTCTGAGACCTAGTTAGGGACAGTGCTAGGGCCTGAGTTAGGATTAGTGTCAAGGCCTTATTGAGGACCAATTTCAGGGCCTTAGTTTGGACTAGCATCAGAGCCATTGTTAGGAATCGTATGAGGGCCTGAGTTAGGCATACTATCAGGGCCTTAGTTAGGGAGAGTTTTAGGGCCTGAGTTACGATTAGTGTCAAGGCCTTATTTAGGACCCATTTTAGGGCTTTAGTTTGGACTAGCAACAAAGCCTTTGTTAGGTAGCATGTCGGGGCCTCAGTTAGGTGTAGTGTCAGGGCCATTGTTAGGGACAGTATCAGGGCCTGACTTAGGAGAAGTTCAGGGCCTTAGCCAGGGAAAGTGTCAGGGCCTTAGTTAGGGACATTCTCAGGGCCTGAATTAGCAGTAGTGTCAAAAGTCCTTAGTGAGGAGAGTAAGGAGTAAGTCAGGACTCAGGCCCTGACCCTGTTCTTAAATAAGGCTCTGACATTACCTGTAACACAGGTCCTGATCTGATTCCTATCATAGGCGCTGATGTTGGACTTAACTAAGGCCCTGACACTGGTCCTAACTAAAGCTGTGACACTACTCTTAACTCAGGCCCTGACACTGTCCCTAACAAAGCCTCTGACACTACTCCTAAATCAGGCACTGACACTGTCCCTAACTAAGGCCCTGACATACACCTAACTCAGGCCCTGACACTGTCTCTAACTAAGGCCCTGATACTACTCCAAACTCAGCACTGACACTGTCACTAACTAAGGCCCTGACACTATTCATAGCTCACGCCCTAACACAACTCCGAAATCATGCCCTGACAATGTCCCTAACTAAGGCCCTGACACGATTCCTAACTCAGGCGCTGACACAATACTTAAGGAAGGCCCTGACATTACTCCTAACTCAGGCCCTGAAAAGGTCCCTAACTAAGGCCGACACAACTCCTAACTCAGGCACTAACACTGTCCCTAAATAAGGCCCTGAAACTATTCCTAACTGAGGCGCTGATACAATACCTAACGAAGGCACTGATGCTACTCCTAACTAAGGCCCTGACACTACTCCTATCTCAAGCAATGACACTGTCCCTAACTTAGGCCCTGACTCTACTCCTGACTCAGGCACTGACACTGGCCCTACCTTAGGCCCTGACACTACTCCTAACTAAGCAACTGACACTGTCCCTAACTAAGGCCCGGATACTACTCCTTACTCAGGCACTGACAATATCACTAACTAAGGCCGTGACACTACTCCCAAAATAGGCACTGAGACTGTCCCGAAATATGCCCTGACAGTACTCCGAACTCAGGCACTGACACTGTCCTTAACTAAGGCCCTGATACTACTTCCACCTCAGGCACTGACACTCTCCCTAAGTAAGCCCTGACATTACTCCCAATTCCGGCATTGACACTTTCGCTTACTAAGGCCCTGAAACTACTCACAACTCAGGCCCTTACACTGTTACTAACTACCGGTCTCAGACTACTCCTAACTCAGGCCCTGGCACTGTCCGTAACTTAGGCTCTGGCACTATTCCTAACTCAGACACTGACGCTGTCCCTTAACTAAGGGTCTGACACTCCTCCCAACTCAGACAGTGACACTCTATCAATTTAAGGCCTTGACACTACTCTTAACTCAGGCCCTGACACAGTCCATAATAAAGACCCTGAAACTAATCCCAACTCAGGCCCTGGCACTGTCCGTAACTAAGGGCCTGACACTACTTCCATCTCAGCAACTGACACCATCCCTAACTATGGCCCTGACACTATTCCCAACTCAGGCACTGACACTGTCACTAAATAAGGCCATTACACTTCTCTTAACTCAACAACTGGCACTCTCCGTAACTAAGGCTTTGACACAATACTTAACTCATGCCCTGACACTGTCCTTAACTAAGACCCTGAGAGTACTCCCAACTCAGTCACTGACACTGTTCCTAACTACGGCCCAGAGACTACTCCCAATTCAGGCCCTGACACTGTCCCTAACTAAGGCACTGATATTACTCCCAACTCAGGCACTGACACTGTCCCTAACTAAGGCCCTGACACTACTCCCAACTCAGGCACTGACACTGTCCCTAACTAAGGCCCTGACACGACTCCCATCTCAGCCACTGACACTGTCCCTAAGGCCCTGACACTACCTCCAACTCAGGCACTGACACTATCCCTAACTACAGCCCTGACACTTCTCCTAACTCAGGCACTTACTAATGTCCTGACACAACTCCCAACTCAGGCACTGGCATTGTTCCTAACAAAGGCCCTGACACTAATCCCAACATAGGCACTGAGACTGTCCCGAAATACGCCCTGACAGTACTCCCAACTCAGGCACTGACACTGTCCCTAACTAAGGCCCTGACACTACTCCCAAACTAGGCACTGACATTGTCCCTAACTAAGGCCCTGACATTACTCTCAACTCAGGCACTAACACTGTCCCTAACTAAGGACTTGACACTCCTCTTAACTCAGGCCCTGGCACAGTCCCTAACAAAGGCCTGCCACTTCCCCCAACTCTGGCACTGAGAGTGTCCCTAACTACGGCCATCACACTACTCCTAACTCAGGCACTGATGCTATCCCTAACTAAGGCTCTGACACTACTCCCAACACAGGCATTGACACTGTCCCTAACTAAGGCCCTCACACTACTACTTACTTAGGCACTGACACGCTACCTAACTAAGGCCCTGAGACTACTTCTACCTCAGACCCTGACACTGTCCCTAACGAAGGGCCTGATACTACTCCCAACACAGGCACTGACACTCTCCCTAACTAAGGCCTTGACACTACTTTTAACTCATGCCCTGATGCTGTCCCAAAAAAGACCCTGAGACTATTCCCAACTCAGGCACTGACACTCTCCCTAACTAAGACCCTGACACTACTCCCATCTCAGCCACTGACACTGTCCCTAATGCCCTGACACTACTTCCAACTCAGGCACTGACACTGTCCCTAACTAGGCCCTGACACTACTCCCAACTCAGGCACTGACACTGTCACTAACTAAGGCCCTGACATAACTGCCAACTCCGGCACTGACACTTTCTCTAACTACGGCCCTGAAACTACTCACAACTCAGGCCCTGACACTGTTCCTAACTACCGGTCTCAGACTACTCCTAACTTAGGCCCTGACACTATTCCTAACACAGTCCCTGACACTGTCCCTAACTAAGGTCCTGAGACGATTCCTAACTCAGACCCTGACACTGTCCATAACTTAGGCCATGTCACTACTCCCAACTCAGGCACTGACGCTGTTCCTAACTAAGGGTCTGACACTACTCCAAACTGAGACACTGACACTCTTCCAAATTAAGGCCTTGACACTACTCTTAACTCAGGCCCTGACACTGTCCATAATAAAGACCCTGACAAAAATCCCAACTTCGGCACTGACAATGTCCGTAACTAAGGCCCTGACGCTATTCCCATCTCAGCCACTGACACTGTCCCTAACTATGGCCCTGACACTACTCCCAATGCAAGCACTGGCGCTGTCCCTAACTAAGGCATTGGCACTACTCCCAACTCGCCCTGGCGCTGTCCCTAACTAAGGCTCTGACACTACTCCCAATTCAGGCAATGACAGTGTCCCTAACTGAGGCAATGATACTACTCCCAACTCAAGCACTAAGGCTCTGGATCATTGTGATGACCAGCGCCAAGGAGCATTGTGATGACAAGGGCGTGGAGCATTGTGATGACAGTGGTCATGGAACATTGTGACGATAAGGGCATCGAGCCGAGTTAGGGACAGTCTAGCGGCCTTGGGACTAAATTCAGTGCCTGAATTAGGCACAGCATAAGGTCTTTAGTTAGCATACGAGGTAGGACATTAGCTCGGGACAGGGTTAGGGTAAAGGCTTGGAATCGTGTCAGCAAATGACCTAAGGATAGTGTGAAGACCTTTGTTACTGAGACTCTCAGGGACTTCTTCAGAAGCAGTGTTAGGGCTTCAGGTAGGGACAGCATCAGGGCCTGACTTAGGGAGAGCGACAGGGCCTGAGTGAGGCCTAATGTCAGGCCCTTAGCTGGGGACACTGTCAGGGAATGACTTAGGAGCAGCATCAGTGCCTTTGTTGGATCAGCTTTAGGCTCTTAGGTAAAGACATGACCGGAGCCCTAGTTAGTCACAGCGTCAAGGCCTCAGTTAGGGAAAGCTTCAGGGTCTGAGTTACAGACAGCCTCAGGTCTTCACTTAAAGACAGCCACAGGGCTTTCTTAGGGACAGTGTCAGGACCTTGGTTAGAAATGAGTCAGGATATTAGCTCAGGAGAGTGTCAGGATTTTAGTTTTTGCTGGCAGCAGGGCCTCTATTAAGGACAGATTCCGGGCCTTTGTTAGATTCAGTGTCATGGCCTTAGTTAGGAGTAGTCAGGGCCTTAGTTAGGGAGAGCATGAGGGTTTCAGTTCGCATAAGATGCAGGAGATTATCTCGGGACAGAGTCAGGTTCCAGGCCAGAGATAGTGAAAGGAAATGACCAAGGGATAACGAGAAGACCTTAGTTATTGAGAGCTTCAGGGCCTTAGTTAGCAGCAGCGTGAGCACCTTAATCAGGACCAGCGCCAGGGCTTGATGTATGGACAGCATCAGAGCCTAAGTAAGGTACAGCAACAGGGCCTAAGTGAGGCCTATCTTTAGGGCCTGAGTAAGGGACAGTATCAGGGCATGACTTAGGAGCAGCATAAAGGCCTCTGTAGGATCAGCATTAGGGTCTTCGTTAAAGCTATTATCAGGGCCTCCGTTAGGGATAGCCTCAAGGCCTCACTTAGGGACAGCGTCAGGGCTTACTTTGGGAAAGTTTCAGGACCTTGGTAAGACATGGGTCAGGCTATTAGCTCAGGATAATATCAGGTGTTCAGATATTGATGGCAGCAGGGCCTTAGTTAGAGGCAGTGTCAGGGCCTAAGTTAGGACTAGCATCAGAGCCTTTGTTAGGTACAGTGTCAGTGACTGAGTTAGGTGTAGTGTCAGAGCCTTAGTTAGGGACAGTGTCAGGGCCTGCATTAGGACGAGCCTCCAGGCCTCAGTTAGGGACAGGTTCACGGCCTCGGACCTAAATTCAGGGCCTCATTTAGGGACAGAATCAGGGATTTAGCTAGCCTAAGGGAATCTACAGCTGAAAGCAACCTGAACACCACCTCAAGCAGATGCAGAAGTGAACCATGCACGCTCCTATGAAGGAAGATTCCACAGCAGTTGAGTACATGTTGTTTAAAGTTAGTAACACTATAAAAATTATGTTTGGAAGAAAACTATATTCAGAAGATGAAAGAATCTCGTTCTAAAGAATCTCTTTAGCTAATCTCGACATTAGCTAAAGAGAAGGTTAGGTTAAGGTCTAGGGAGAGTGTCAGGAAATGACCTAGGGATAGTGTCAAGACCTTAGTTACTTAGCACATCAGGACCTAATTTAGGAGCAGTGAGTGTCAGGGCTTCGGGTAGGAACAGCGTCAGAGCCTGACTTAGGGAGTGGGACAGGGCCTGAGTGAGGCCTAGCGTCAGGGCCTTAGCTAGAGACAGTGTCAAGGCATGACTTAGGAGCAGCCTAAGAGCCATGGTAGGATCAGCCTCAGGGGCTATGTTAAAGATATTATCAGGGCCTCTGTTAGGGACAGCCTCAAGGCCTCACTTCGAGACAGCATCAGGGCTTCCTTAGGGACAGTTTCAGGACCTTGGTAAGAGATGGGTCAAGAAATTAGCTCAGGATAGTGTCAGGACTTTAGCTATTGACGGCAGCAGGGCCTTAGTTAGGGACAGTGTCAGGCCCTGAATTAGGACGAACATCGAGGCCTTAGGTACGGACAGGGTCACAGCCTCGAGAGTAATTTTAGGCCCTTAGTTAAGGACAGCAGCAGGGCTGTAGTTAGCATAAGAGGCACGACACTTCCTAGGGACAGGCTCAGGTTATGGTCTAGGGAGAGTGTCAGGAAAGGACCTAAGCATAGTGTCAAAACCTTAGTTACTGAGAGTATCAGATCCTTATTTAGAACCAGTGTCAGGGCTTCAGGTAGGGACAGCATCAGAGCCTGACTTAGGCAGAGCGACAGGGCCTGAGTGAGGCCTAGCGTCAGGCCCTTAGCTGAGGACACTGTCAGGGCCTGACTTAGGAACAGAATCAGCGCCTCTGTTGGATCAGCCTTAGCGTCTTTGTTAGAGATATGATCAGGGCCTGACTTAGTCACAGCTTCAAGGCCTCAGTTAGGGAAAGCTTCAGGGCCTGAGTTAGGGACAGCCTCAGTTCTTAACATAGGGACAGCAACAGGGCTTTCTTAGGGACAGTGTCAGGACCTTGGTTAGAAATATGTCAGGATATTAACTCAGGCTAGTGTCCAGTTTTTAGTTATTGCTGACAGCAGGGCCTATATTAGGGGCAAATTCTGAGCCTTACTTCGAGACAGTGTCAGGGCCTGAGTTAGGACTAGCATCAGAGCCCTTGTAAAGTACAGTGTCAGGGACTGAGTTAGGTGCAGTGTCAGGGCTTTAGTTAGGGACAGTGTCAGCGCCTCAGTTAGGATGAGCCTCCAACCTCAGTTAGGGACAGCTTGACGGCCTCGGGACTAATTTCAGGCTCTTAGTTCGAGACAGCATCAGGGATTTAGTTAGCATAAGAGGCTCGACAATAGCTAAAGACAAGTTTAGGTTAAGATCTAGGGATAGTGTCAGGAAATGACCTAGGGAGAGTGGCAAGACCATAGCTAATTAGAGCATCAGTGCCTAATTTAGGCCCAGTGTCAGGGCTTCAGGTAGGGACAGAGTCTTAGCCTGACTTAGGGAGAGTGACAGGGCCTGAGTGATGCCTAGAGTCAGGGCCTTAGCTACGGACAGCGTCAGGGCATGACATAGGATCAACATAAGGGTCTCTGTAAGATCAGCATTAGAGTTTCGTTCAAGACATTATCAGGACCTCTGTGAGGGACAGCCTCAGGGCCTCACTTAGGGACAGTGTCAGGGCTAACTTTGGGAGAGTTTCAGGACCTTGGTAAGACATGGGTCAGGGTATTAGCTCAGGATAATGTCAGGACTTTAGATATTGATGGTAGCAGCGCCTACGTTAGGGAAAGTTTCAAGGCGTTAGTTAGGAGTAGCGGGCCTCTGATAGGTCCAGTGTCAGATCCTCAGTTAGCAATAGTGTTAGGGCCTTAGTTAGGGACAGTGTCAGGGCCGGATGTAGGGCGAGCATCTAGGCCTTCGTTCGGGACAGGTTCATGGTCTTGGGACTAAATTCCGTGCCTGAGGTAGGCACAGCCTAAGGGCTTCAGTTAGCATAAGAGGCAGGACATTAGCTAGTGACCGTGTCAGTTTAACATCTAGGGAAAGTGTCAGGAAATGACCTAAGGATAGTGTGAAGACCTTTGTTACGGAGACTCTCAGGGCCTTATTCAGAACCAGTGTTAGGGGTTCAGGTAGGGACAGCATCAGAGCCTGACTTAGGGAGAGCGATAGGGTCTGAGTGAGGCCTAGCATCAGACACTTAGTGGGGGACACTATCGGGGCATGACTTAGGAGCAGCATCAGGGCCTCTGTTGGATCAGCCTTAGGGTCTTAGTTAAAGTCATGATCAGGGTCTGAGTTAGTCACAGCATCAAGGCCTGAGTTAGTTAGGGAAAGCTTCAGGGCCTCACTTAGGGACAGCGTCCGGGCTTACTTTGGGACAGTTTCAGGACCTTGGTAAGACATGGGTCAGGTTATTAGCTCCGGATAATGTCAGGACTTTCGATGTTGATGGCAGCAGGCCTTGGTTAGAGACAGTGTCAGGCCCTGAGTTACGACTAGCGTCAGAGCCTTTGTTAGATACAATGTACGGGACTGAATTAGGAGTAGAGTCAGGGCCTTAGTTAGTGACAGTGTCAGGGCCTGACTTAGGGAGAGCGACAGGGCCTGAGTGAGGCTTAGCATCAGGCCCTTAGCTGGGCACACTGTCAGGGCATGACTTTGGAGCAGCATCAGCGTCTTTGCTGGATCAGCATTAAGGTCTTCGTTAGGTACATGATCAGGGCCTGAATTAGTCACAGCTTCAAGGCTTCAGTTAAGGAAAGCTTCAGGGCCTGAGTTAGGGACAGCCTCAGGTCTTCACTTAGGGACAGCGTCAGGGCTTACTTTGGGACAGTTTCAGGACCTTGGAAAGACATAGGTCAGGATAGTAGCTCAGGATAATGGCAGGACTTTTGATAGTGATGGCAGCAGGGCCTTAGTTACAGACGGTTTCAGGGCCTGAGTTAGGCCTCGCATCAGAGACTTTGTTAGGTACAGTGGAAGGGACTGAGTTAGGAGTAGTGTCAGGGCCTTGCTTAGGGACAGTGTCAGGGTCTGATTTAGGTGTACTGTCTGAGACCTAGTTAGGGACAGTGCTAGGGCCTGAGTTAGGATTAGTGTCAAGGCCTTATTGAGGACCAATTTCAGGGCCTTAGTTTGGACTAGCATCAGAGCCATTGTTAGGAATCGTATGAGGGCCTGAGTTAGGCATACTATCAGGGCCTTAGTTAGGGAGAGTTTTAGGGCCTGAGTTACGATTAGTGTCAAGGCCTTATTTAGGACCCATTTTAGGGCTTTAGTTTGGACTAGCAACAAAGCCTTTGTTAGGTAGCATGTCGGGGCCTCAGTTAGGTGTAGTGTCAGGGCCATTGTTAGGGACAGTATCAGGGCCTGACTTAGGAGAAGTTCAGGGCCTTAGCCAGGGAAAGTGTCAGGGCCTTAGTTAGGGACATTCTCAGGGCCTGAATTAGCAGTAGTGTCAAAAGTCCTTAGTGAGGAGAGTAAGGAGTAAGTCAGGACTCAGGCCCTGACCCTGTTCTTAAATAAGGCTCTGACATTACCTGTAACACAGGTCCTGATCTGATTCCTATCATAGGCGCTGATGTTGGACTTAACTAAGGCCCTGACACTGGTCCTAACTAAAGCTGTGACACTACTCTTAACTCAGGCCCTGACACTGTCCCTAACAAAGCCTCTGACACTACTCCTAAATCAGGCACTGACACTGTCCCTAACTAAGGCCCTGACATACACCTAACTCAGGCCCTGACACTGTCTCTAACTAAGGCCCTGATACTACTCCAAACTCAGCACTGACACTGTCACTAACTAAGGCCCTGACACTATTCATAGCTCACGCCCTAACACAACTCCGAAATCATGCCCTGACAATGTCCCTAACTAAGGCCCTGACACGATTCCTAACTCAGGCGCTGACACAATACTTAAGGAAGGCCCTGACATTACTCCTAACTCAGGCCCTGAAAAGGTCCCTAACTAAGGCCGACACAACTCCTAACTCAGGCACTAACACTGTCCCTAAATAAGGCCCTGAAACTATTCCTAACTGAGGCGCTGATACAATACCTAACGAAGGCACTGATGCTACTCCTAACTAAGGCCCTGACACTACTCCTATCTCAAGCAATGACACTGTCCCTAACTTAGGCCCTGACTCTACTCCTGACTCAGGCACTGACACTGGCCCTACCTTAGGCCCTGACACTACTCCTAACTAAGCAACTGACACTGTCCCTAACTAAGGCCCGGATACTACTCCTTACTCAGGCACTGACAATATCACTAACTAAGGCCGTGACACTACTCCCAAAATAGGCACTGAGACTGTCCCGAAATATGCCCTGACAGTACTCCGAACTCAGGCACTGACACTGTCCTTAACTAAGGCCCTGATACTACTTCCACCTCAGGCACTGACACTCTCCCTAAGTAAGCCCTGACATTACTCCCAATTCCGGCATTGACACTTTCGCTTACTAAGGCCCTGAAACTACTCACAACTCAGGCCCTTACACTGTTACTAACTACCGGTCTCAGACTACTCCTAACTCAGGCCCTGGCACTGTCCGTAACTTAGGCTCTGGCACTATTCCTAACTCAGACACTGACGCTGTCCCTTAACTAAGGGTCTGACACTCCTCCCAACTCAGACAGTGACACTCTATCAATTTAAGGCCTTGACACTACTCTTAACTCAGGCCCTGACACAGTCCATAATAAAGACCCTGAAACTAATCCCAACTCAGGCCCTGGCACTGTCCGTAACTAAGGGCCTGACACTACTTCCATCTCAGCAACTGACACCATCCCTAACTATGGCCCTGACACTATTCCCAACTCAGGCACTGACACTGTCACTAAATAAGGCCATTACACTTCTCTTAACTCAACAACTGGCACTCTCCGTAACTAAGGCTTTGACACAATACTTAACTCATGCCCTGACACTGTCCTTAACTAAGACCCTGAGAGTACTCCCAACTCAGTCACTGACACTGTTCCTAACTACGGCCCAGAGACTACTCCCAATTCAGGCCCTGACACTGTCCCTAACTAAGGCACTGATATTACTCCCAACTCAGGCACTGACACTGTCCCTAACTAAGGCCCTGACACGACTCCCATCTCAGCCACTGACACTGTCCCTAAGGCCCTGACACTACCTCCAACTCAGGCACTGACACTATCCCTAACTACAGCCCTGACACTTCTCCTAACTCAGGCACTTACTAATGTCCTGACACAACTCCCAACTCAGGCACTGACATTGTTCCTAACAAAGGCCCTGACACTAATCCCAACATAGGCACTGAGACTGTCCCGAAATACGCCCTGACAGTACTCCCAACTCAGGCACTGACACTGTCCCTAACTAAGGCCCTGACACTACTCCCAAACTAGGCACTGACATTGTCCCTAACTAAGGCCCTGACATTACTCTCAACTCAGGCACTAACACTGTCCCTAACTAAGGACTTGACACTCCTCTTAACTCAGGCCCTGGCACAGTCCCTAACAAAGGCCTGCCACTTCCCCCAACTCTGGCACTGAGAGTGTCCCTAACTACGGCCATCACACTACTCCTAACTCAGGCACTGATGCTATCCCTAACTAAGGCTCTGACACTACTCCCAACACAGGCATTGACACTGTCCCTAACTAAGGCCCTCACACTACTACTTACTTAGGCACTGACACGCTACCTAACTAAGGCCCTGAGACTACTTCTACCTCAGACCCTGACACTGTCCCTAACGAAGGGCCTGATACTACTCCCAACACAGGCACTGACACTCTCCCTAACTAAGGCCTTGACACTACTTTTAACTCATGCCCTGATGCTGTCCCAAAAAAGACCCTGAGACTATTCCCAACTCAGGCACTGACACTCTCCCTAACTAAGACCCTGACACTACTCCCATCTCAGCCACTGACACTGTCCCTAATGCCCTGACACTACTTCCAACTCAGGCACTGACACTGTCCCTAACTAGGCCCTGACACTACTCCCAACTCAGGCACTGACACTGTCACTAACTAAGGCCCTGACATAACTGCCAACTCCGGCACTGACACTTTCTCTAACTACGGCCCTGAAACTACTCACAACTCAGGCCCTGACACTGTTCCTAACTACCGGTCTCAGACTACTCCTAACTTAGGCCCTGACACTATTCCTAACACAGTCCCTGACACTGTCCCTAACTAAGGTCCTGAGACGATTCCTAACTCAGACCCTGACACTGTCCATAACTTAGGCCATGTCACTACTCCCAACTCAGGCACTGACGCTGTTCCTAACTAAGGGTCTGACACTACTCCAAACTGAGACACTGACACTCTTCCAAATTAAGGCCTTGACACTACTCTTAACTCAGGCCCTGACACTGTCCATAATAAAGACCCTGACAAAAATCCCAACTTCGGCACTGACAATGTCCGTAACTAAGGCCCTGACGCTATTCCCATCTCAGCCACTGACACTGTCCCTAACTATGGCCCTGACACTACTCCCAATGCAAGCACTGGCGCTGTCCCTAACTAAGGCATTGGCACTACTCCCAACTCGCCCTGGCGCTGTCCCTAACTAAGGCTCTGACACTACTCCCAATTCAGGCAATGACAGTGTCCCTAACTGAGGCAATGATACTACTCCCAACTCAAGCACTAAGGCTCTGGATCATTGTGATGACCAGCGCCAAGGAGCATTGTGATGACAAGGGCGTGGAGCATTGTGATGACAGTGGTCATGGAACATTGTGACGATAAGGGCATCGAGCCGAGTTAGGGACAGTCTAGCGGCCTTGGGACTAAATTCAGTGCCTGAATTAGGCACAGCATAAGGTCTTTAGTTAGCATACGAGGTAGGACATTAGCTCGGGACAGGGTTAGGGTAAAGGCTTGGAATCGTGTCAGCAAATGACCTAAGGATAGTGTGAAGACCTTTGTTACTGAGACTCTCAGGGACTTCTTCAGAAGCAGTGTTAGGGCTTCAGGTAGGGACAGCATCAGGGCCTGACTTAGGGAGAGCGACAGGGCCTGAGTGAGGCCTAATGTCAGGCCCTTAGCTGGGGACACTGTCAGGGAATGACTTAGGAGCAGCATCAGTGCCTTTGTTGGATCAGCTTTAGGCTCTTAGGTAAAGACATGACCGGAGCCCTAGTTAGTCACAGCGTCAAGGCCTCAGTTAGGGAAAGCTTCAGGGTCTGAGTTACAGACAGCCTCAGGTCTTCACTTAAAGACAGCCACAGGGCTTTCTTAGGGACAGTGTCAGGACCTTGGTTAGAAATGAGTCAGGATATTAGCTCAGGAGAGTGTCAGGATTTTAGTTTTTGCTGGCAGCAGGGCCTCTATTAAGGACAGATTCCGGGCCTTTGTTAGATTCAGTGTCATGGCCTTAGTTAGGAGTAGTCAGGGCCTTAGTTAGGGAGAGCATGAGGGTTTCAGTTCGCATAAGATGCAGGAGATTATCTCGGGACAGAGTCAGGTTCCAGGCCAGAGATAGTGAAAGGAAATGACCAAGGGATAACGAGAAGACCTTAGTTATTGAGAGCTTCAGGGCCTTAGTTAGCAGCAGCGTGAGCACCTTAATCAGGACCAGCGCCAGGGCTTGATGTATGGACAGCATCAGAGCCTAAGTAAGGTACAGCAACAGGGCCTAAGTGAGGCCTATCTTTAGGGCCTGAGTAAGGGACAGTATCAGGGCATGACTTAGGAGCAGCATAAAGGCCTCTGTAGGATCAGCATTAGGGTCTTCGTTAAAGCTATTATCAGGGCCTCCGTTAGGGATAGCCTCAAGGCCTCACTTAGGGACAGCGTCAGGGCTTACTTTGGGAAAGTTTCAGGACCTTGGTAAGACATGGGTCAGGCTATTAGCTCAGGATAATATCAGGTGTTCAGATATTGACGGCAGCAGGGCCTTAGTTAGAGGCAGTGTCAGGGCCTAAGTTAGGACTAGCATCAGAGCCTTTGTTAGGTACAGTGTCAGTGACTGAGTTAGGTGTAGTGTCAGAGCCTTAGTTAGGGACAGTGTCAGGGCCTGCATTAGGACGAGCCTCCAGGCCTCAGTTAGGGACAGGTTCACGGCCTCGGACCTAAATTCAGGGCCTCATTTAGGGACAGAATCAGGGATTTAGCTAGCCTAAGGGAATCTACAGCTGAAAGCAACCTGAACACCACCTCAAGCAGATGCAGAAGTGAACCATGCACGCTCCTATGAAGGAAGATTCCACAGCAGTTGAGTACATGTTGTTTAAAGTTAGTAACACTATAAAAATTATGTTTGGAAGAAAACTATATTCAGAAGATGAAAGAATCTCGTTCTAAAGAATCTCTTTAGCTAATCTCGACATTAGCTAAAGAGAAGGTTAGGTTAAGGTCTAGGGAGAGTGTCAGGAAATGACCTAGGGATAGTGTCAAGACCTTAGTTACTTAGCACATCAGGACCTAATTTAGGAGCAGTGAGTGTCAGGGCTTCGGGTAGGAACAGCGTCAGAGCCTGACTTAGGGAGTGGGACAGGGCCTGAGTGAGGCCTAGCGTCAGGGCCTTAGCTAGAGACAGTGTCAAGGCATGACTTAGGAGCAGCCTAAGAGCCATGGTAGGATCAGCCTCAGGGGCTATGTTAAAGATATTATCAGGGCCTCTGTTAGGGACAGCCTCAAGGCCTCACTTCGAGACAGCATCAGGGCTTCCTTAGGGACAGTTTCAGGACCTTGGTAAGAGATGGGTCAAGAAATTAGCTCAGGATAGTGTCAGGACTTTAGCTATTGACGGCAGCAGGGCCTTAGTTAGGGACAGTGTCAGGCCCTGAATTAGGACGAACATCGAGGCCTTAGGTACGGACAGGGTCACAGCCTCGAGAGTAATTTTAGGCCCTTAGTTAAGGACAGCAGCAGGGCTGTAGTTAGCATAAGAGGCACGACACTTCCTAGGGACAGGCTCAGGTTATGGTCTAGGGAGAGTGTCAGGAAAGGACCTAAGCATAGTGTCAAAACCTTAGTTACTGAGAGTATCAGATCCTTATTTAGAACCAGTGTCAGGGCTTCAGGTAGGGACAGCATCAGAGCCTGACTTAGGCAGAGCGACAGGGCCTGAGTGAGGCCTAGCGTCAGGCCCTTAGCTGAGGACACTGTCAGGGCCTGACTTAGGAACAGAATCAGCGCCTCTGTTGGATCAGCCTTAGCGTCTTTGTTAGAGATATGATCAGGGCCTGACTTAGTCACAGCTTCAAGGCCTCAGTTAGGGAAAGCTTCAGGGCCTGAGTTAGGGACAGCCTCAGTTCTTAACATAGGGACAGCGACAGGGCTTTCTTAGGGACAGTGTCAGGACCTTGGTTAGAAATATGTCAGGATATTAACTCAGGCTAGTGTCCAGTTTTTAGTTATTGCTGACAGCAGGGCCTATATTAGGGGCAAATTCTGAGCCTTACTTCGAGACAGTGTCAGGGCCTGAGTTAGGACTAGCATCAGAGCCCTTGTAAAGTACAGTGTCAGGGACTGAGTTAGGTGCAGTGTCAGGGCTTTAGTTAGGGACAGTGTCAGCGCCTCAGTTAGGATGAGCCTCCAACCTCAGTTAGGGACAGCTTGACGGCCTCGGGACTAATTTCAGGCTCTTAGTTCGAGACAGCATCAGGGATTTAGTTAGCATAAGAGGCTCGACAATAGCTAAAGACAAGTTTAGGTTAAGATCTAGGGATAGTGTCAGGAAATGACCTAGGGAGAGTGGCAAGACCATAGCTAATTAGAGCATCAGTGCCTAATTTAGGCCCAGTGTCAGGGCTTCAGGTAGGGACAGAGTCTTAGCCTGACTTAGGGAGAGCGACAGGGCCTGAGTGATGCCTAGAGTCAGGGCCTTAGCTACGGACAGCGTCAGGGCATGACATAGGATCAACATAAGGGTCTCTGTAAGATCAGCATTAGAGTTTCGTTCAAGACATTATCAGGACCTCTGTGAGGGACAGCCTCAGGGCCTCACTTAGGGACAGTGTCAGGGCTAACTTTGGGAGAGTTTCAGGACCTTGGTAAGACATGGGTCAGGGTATTAGCTCAGGATAATGTCAGGACTTTAGATATTGATGGTAGCAGCGCCTACGTTAGGGAAAGTTTCAAGGCGTTAGTTAGGAGTAGCGGGCCTCTGATAGGTCCAGTGTCAGATCCTCAGTTAGCAATAGTGTTAGGGCCTTAGTTAGGGACAGTGTCAGGGCCGGATGTAGGGCGAGCATCTAGGCCTTCGTTCGGGACAGGTTCATGGTCTTGGGACTAAATTCCGTGCCTGAGGTAGGCACAGCCTAAGGGCTTCAGTTAGCATAAGAGGCAGGACATTAGCTAGTGACCGTGTCAGTTTAACATCTAGGGAAAGTGTCAGGAAATGACCTAAGGATAGTGTGAAGACCTTTGTTACGCAGACTCTCAGGGCCTTATTCAGAACCAGTGTTAGGGGTTCAGGTAGGGACAGCATCAGAGCCTGACTTAGGGAGAGCGATAGGGTCTGAGTGAGGCCTAGCATCAGACACTTAGTGGGGGACACTATCGGGGCATGACTTAGGAGCAGCATCAGGGCCTCTGTTGGATCAGCCTTAGGGTCTTAGTTAAAGTCATGATCAGGGTCTGAGTTAGTCACAGCATCAAGGCCTGAGTTAGTTAGGGAAAGCTTCAGGGCCTCACTTAGGGACAGCGTCCGGGCTTACTTTGGGACAGTTTCAGGACCTTGGTAAGACATGGGTCAGGTTATTAGCTCCGGATAATGTCAGGACTTTCGATGTTGATGGCAGCAGGCCTTGGTTAGAGACAGTGTCAGGCCCTGAGTTACGACTAGCGTCAGAGCCTTTGTTAGATACAATGTACGGGACTGAATTAGGAGTAGAGTCAGGGCCTTAGTTAGTGACAGTGTCAGGGCCTGACTTAGGGAGAGCGACAGGGCCTGAGTGAGGCTTAGCATCAGGCCCTTAGCTGGGCACACTGTCAGGGCATGACTTTGGAGCAGCATCAGCGTCTTTGCTGGATCAGCATTAAGGTCTTCGTTAGGTACATGATCAGGGCCTGAATTAGTCACAGCTTCAAGGCTTCAGTTAAGGAAAGCTTCAGGGCCTGAGTTAGGGACAGCCTCAGGTCTTCACTTAGGGACAGCGTCAGGGCTTACTTTGGGACAGTTTCAGGACCTTGGAAAGACATAGGTCAGGATAGTAGCTCAGGATAATGGCAGGACTTTTGATAGTGATGGCAGCAGGGCCTTAGTTACAGACGGTTTCAGGGCCTGAGTTAGGCCTCGCATCAGAGACTTTGTTAGGTACAGTGGAAGGGACTGAGTTAGGAGTAGTGTCAGGGCCTTGCTTAGGGACAGTGTCAGGGTCTGATTTAGGTGTACTGTCTGAGACCTAGTTAGGGACAGTGCTAGGGCCTGAGTTAGGATTAGTGTCAAGGCCTTATTGAGGACCAATTTCAGGGCCTTAGTTTGGACTAGCATCAGAGCCATTGTTAGGAATCGTATGAGGGCCTGAGTTAGGCATACTATCAGGGCCTTAGTTAGGGAGAGTTTTAGGGCCTGAGTTACGATTAGTGTCAAGGCCTTATTTAGGACCCATTTTAGGGCTTTAGTTTGGACTAGCAACAAAGCCTTTGTTAGGTAGCATGTCGGGGCCTCAGTTAGGTGTAGTGTCAGGGCCATTGTTAGGGACAGTATCAGGGCCTGACTTAGGAGAAGTTCAGGGCCTTAGCCAGGGAAAGTGTCAGGGCCTTAGTTAGGGACATTCTCAGGGCCTGAATTAGCAGTAGTGTCAAAAGTCCTTAGTGAGGAGAGTAAGGAGTAAGTCAGGACTCAGGCCCTGACCCTGTTCTTAAATAAGGCTCTGACATTACCTGTAACACAGGTCCTGATCTGATTCCTATCATAGGCGCTGATGTTGGACTTAACTAAGGCCCTGACACTGGTCCTAACTAAAGCTGTGACACTACTCTTAACTCAGGCCCTGACACTGTCCCTAACAAAGCCTCTGACACTACTCCTAAATCAGGCACTGACACTGTCCCTAACTAAGGCCCTGACATACACCTAACTCAGGCCCTGACACTGTCTCTAACTAAGGCCCTGATACTACTCCAAACTCAGCACTGACACTGTCACTAACTAAGGCCCTGACACTATTCATAGCTCACGCCCTAACACAACTCCGAAATCATGCCCTGACAATGTCCCTAACTAAGGCCCTGACACGATTCCTAACTCAGGCGCTGACACAATACTTAAGGAAGGCCCTGACATTACTCCTAACTCAGGCCCTGAAAAGGTCCCTAACTAAGGCCGACACAACTCCTAACTCAGGCACTAACACTGTCCCTAAATAAGGCCCTGAAACTATTCCTAACTGAGGCGCTGATACAATACCTAACGAAGGCACTGATGCTACTCCTAACTAAGGCCCTGACACTACTCCTATCTCAAGCAATGACACTGTCCCTAACTTAGGCCCTGACTCTACTCCTGACTCAGGCACTGACACTGGCCCTACCTTAGGCCCTGACACTACTCCTAACTAAGCAACTGACACTGTCCCTAACTAAGGCCCGGATACTACTCCTTACTCAGGCACTGACAATATCACTAACTAAGGCCGTGACACTACTCCCAAAATAGGCACTGAGACTGTCCCGAAATATGCCCTGACAGTACTCCGAACTCAGGCACTGACACTGTCCTTAACTAAGGCCCTGATACTACTTCCACCTCAGGCACTGACACTCTCCCTAAGTAAGCCCTGACATTACTCCCAATTCCGACATTGACACTTTCGCTTACTAAGGCCCTGAAACTACTCACAACTCAGGCCCTTACACTGTTACTAACTACCGGTCTCAGACTACTCCTAACTCAGGCCCTGGCACTGTCCGTAACTTAGGCTCTGGCACTATTCCTAACTCAGACACTGACGCTGTCCCTTAACTAAGGGTCTGACACTCCTCCCAACTCAGACAGTGACACTCTATCAATTTAAGGCCTTGACACTACTCTTAACTCAGGCCCTGACACAGTCCATAATAAAGACCCTGAAACTAATCCCAACTCAGGCCCTGGCACTGTCCGTAACTAAGGGCCTGACACTACTTCCATCTCAGCAACTGACACCATCCCTAACTATGGCCCTGACACTATTCCCAACTCAGGCACTGACACTGTCACTAAATAAGGCCATTACACTTCTCTTAACTCAACAACTGGCACTCTCCGTAACTAAGGCTTTGACACAATACTTAACTCATGCCCTGACACTGTCCTTAACTAAGACCCTGAGAGTACTCCCAACTCAGTCACTGACACTGTTCCTAACTACGGCCCAGAGACTACTCCCAATTCAGGCCCTGACACTGTCCCTAACTAAGGCACTGATATTACTCCCAACTCAGGCACTGACACTGTCCCTAACTAAGGCCCTGACACTACTCCCAACTCAGGCACTGACACTGTCCCTAACTAAGGCCCTGACACGACTCCCATCTCAGCCACTGACACTGTCCCTAAGGCCCTGACACTACCTCCAACTCAGGCACTGACACTATCCCTAACTACAGCCCTGACACTTCTCCTAACTCAGGCACTTACTAATGTCCTGACACAACTCCCAACTCAGGCACTGGCATTGTTCCTAACAAAGGCCCTGACACTAATCCCAACATAGGCACTGAGACTGTCCCGAAATACGCCCTGACAGTACTCCCAACTCAGGCACTGACACTGTCCCTAACTAAGGCCCTGACACTACTCCCAAACTAGGCACTGACATTGTCCCTAACTAAGGCCCTGACATTACTCTCAACTCAGGCACTAACACTGTCCCTAACTAAGGACTTGACACTCCTCTTAACTCAGGCCCTGGCACAGTCCCTAACAAAGGCCTGCCACTTCCCCCAACTCTGGCACTGAGAGTGTCCCTAACTACGGCCATCACACTACTCCTAACTCAGGCACTGATGCTATCCCTAACTAAGGCTCTGACACTACTCCCAACACAGGCATTGACACTGTCCCTAACTAAGGCCCTCACACTACTACTTCCTTAGGCACTGACACGCTACCTAACTAAGGCCCTGAGACTACTTCTACCTCAGACCCTGACACTGTCCCTAACGAAGGGCCTGATACTACTCCCAACACAGGCACTGACACTCTCCCTAACTAAGGCCTTGACACTACTTTTAACTCATGCCCTGATGCTGTCCCAAAAAAGACCCTGAGACTATTCCCAACTCAGGCACTGACACTCTCCCTAACTAAGACCCTGACACTACTCCCATCTCAGCCACTGACACTGTCCCTAATGCCCTGACACTACTTCCAACTCAGGCACTGACACTGTCCCTAACTAGGCCCTGACACTACTCCCAACTCAGGCACTGACACTGTCACTAACTAAGGCCCTGACATAACTGCCAACTCCGGCACTGACACTTTCTCTAACTACGGCCCTGAAACTACTCACAACTCAGGCCCTGACACTGTTCCTAACTACCGGTCTCAGACTACTCCTAACTTAGGCCCTGACACTATTCCTAACACAGTCCCTGACACTGTCCCTAACTAAGGTCCTGAGACGATTCCTAACTCAGACCCTGACACTGTCCATAACTTAGGCCATGTCACTACTCCCAACTCAGGCACTGACGCTGTTCCTAACTAAGGGTCTGACACTACTCCAAACTGAGACACTGACACTCTTCCAAATTAAGGCCTTGACACTACTCTTAACTCAGGCCCTGACACTGTCCATAATAAAGACCCTGACAAAAATCCCAACTTCGGCACTGACAATGTCCGTAACTAAGGCCCTGACGCTATTCCCATCTCAGCCACTGACACTGTCCCTAACTATGGCCCTGACACTACTCCCAATGCAAGCACTGGCGCTGTCCCTAACTAAGGCATTGGCACTACTCCCAACTCGCCCTGGCGCTGTCCCTAACTAAGGCTCTGACACTACTCCCAATTCAGGCAATGACAGTGTCCCTAACTGAGGCAATGATACTACTCCCAACTCAAGCACTAAGGCTCTGGATCATTGTGATGACCAGCGCCAAGGAGCATTGTGATGACAAGGGCGTGGAGCATTGTGATGACAGTGGTCATGGAACATTGTGACGATAAGGGCATCGAGCCGAGTTAGGGACAGTCTAGCGGCCTTGGGACTAAATTCAGTGCCTGAATTAGGCACAGCATAAGGTCTTTAGTTAGCATACGAGGTAGGACATTAGCTCGGGACAGGGTTAGGGTAAAGGCTTGGAATCGTGTCAGCAAATGACCTAAGGATAGTGTGAAGACCTTTGTTACTGAGACTCTCAGGGACTTCTTCAGAAGCAGTGTTAGGGCTTCAGGTAGGGACAGCATCAGGGCCTGACTTAGGGAGAGCGACAGGGCCTGAGTGAGGCCTAATGTCAGGCCCTTAGCTGGGGACACTGTCAGGGAATGACTTAGGAGCAGCATCAGTGCCTTTGTTGGATCAGCTTTAGGCTCTTAGGTAAAGACATGACCGGAGCCCTAGTTAGTCACAGCGTCAAGGCCTCAGTTAGGGAAAGCTTCAGGGTCTGAGTTACAGACAGCCTCAGGTCTTCACTTAAAGACAGCCACAGGGCTTTCTTAGGGACAGTGTCAGGACCTTGGTTAGAAATGAGTCAGGATATTAGCTCAGGAGAGTGTCAGGATTTTAGTTTTTGCTGGCAGCAGGGCCTCTATTAAGGACAGATTCCGGGCCTTTGTTAGATTCAGTGTCATGGCCTTAGTTAGGAGTAGTCAGGGCCTTAGTTAGGGAGAGCATGAGGGTTTCAGTTCGCATAAGATGCAGGAGATTATCTCGGGACAGAGTCAGGTTCCAGGCCAGAGATAGTGAAAGGAAATGACCAAGGGATAACGAGAAGACCTTAGTTATTGAGAGCTTCAGGGCCTTAGTTAGCAGCAGCGTGAGCACCTTAATCAGGACCAGCGCCAGGGCTTGATGTATGGACAGCATCAGAGCCTAAGTAAGGTACAGCAACAGGGCCTAAGTGAGGCCTATCTTTAGGGCCTGAGTAAGGGACAGTATCAGGGCATGACTTAGGAGCAGCATAAAGGCCTCTGTAGGATCAGCATTAGGGTCTTCGTTAAAGCTATTATCAGGGCCTCCGTTAGGGATAGCCTCAAGGCCTCACTTAGGGACAGCGTCAGGGCTTACTTTGGGAAAGTTTCAGGACCTTGGTAAGACATGGGTCAGGCTATTAGCTCAGGATAATATCAGGTGTTCAGATATTGACGGCAGCAGGGCCTTAGTTAGAGGCAGTGTCAGGGCCTAAGTTAGGACTAGCATCAGAGCCTTTGTTAGGTACAGTGTCAGTGACTGAGTTAGGTGTAGTGTCAGAGCCTTAGTTAGGGACAGTGTCAGGGCCTGCATTAGGACGAGCCTCCAGGCCTCAGTTAGGGACAGGTTCACGGCCTCGGACCTAAATTCAGGGCCTCATTTAGGGACAGAATCAGGGATTTAGCTAGCCTAAGGGAATCTACAGCTGAAAGCAACCTGAACACCACCTCAAGCAGATGCAGAAGTGAACCATGCACGCTCCTATGAAGGAAGATTCCACAGCAGTTGAGTACATGTTGTTTAAAGTTAGTAACACTATAAAAATTATGTTTGGAAGAAAACTATATTCAGAAGATGAAAGAATCTCGTTCTAAAGAATCTCTTTAGCTAATCTCGACATTAGCTAAAGAGAAGGTTAGGTTAAGGTCTAGGGAGAGTGTCAGGAAATGACCTAGGGATAGTGTCAAGACCTTAGTTACTTAGCACATCAGGACCTAATTTAGGAGCAGTGAGTGTCAGGGCTTCGGGTAGGAACAGCGTCAGAGCCTGACTTAGGGAGTGGGACAGGGCCTGAGTGAGGCCTAGCGTCAGGGCCTTAGCTAGAGACAGTGTCAAGGCATGACTTAGGAGCAGCCTAAGAGCCATGGTAGGATCAGCCTCAGGGGCTATGTTAAAGATATTATCAGGGCCTCTGTTAGGGACAGCCTCAAGGCCTCACTTCGAGACAGCATCAGGGCTTCCTTAGGGACAGTTTCAGGACCTTGGTAAGAGATGGGTCAAGAAATTAGCTCAGGATAGTGTCAGGACTTTAGCTATTGACGGCAGCAGGGCCTTAGTTAGGGACAGTGTCAGGCCCTGAATTAGGACGAACATCGAGGCCTTAGGTACGGACAGGGTCACAGCCTCGAGAGTAATTTTAGGCCCTTAGTTAAGGACAGCAGCAGGGCTGTAGTTAGCATAAGAGGCACGACACTTCCTAGGGACAGGCTCAGGTTATGGTCTAGGGAGAGTGTCAGGAAAGGACCTAAGCATAGTGTCAAAACCTTAGTTACTGAGAGTATCAGATCCTTATTTAGAACCAGTGTCAGGGCTTCAGGTAGGGACAGCATCAGAGCCTGACTTAGGCAGAGCGACAGGGCCTGAGTGAGGCCTAGCGTCAGGCCCTTAGCTGAGGACACTGTCAGGGCCTGACTTAGGAACAGAATCAGCGCCTCTGTTGGATCAGCCTTAGCGTCTTTGTTAGAGATATGATCAGGGCCTGACTTAGTCACAGCTTCAAGGCCTCAGTTAGGGAAAGCTTCAGGGCCTGAGTTAGGGACAGCCTCAGTTCTTAACATAGGGACAGCAACAGGGCTTTCTTAGGGACAGTGTCAGGACCTTGGTTAGAAATATGTCAGGATATTAACTCAGGCTAGTGTCCAGTTTTTAGTTATTGCTGACAGCAGGGCCTATATTAGGGGCAAATTCTGAGCCTTACTTCGAGACAGTGTCAGGGCCTGAGTTAGGACTAGCATCAGAGCCCTTGTAAAGTACAGTGTCAGGGACTGAGTTAGGTGCAGTGTCAGGGCTTTAGTTAGGGACAGTGTCAGCGCCTCAGTTAGGATGAGCCTCCAACCTCAGTTAGGGACAGCTTGACGGCCTCGGGACTAATTTCAGGCTCTTAGTTCGAGACAGCATCAGGGATTTAGTTAGCATAAGAGGCTCGACAATAGCTAAAGACAAGTTTAGGTTAAGATCTAGGGATAGTGTCAGGAAATGACCTAGGGAGAGTGGCAAGACCATAGCTAATTAGAGCATCAGTGCCTAATTTAGGCCCAGTGTCAGGGCTTCAGGTAGGGACAGAGTCTTAGCCTGACTTAGGGAGAGTGACAGGGCCTGAGTGATGCCTAGAGTCAGGGCCTTAGCTACGGACAGCGTCAGGGCATGACATAGGATCAACATAAGGGTCTCTGTAAGATCAGCATTAGAGTTTCGTTCAAGACATTATCAGGACCTCTGTGAGGGACAGCCTCAGGGCCTCACTTAGGGACAGTGTCAGGGCTAACTTTGGGAGAGTTTCAGGACCTTGGTAAGACATGGGTCAGGGTATTAGCTCAGGATAATGTCAGGACTTTAGATATTGATGGTAGCAGCGCCTACGTTAGGGAAAGTTTCAAGGCGTTAGTTAGGAGTAGCGGGCCTCTGATAGGTCCAGTGTCAGATCCTCAGTTAGCAATAGTGTTAGGGCCTTAGTTAGGGACAGTGTCAGGGCCGGATGTAGGGCGAGCATCTAGGCCTTCGTTCGGGACAGGTTCATGGTCTTGGGACTAAATTCCGTGCCTGAGGTAGGCACAGCCTAAGGGCTTCAGTTAGCATAAGAGGCAGGACATTAGCTAGTGACCGTGTCAGTTTAACATCTAGGGAAAGTGTCAGGAAATGACCTAAGGAGAGTGTGAAGACCTTTGTTACGGAGACTCTCAGGGCCTTATTCAGAACCAGTGTTAGGGGTTCAGGTAGGGACAGCATCAGAGCCTGACTTAGGGAGAGCGATAGGGTCTGAGTGAGGCCTAGCATCAGACACTTAGTGGGGGACACTATCGGGGCATGACTTAGGAGCAGCATCAGGGCCTCTGTTGGATCAGCCTTAGGGTCTTAGTTAAAGTCATGATCAGGGTCTGAGTTAGTCACAGCATCAAGGCCTGAGTTAGTTAGGGAAAGCTTCAGGGCCTCACTTAGGGACAGCGTCCGGGCTTACTTTGGGACAGTTTCAGGACCTTGGTAAGACATGGGTCAGGTTATTAGCTCCGGATAATGTCAGGACTTTCGATGTTGATGGCAGCAGGCCTTGGTTAGAGACAGTGTCAGGCCCTGAGTTACGACTAGCGTCAGAGCCTTTGTTAGATACAATGTACGGGACTGAATTAGGAGTAGAGTCAGGGCCTTAGTTAGTGACAGTGTCAGGGCCTGACTTAGGGAGAGCGACAGGGCCTGAGTGAGGCTTAGCATCAGGCCCTTAGCTGGGCACACTGTCAGGGCATGACTTTGGAGCAGCATCAGCGTCTTTGCTGGATCAGCATTAAGGTCTTCGTTAGGTACATGATCAGGGCCTGAATTAGTCACAGCTTCAAGGCTTCAGTTAAGGAAAGCTTCAGGGCCTGAGTTAGGGACAGCCTCAGGTCTTCACTTAGGGACAGCGTCAGGGCTTACTTTGGGACAGTTTCAGGACCTTGGAAAGACATAGGTCAGGATAGTAGCTCAGGATAATGGCAGGACTTTTGATAGTGATGGCAGCAGGGCCTTAGTTACAGACGGTTTCAGGGCCTGAGTTAGGCCTCGCATCAGAGACTTTGTTAGGTACAGTGGAAGGGACTGAGTTAGGAGTAGTGTCAGGGCCTTGCTTAGGGACAGTGTCAGGGTCTGATTTAGGTGTACTGTCTGAGACCTAGTTAGGGACAGTGCTAGGGCCTGAGTTAGGATTAGTGTCAAGGCCTTATTGAGGACCAATTTCAGGGCCTTAGTTTGGACTAGCATCAGAGCCATTGTTAGGAATCGTATGAGGGCCTGAGTTAGGCATACTATCAGGGCCTTAGTTAGGGAGAGTTTTAGGGCCTGAGTTACGATTAGTGTCAAGGCCTTATTTAGGACCCATTTTAGGGCTTTAGTTTGGACTAGCAACAAAGCCTTTGTTAGGTAGCATGTCGGGGCCTCAGTTAGGTGTAGTGTCAGGGCCATTGTTAGGGACAGTATCAGGGCCTGACTTAGGAGAAGTTCAGGGCCTTAGCCAGGGAAAGTGTCAGGGCCATAGTTAGGGACATTCTCAGGGCCTGAATTAGCAGTAGTGTCAAAAGTCCTTAGTGAGGAGAGTAAGGAGTAAGTCAGGACTCAGGCCCTGACCCTGTTCTTAAATAAGGCTCTGACATTACCTGTAACACAGGTCCTGATCTGATTCCTATCATAGGCGCTGATGTTGGACTTAACTAAGGCCCTGACACTGGTCCTAACTAAAGCTGTGACACTACTCTTAACTCAGGCCCTGACACTGTCCCTAACAAAGCCTCTGACACTACTCCTAAATCAGGCACTGACACTGTCCCTAACTAAGGCCCTGACATACACCTAACTCAGGCCCTGACACTGTCTCTAACTAAGGCCCTGATACTACTCCAAACTCAGCACTGACACTGTCACTAACTAAGGCCCTGACACTATTCATAGCTCACGCCCTAACACAACTCCGAAATCATGCCCTGACAATGTCCCTAACTAAGGCCCTGACACGATTCCTAACTCAGGCGCTGACACAATACTTAAGGAAGGCCCTGACATTACTCCTAACTCAGGCCCTGAAAAGGTCCCTAACTAAGGCCGACACAACTCCTAACTCAGGCACTAACACTGTCCCTAAATAAGGCCCTGAAACTATTCCTAACTGAGGCGCTGATACAATACCTAACGAAGGCACTGATGCTACTCCTAACTAAGGCCCTGACACTACTCCTATCTCAAGCAATGACACTGTCCCTAACTTAGGCCCTGACTCTACTCCTGACTCAGGCACTGACACTGGCCCTACCTTAGGCCCTGACACTACTCCTAACTAAGCAACTGACACTGTCCCTAACTAAGGCCCGGATACTACTCCTTACTCAGGCACTGACAATATCACTAACTAAGGCCGTGACACTACTCCCAAAATAGGCACTGAGACTGTCCCGAAATATGCCCTGACAGTACTCCGAACTCAGGCACTGACACTGTCCTTAACTAAGGCCCTGATACTACTTCCACCTCAGGCACTGACACTCTCCCTAAGTAAGCCCTGACATTACTCCCAATTCCGACATTGACACTTTCGCTTACTAAGGCCCTGAAACTACTCACAACTCAGGCCCTTACACTGTTACTAACTACCGGTCTCAGACTACTCCTAACTCAGGCCCTGGCACTGTCCGTAACTTAGGCTCTGGCACTATTCCTAACTCAGACACTGACGCTGTCCCTTAACTAAGGGTCTGACACTCCTCCCAACTCAGACAGTGACACTCTATCAATTTAAGGCCTTGACACTACTCTTAACTCAGGCCCTGACACAGTCCATAATAAAGACCCTGAAACTAATCCCAACTCAGGCCCTGGCACTGTCCGTAACTAAGGGCCTGACACTACTTCCATCTCAGCAACTGACACCATCCCTAACTATGGCCCTGACACTATTCCCAACTCAGGCACTGACACTGTCACTAAATAAGGCCATTACACTTCTCTTAACTCAACAACTGGCACTCTCCGTAACTAAGGCTTTGACACAATACTTAACTCATGCCCTGACACTGTCCTTAACTAAGACCCTGAGAGTACTCCCAACTCAGTCACTGACACTGTTCCTAACTACGGCCCAGAGACTACTCCCAATTCAGGCCCTGACACTGTCCCTAACTAAGGCACTGATATTACTCCCAACTCAGGCACTGACACTGTCCCTAACTAAGGCCCTGACACTACTCCCAACTCAGGCACTGACACTGTCCCTAACTAAGGCCCTGACACGACTCCCATCTCAGCCACTGACACTGTCCCTAAGGCCCTGACACTACCTCCAACTCAGGCACTGACACTATCCCTAACTACAGCCCTGACACTTCTCCTAACTCAGGCACTTACTAATGTCCTGACACAACTCCCAACTCAGGCACTGGCATTGTTCCTAACAAAGGCCCTGACACTAATCCCAACATAGGCACTGAGACTGTCCCGAAATACGCCCTGACAGTACTCCCAACTCAGGCACTGACACTGTCCCTAACTAAGGCCCTGACACTACTCCCAAACTAGGCACTGACATTGTCCCTAACTAAGGCCCTGACATTACTCTCAACTCAGGCACTAACACTGTCCCTAACTAAGGACTTGACACTCCTCTTAACTCAGGCCCTGGCACAGTCCCTAACAAAGGCCTGCCACTTCCCCCAACTCTGGCACTGAGAGTGTCCCTAACTACGGCCATCACACTACTCCTAACTCAGGCACTGATGCTATCCCTAACTAAGGCTCTGACACTACTCCCAACACAGGCATTGACACTGTCCCTAACTAAGGCCCTCACACTACTACTTCCTTAGGCACTGACACGCTACCTAACTAAGGCCCTGAGACTACTTCTACCTCAGACCCTGACACTGTCCCTAACGAAGGGCCTGATACTACTCCCAACACAGGCACTGACACTCTCCCTAACTAAGGCCTTGACACTACTTTTAACTCATGCCCTGATGCTGTCCCAAAAAAGACCCTGAGACTATTCCCAACTCAGGCACTGACACTCTCCCTAACTAAGACCCTGACACTACTCCCATCTCAGCCACTGACACTGTCCCTAATGCCCTGACACTACTTCCAACTCAGGCACTGACACTGTCCCTAACTAGGCCCTGACACTACTCCCAACTCAGGCACTGACACTGTCACTAACTAAGGCCCTGACATAACTGCCAACTCCGGCACTGACACTTTCTCTAACTACGGCCCTGAAACTACTCACAACTCAGGCCCTGACACTGTTCCTAACTACCGGTCTCAGACTACTCCTAACTTAGGCCCTGACACTATTCCTAACAAAGTCCCTGACACTGTCCCTAACTAAGGTCCTGAGACGATTCCTAACTCAGACCCTGACACTGTCCATAACTTAGGCCATGTCACTACTCCCAACTCAGGCACTGACGCTGTTCCTAACTAAGGGTCTGACACTACTCCAAACTGAGACACTGACACTCTTCCAAATTAAGGCCTTGACACTACTCTTAACTCAGGCCCTGACACTGTCCATAATAAAGACCCTGACAAAAATCCCAACTTCGGCACTGACAATGTCCGTAACTAAGGCCCTGACGCTATTCCCATCTCAGCCACTGACACTGTCCCTAACTATGGCCCTGACACTACTCCCAATGCAAGCACTGGCGCTGTCCCTAACTAAGGCATTGGCACTACTCCCAACTCGCCCTGGCGCTGTCCCTAACTAAGGCTCTGACACTACTCCCAATTCAGGCAATGACAGTGTCCCTAACTGAGGCAATGATACTACTCCCAACTCAAGCACTAAGGCTCTGGATCATTGTGATGACCAGCGCCAAGGAGCATTGTGATGACAAGGGCGTGGAGCATTGTGATGACAGTGGTCATGGAACATTGTGACGATAAGGGCATCGAGCCGAGTTAGGGACAGTCTAGCGGCCTTGGGACTAAATTCAGTGCCTGAATTAGGCACAGCATAAGGTCTTTAGTTAGCATACGAGGTAGGACATTAGCTCGGGACAGGGTTAGGGTAAAGGCTTGGAATCGTGTCAGCAAATGACCTAAGGATAGTGTGAAGACCTTTGTTACTGAGACTCTCAGGGACTTCTTCAGAAGCAGTGTTAGGGCTTCAGGTAGGGACAGCATCAGGGCCTGACTTAGGGAGAGCGACAGGGCCTGAGTGAGGCCTAATGTCAGGCCCTTAGCTGGGGACACTGTCAGGGAATGACTTAGGAGCAGCATCAGTGCCTTTGTTGGATCAGCTTTAGGCTCTTAGGTAAAGACATGACCGGAGCCCTAGTTAGTCACAGCGTCAAGGCCTCAGTTAGGGAAAGCTTCAGGGTCTGAGTTACAGACAGCCTCAGGTCTTCACTTAAAGACAGCCACAGGGCTTTCTTAGGGACAGTGTCAGGACCTTGGTTAGAAATGAGTCAGGATATTAGCTCAGGAGAGTGTCAGGATTTTAGTTTTTGCTGGCAGCAGGGCCTCTATTAAGGACAGATTCCGGGCCTTTGTTAGATTCAGTGTCATGGCCTTAGTTAGGAGTAGTCAGGGCCTTAGTTAGGGAGAGCATGAGGGTTTCAGTTCGCATAAGATGCAGGAGATTATCTCGGGACAGAGTCAGGTTCCAGGCCAGAGATAGTGAAAGGAAATGACCAAGGGATAACGAGAAGACCTTAGTTATTGAGAGCTTCAGG
The DNA here is from genome assembly GCF_949987535.1 of Balaenoptera acutorostrata. Classification (NCBI taxonomy): domain Eukaryota; kingdom Metazoa; phylum Chordata; class Mammalia; order Artiodactyla; family Balaenopteridae; genus Balaenoptera; species Balaenoptera acutorostrata. The sequence continues at coordinate 80,966 of NW_026645627.1, forward strand.
GCCTTAGTTAGCAGCAGCGTGAGCACCTTAATCAGGACCAGCGCCAGGGCTTGATGTATGGACAGCATCAGAGCCTAAGTAAGGTACAGCAACAGGGCCTAAGTGAGGCCTATCTTTAGGGCCTGAGTAAGGGACAGTATCAGGGCATGACTTAGGAGCAGCATAAAGGCCTCTGTAGGATCAGCATTAGGGTCTTCGTTAAAGCTATTATCAGGGCCTCCGTTAGGGATAGCCTCAAGGCCTCACTTAGGGACAGCGTCAGGGCTTACTTTGGGAAAGTTTCAGGACCTTGGTAAGACATGGGTCAGGCTATTAGCTCAGGATAATATCAGGTGTTCAGATATTGACGGCAGCAGGGCCTTAGTTAGAGGCAGTGTCAGGGCCTAAGTTAGGACTAGCATCAGAGCCTTTGTTAGGTACAGTGTCAGTGACTGAGTTAGGTGTAGTGTCAGAGCCTTAGTTAGGGACAGTGTCAGGGCCTGCATTAGGACGAGCCTCCAGGCCTCAGTTAGGGACAGGTTCACGGCCTCGGACCTAAATTCAGGGCCTCATTTAGGGACAGAATCAGGGATTTAGCTAGCCTAAGGGAATCTACAGCTGAAAGCAACCTGAACACCACCTCAAGCAGATGCAGAAGTGAACCATGCACGCTCCTATGAAGGAAGATTCCACAGCAGTTGAGTACATGTTGTTTAAAGTTAGTAACACTATAAAAATTATGTTTGGAAGAAAACTATATTCAGAAGATGAAAGAATCTCGTTCTAAAGAATCTCTTTAGCTAATCTCGACATTAGCTAAAGAGAAGGTTAGGTTAAGGTCTAGGGAGAGTGTCAGGAAATGACCTAGGGATAGTGTCAAGACCTTAGTTACTTAGCACATCAGGACCTAATTTAGGAGCAGTGAGTGTCAGGGCTTCGGGTAGGAACAGCGTCAGAGCCTGACTTAGGGAGTGGGACAGGGCCTGAGTGAGGCCTAGCGTCAGGGCCTTAGCTAGAGACAGTGTCAAGGCATGACTTAGGAGCAGCCTAAGAGCCATGGTAGGATCAGCCTCAGGGGCTATGTTAAAGATATTATCAGGGCCTCTGTTAGGGACAGCCTCAAGGCCTCACTTCGAGACAGCATCAGGGCTTCCTTAGGGACAGTTTCAGGACCTTGGTAAGAGATGGGTCAAGAAATTAGCTCAGGATAGTGTCAGGACTTTAGCTATTGACGGCAGCAGGGCCTTAGTTAGGGACAGTGTCAGGCCCTGAATTAGGACGAACATCGAGGCCTTAGGTACGGACAGGGTCACAGCCTCGAGAGTAATTTTAGGCCCTTAGTTAAGGACAGCAGCAGGGCTGTAGTTAGCATAAGAGGCACGACACTTCCTAGGGACAGGCTCAGGTTATGGTCTAGGGAGAGTGTCAGGAAAGGACCTAAGCATAGTGTCAAAACCTTAGTTACTGAGAGTATCAGATCCTTATTTAGAACCAGTGTCAGGGCTTCAGGTAGGGACAGCATCAGAGCCTGACTTAGGCAGAGCGACAGGGCCTGAGTGAGGCCTAGCGTCAGGCCCTTAGCTGAGGACACTGTCAGGGCCTGACTTAGGAACAGAATCAGCGCCTCTGTTGGATCAGCCTTAGCGTCTTTGTTAGAGATATGATCAGGGCCTGACTTAGTCACAGCTTCAAGGCCTCAGTTAGGGAAAGCTTCAGGGCCTGAGTTAGGGACAGCCTCAGTTCTTAACATAGGGACAGCAACAGGGCTTTCTTAGGGACAGTGTCAGGACCTTGGTTAGAAATATGTCAGGATATTAACTCAGGCTAGTGTCCAGTTTTTAGTTATTGCTGACAGCAGGGCCTATATTAGGGGCAAATTCTGAGCCTTACTTCGAGACAGTGTCAGGGCCTGAGTTAGGACTAGCATCAGAGCCCTTGTAAAGTACAGTGTCAGGGACTGAGTTAGGTGCAGTGTCAGGGCTTTAGTTAGGGACAGTGTCAGCGCCTCAGTTAGGATGAGCCTCCAACCTCAGTTAGGGACAGCTTGACGGCCTCGGGACTAATTTCAGGCTCTTAGTTCGAGACAGCATCAGGGATTTAGTTAGCATAAGAGGCTCGACAATAGCTAAAGACAAGTTTAGGTTAAGATCTAGGGATAGTGTCAGGAAATGACCTAGGGAGAGTGGCAAGACCATAGCTAATTAGAGCATCAGTGCCTAATTTAGGCCCAGTGTCAGGGCTTCAGGTAGGGACAGAGTCTTAGCCTGACTTAGGGAGAGCGACAGGGCCTGAGTGATGCCTAGAGTCAGGGCCTTAGCTACGGACAGCGTCAGGGCATGACATAGGATCAACATAAGGGTCTCTGTAAGATCAGCATTAGAGTTTCGTTCAAGACATTATCAGGACCTCTGTGAGGGACAGCCTCAGGGCCTCACTTAGGGACAGTGTCAGGGCTAACTTTGGGAGAGTTTCAGGACCTTGGTAAGACATGGGTCAGGGTATTAGCTCAGGATAATGTCAGGACTTTAGATATTGATGGTAGCAGCGCCTACGTTAGGGAAAGTTTCAAGGCGTTAGTTAGGAGTAGCGGGCCTCTGATAGGTCCAGTGTCAGATCCTCAGTTAGCAATAGTGTTAGGGCCTTAGTTAGGGACAGTGTCAGGGCCGGATGTAGGGCGAGCATCTAGGCCTTCGTTCGGGACAGGTTCATGGTCTTGGGACTAAATTCCGTGCCTGAGGTAGGCACAGCCTAAGGGCTTCAGTTAGCATAAGAGGCAGGACATTAGCTAGTGACCGTGTCAGTTTAACATCTAGGGAAAGTGTCAGGAAATGACCTAAGGATAGTGTGAAGACCTTTGTTACGGAGACTCTCAGGGCCTTATTCAGAACCAGTGTTAGGGGTTCAGGTAGGGACAGCATCAGAGCCTGACTTAGGGAGAGCGATAGGGTCTGAGTGAGGCCTAGCATCAGACACTTAGTGGGGGACACTATCGGGGCATGACTTAGGAGCAGCATCAGGGCCTCTGTTGGATCAGCCTTAGGGTCTTAGTTAAAGTCATGATCAGGGTCTGAGTTAGTCACAGCATCAAGGCCTGAGTTAGTTAGGGAAAGCTTCAGGGCCTCACTTAGGGACAGCGTCCGGGCTTACTTTGGGACAGTTTCAGGACCTTGGTAAGACATGGGTCAGGTTATTAGCTCCGGATAATGTCAGGACTTTCGATGTTGATGGCAGCAGGCCTTGGTTAGAGACAGTGTCAGGCCCTGAGTTACGACTAGCATCAGAGCCTTTGTTAGATACAATGTACGGGACTGAATTAGGAGTAGAGTCAGGGCCTTAGTTAGTGACAGTGTCAGGGCCTGACTTAGGGAGAGCGACAGGGCCTGAGTGAGGCTTAGCATCAGGCCCTTAGCTGGGCACACTGTCAGGGCATGACTTTGGAGCAGCATCAGCGTCTTTGCTGGATCAGCATTAAGGTCTTCGTTAGGTACATGATCAGGGCCTGAATTAGTCACAGCTTCAAGGCTTCAGTTAAGGAAAGCTTCAGGGCCTGAGTTAGGGACAGCCTCAGGTCTTCACTTAGGGACAGCGTCAGGGCTTACTTTGGGACAGTTTCAGGACCTTGGAAAGACATAGGTCAGGATAGTAGCTCAGGATAATGGCAGGACTTTTGATAGTGATGGCAGCAGGGCCTTAGTTACAGACGGTTTCAGGGCCTGAGTTAGGCCTCGCATCAGAGACTTTGTTAGGTACAGTGGAAGGGACTGAGTTAGGAGTAGTGTCAGGGCCTTGCTTAGGGACAGTGTCAGGGTCTGATTTAGGTGTACTGTCTGAGACCTAGTTAGGGACAGTGCTAGGGCCTGAGTTAGGATTAGTGTCAAGGCCTTATTGAGGACCAATTTCAGGGCCTTAGTTTGGACTAGCATCAGAGCCATTGTTAGGAATCGTATGAGGGCCTGAGTTAGGCATACTATCAGGGCCTTAGTTAGGGAGAGTTTTAGGGCCTGAGTTACGATTAGTGTCAAGGCCTTATTTAGGACCCATTTTAGGGCTTTAGTTTGGACTAGCAACAAAGCCTTTGTTAGGTAGCATGTCGGGGCCTCAGTTAGGTGTAGTGTCAGGGCCATTGTTAGGGACAGTATCAGGGCCTGACTTAGGAGAAGTTCAGGGCCTTAGCCAGGGAAAGTGTCAGGGCCTTAGTTAGGGACATTCTCAGGGCCTGAATTAGCAGTAGTGTCAAAAGTCCTTAGTGAGGAGAGTAAGGAGTAAGTCAGGACTCAGGCCCTGACCCTGTTCTTAAATAAGGCTCTGACATTACCTGTAACACAGGTCCTGATCTGATTCCTATCATAGGCGCTGATGTTGGACTTAACTAAGGCCCTGACACTGGTCCTAACTAAAGCTGTGACACTACTCTTAACTCAGGCCCTGACACTGTCCCTAACAAAGCCTCTGACACTACTCCTAAATCAGGCACTGACACTGTCCCTAACTAAGGCCCTGACATACACCTAACTCAGGCCCTGACACTGTCTCTAACTAAGGCCCTGATACTACTCCAAACTCAGCACTGACACTGTCACTAACTAAGGCCCTGACACTATTCATAGCTCACGCCCTAACACAACTCCGAAATCATGCCCTGACAATGTCCCTAACTAAGGCCCTGACACGATTCCTAACTCAGGCGCTGACACAATACTTAAGGAAGGCCCTGACATTACTCCTAACTCAGGCCCTGAAAAGGTCCCTAACTAAGGCCGACACAACTCCTAACTCAGGCACTAACACTGTCCCTAAATAAGGCCCTGAAACTATTCCTAACTGAGGCGCTGATACAATACCTAACGAAGGCACTGATGCTACTCCTAACTAAGGCCCTGACACTACTCCTATCTCAAGCAATGACACTGTCCCTAACTTAGGCCCTGACTCTACTCCTGACTCAGGCACTGACACTGGCCCTACCTTAGGCCCTGACACTACTCCTAACTAAGCAACTGACACTGTCCCTAACTAAGGCCCGGATACTACTCCTTACTCAGGCACTGACAATATCACTAACTAAGGCCGTGACACTACTCCCAAAATAGGCACTGAGACTGTCCCGAAATATGCCCTGACAGTACTCCGAACTCAGGCACTGACACTGTCCTTAACTAAGGCCCTGATACTACTTCCACCTCAGGCACTGACACTCTCCCTAAGTAAGCCCTGACATTACTCCCAATTCCGGCATTGACACTTTCGCTTACTAAGGCCCTGAAACTACTCACAACTCAGGCCCTTACACTGTTACTAACTACCGGTCTCAGACTACTCCTAACTCAGGCCCTGGCACTGTCCGTAACTTAGGCTCTGGCACTATTCCTAACTCAGACACTGACGCTGTCCCTTAACTAAGGGTCTGACACTCCTCCCAACTCAGACAGTGACACTCTATCAATTTAAGGCCTTGACACTACTCTTAACTCAGGCCCTGACACAGTCCATAATAAAGACCCTGAAACTAATCCCAACTCAGGCCCTGGCACTGTCCGTAACTAAGGGCCTGACACTACTTCCATCTCAGCAACTGACACCATCCCTAACTATGGCCCTGACACTATTCCCAACTCAGGCACTGACACTGTCACTAAATAAGGCCATTACACTTCTCTTAACTCAACAACTGGCACTCTCCGTAACTAAGGCTTTGACACAATACTTAACTCATGCCCTGACACTGTCCTTAACTAAGACCCTGAGAGTACTCCCAACTCAGTCACTGACACTGTTCCTAACTACGGCCCAGAGACTACTCCCAATTCAGGCCCTGACACTGTCCCTAACTAAGGCACTGATATTACTCCCAACTCAGGCACTGACACTGTCCCTAACTAAGGCCCTGACACTACTCCCAACTCAGGCACTGACACTGTCCCTAACTAAGGCCCTGACACGACTCCCATCTCAGCCACTGACACTGTCCCTAAGGCCCTGACACTACCTCCAACTCAGGCACTGACACTATCCCTAACTACAGCCCTGACACTTCTCCTAACTCAGGCACTTACTAATGTCCTGACACAACTCCCAACTCAGGCACTGGCATTGTTCCTAACAAAGGCCCTGACACTAATCCCAACATAGGCACTGAGACTGTCCCGAAATACGCCCTGACAGTACTCCCAACTCAGGCACTGACACTGTCCCTAACTAAGGCCCTGACACTACTCCCAAACTAGGCACTGACATTGTCCCTAACTAAGGCCCTGACATTACTCTCAACTCAGGCACTAACACTGTCCCTAACTAAGGACTTGACACTCCTCTTAACTCAGGCCCTGGCACAGTCCCTAACAAAGGCCTGCCACTTCCCCCAACTCTGGCACTGAGAGTGTCCCTAACTACGGCCATCACACTACTCCTAACTCAGGCACTGATGCTATCCCTAACTAAGGCTCTGACACTACTCCCAACACAGGCATTGACACTGTCCCTAACTAAGGCCCTCACACTACTACTTCCTTAGGCACTGACACGCTACCTAACTAAGGCCCTGAGACTACTTCTACCTCAGACCCTGACACTGTCCCTAACGAAGGGCCTGATACTACTCCCAACACAGGCACTGACACTCTCCCTAACTAAGGCCTTGACACTACTTTTAACTCATGCCCTGATGCTGTCCCAAAAAAGACCCTGAGACTATTCCCAACTCAGGCACTGACACTCTCCCTAACTAAGACCCTGACACTACTCCCATCTCAGCCACTGACACTGTCCCTAATGCCCTGACACTACTTCCAACTCAGGCACTGACACTGTCCCTAACTAGGCCCTGACACTACTCCCAACTCAGGCACTGACACTGTCACTAACTAAGGCCCTGACATAACTGCCAACTCCGGCACTGACACTTTCTCTAACTACGGCCCTGAAACTACTCACAACTCAGGCCCTGACACTGTTCCTAACTACCGGTCTCAGACTACTCCTAACTTAGGCCCTGACACTATTCCTAACACAGTCCCTGACACTGTCCCTAACTAAGGTCCTGAGACGATTCCTAACTCAGACCCTGACACTGTCCATAACTTAGGCCATGTCACTACTCCCAACTCAGGCACTGACGCTGTTCCTAACTAAGGGTCTGACACTACTCCAAACTGAGACACTGACACTCTTCCAAATTAAGGCCTTGACACTACTCTTAACTCAGGCCCTGACACTGTCCATAATAAAGACCCTGACAAAAATCCCAACTTCGGCACTGACAATGTCCGTAACTAAGGCCCTGACGCTATTCCCATCTCAGCCACTGACACTGTCCCTAACTATGGCCCTGACACTACTCCCAATGCAAGCACTGGCGCTGTCCCTAACTAAGGCATTGGCACTACTCCCAACTCGCCCTGGCGCTGTCCCTAACTAAGGCTCTGACACTACTCCCAATTCAGGCAATGACAGTGTCCCTAACTGAGGCAATGATACTACTCCCAACTCAAGCACTAAGGCTCTGGATCATTGTGATGACCAGCGCCAAGGAGCATTGTGATGACAAGGGCGTGGAGCATTGTGATGACAGTGGTCATGGAACATTGTGACGATAAGGGCATCGAGCCGAGTTAGGGACAGTCTAGCGGCCTTGGGACTAAATTCAGTGCCTGAATTAGGCACAGCATAAGGTCTTTAGTTAGCATACGAGGTAGGACATTAGCTCGGGACAGGGTTAGGGTAAAGGCTTGGAATCGTGTCAGCAAATGACCTAAGGATAGTGTGAAGACCTTTGTTACTGAGACTCTCAGGGACTTCTTCAGAAGCAGTGTTAGGGCTTCAGGTAGGGACAGCATCAGGGCCTGACTTAGGGAGAGCGACAGGGCCTGAGTGAGGCCTAATGTCAGGCCCTTAGCTGGGGACACTGTCAGGGAATGACTTAGGAGCAGCATCAGTGCCTTTGTTGGATCAGCTTTAGGCTCTTAGGTAAAGACATGACCGGAGCCCTAGTTAGTCACAGCGTCAAGGCCTCAGTTAGGGAAAGCTTCAGGGTCTGAGTTACAGACAGCCTCAGGTCTTCACTTAAAGACAGCCACAGGGCTTTCTTAGGGACAGTGTCAGGACCTTGGTTAGAAATGAGTCAGGATATTAGCTCAGGAGAGTGTCAGGATTTTAGTTTTTGCTGGCAGCAGGGCCTCTATTAAGGACAGATTCCGGGCCTTTGTTAGATTCAGTGTCATGGCCTTAGTTAGGAGTAGTCAGGGCCTTAGTTAGGGAGAGCATGAGGGTTTCAGTTCGCATAAGATGCAGGAGATTATCTCGGGACAGAGTCAGGTTCCAGGCCAGAGATAGTGAAAGGAAATGACCAAGGGATAACGAGAAGACCTTAGTTATTGAGAGCTTCAGGGCCTTAGTTAGCAGCAGCGTGAGCACCTTAATCAGGACCAGCGCCAGGGCTTGATGTATGGACAGCATCAGAGCCTAAGTAAGGTACAGCAACAGGGCCTAAGTGAGGCCTATCTTTAGGGCCTGAGTAAGGGACAGTATCAGGGCATGACTTAGGAGCAGCATAAAGGCCTCTGTAGGATCAGCATTAGGGTCTTCGTTAAAGCTATTATCAGGGCCTCCGTTAGGGATAGCCTCAAGGCCTCACTTAGGGACAGCGTCAGGGCTTACTTTGGGAAAGTTTCAGGACCTTGGTAAGACATGGGTCAGGCTATTAGCTCAGGATAATATCAGGTGTTCAGATATTGACGGCAGCAGGGCCTTAGTTAGAGGCAGTGTCAGGGCCTAAGTTAGGACTAGCATCAGAGCCTTTGTTAGGTACAGTGTCAGTGACTGAGTTAGGTGTAGTGTCAGAGCCTTAGTTAGGGACAGTGTCAGGGCCTGCATTAGGACGAGCCTCCAGGCCTCAGTTAGGGACAGGTTCACGGCCTCGGACCTAAATTCAGGGCCTCATTTAGGGACAGAATCAGGGATTTAGCTAGCCTAAGGGAATCTACAGCTGAAAGCAACCTGAACACCACCTCAAGCAGATGCAGAAGTGAACCATGCACGCTCCTATGAAGGAAGATTCCACAGCAGTTGAGTACATGTTGTTTAAAGTTAGTAACACTATAAAAATTATGTTTGGAAGAAAACTATATTCAGAAGATGAAAGAATCTCGTTCTAAAGAATCTCTTTAGCTAATCTCGACATTAGCTAAAGAGAAGGTTAGGTTAAGGTCTAGGGAGAGTGTCAGGAAATGACCTAGGGATAGTGTCAAGACCTTAGTTACTTAGCACATCAGGACCTAATTTAGGAGCAGTGAGTGTCAGGGCTTCGGGTAGGAACAGCGTCAGAGCCTGACTTAGGGAGTGGGACAGGGCCTGAGTGAGGCCTAGCGTCAGGGCCTTAGCTAGAGACAGTGTCAAGGCATGACTTAGGAGCAGCCTAAGAGCCATGGTAGGATCAGCCTCAGGGGCTATGTTAAAGATATTATCAGGGCCTCTGTTAGGGACAGCCTCAAGGCCTCACTTCGAGACAGCATCAGGGCTTCCTTAGGGACAGTTTCAGGACCTTGGTAAGAGATGGGTCAAGAAATTAGCTCAGGATAGTGTCAGGACTTTAGCTATTGACGGCAGCAGGGCCTTAGTTAGGGACAGTGTCAGGCCCTGAATTAGGACGAACATCGAGGCCTTAGGTACGGACAGGGTCACAGCCTCGAGAGTAATTTTAGGCCCTTAGTTAAGGACAGCAGCAGGGCTGTAGTTAGCATAAGAGGCACGACACTTCCTAGGGACAGGCTCAGGTTATGGTCTAGGGAGAGTGTCAGGAAAGGACCTAAGCATAGTGTCAAAACCTTAGTTACTGAGAGTATCAGATCCTTATTTAGAACCAGTGTCAGGGCTTCAGGTAGGGACAGCATCAGAGCCTGACTTAGGCAGAGCGACAGGGCCTGAGTGAGGCCTAGCGTCAGGCCCTTAGCTGAGGACACTGTCAGGGCCTGACTTAGGAACAGAATCAGCGCCTCTGTTGGATCAGCCTTAGCGTCTTTGTTAGAGATATGATCAGGGCCTGACTTAGTCACAGCTTCAAGGCCTCAGTTAGGGAAAGCTTCAGGGCCTGAGTTAGGGACAGCCTCAGTTCTTAACATAGGGACAGCAACAGGGCTTTCTTAGGGACAGTGTCAGGACCTTGGTTAGAAATATGTCAGGATATTAACTCAGGCTAGTGTCCAGTTTTTAGTTATTGCTGACAGCAGGGCCTATATTAGGGGCAAATTCTGAGCCTTACTTCGAGACAGTGTCAGGGCCTGAGTTAGGACTAGCATCAGAGCCCTTGTAAAGTACAGTGTCAGGGACTGAGTTAGGTGCAGTGTCAGGGCTTTAGTTAGGGACAGTGTCAGCGCCTCAGTTAGGATGAGCCTCCAACCTCAGTTAGGGACAGCTTGACGGCCTCGGGACTAATTTCAGGCTCTTAGTTCGAGACAGCATCAGGGATTTAGTTAGCATAAGAGGCTCGACAATAGCTAAAGACAAGTTTAGGTTAAGATCTAGGGATAGTGTCAGGAAATGACCTAGGGAGAGTGGCAAGACCATAGCTAATTAGAGCATCAGTGCCTAATTTAGGCCCAGTGTCAGGGCTTCAGGTAGGGACAGAGTCTTAGCCTGACTTAGGGAGAGCGACAGGGCCTGAGTGATGCCTAGAGTCAGGGCCTTAGCTACGGACAGCGTCAGGGCATGACATAGGATCAACATAAGGGTCTCTGTAAGATCAGCATTAGAGTTTCGTTCAAGACATTATCAGGACCTCTGTGAGGGACAGCCTCAGGGCCTCACTTAGGGACAGTGTCAGGGCTAACTTTGGGAGAGTTTCAGGACCTTGGTAAGACATGGGTCAGGGTATTAGCTCAGGATAATGTCAGGACTTTAGATATTGATGGTAGCAGCGCCTACGTTAGGGAAAGTTTCAAGGCGTTAGTTAGGAGTAGCGGGCCTCTGATAGGTCCAGTGTCAGATCCTCAGTTAGCAATAGTGTTAGGGCCTTAGTTAGGGACAGTGTCAGGGCCGGATGTAGGGCGAGCATCTAGGCCTTCGTTCGGGACAGGTTCATGGTCTTGGGACTAAATTCCGTGCCTGAGGTAGGCACAGCCTAAGGGCTTCAGTTAGCATAAGAGGCAGGACATTAGCTAGTGACCGTGTCAGTTTAACATCTAGGGAAAGTGTCAGGAAATGACCTAAGGATAGTGTGAAGACCTTTGTTACGGAGACTCTCAGGGCCTTATTCAGAACCAGTGTTAGGGGTTCAGGTAGGGACAGCATCAGAGCCTGACTTAGGGAGAGCGATAGGGTCTGAGTGAGGCCTAGCATCAGACACTTAGTGGGGGACACTATCGGGGCATGACTTAGGAGCAGCATCAGGGCCTCTGTTGGATCAGCCTTAGGGTCTTAGTTAAAGTCATGATCAGGGTCTGAGTTAGTCACAGCATCAAGGCCTGAGTTAGTTAGGGAAAGCTTCAGGGCCTCACTTAGGGACAGCGTCCGGGCTTACTTTGGGACAGTTTCAGGACCTTGGTAAGACATGGGTCAGGTTATTAGCTCCGGATAATGTCAGGACTTTCGATGTTGATGGCAGCAGGCCTTGGTTAGAGACAGTGTCAGGCCCTGAGTTACGACTAGCGTCAGAGCCTTTGTTAGATACAATGTACGGGACTGAATTAGGAGTAGAGTCAGGGCCTTAGTTAGTGACAGTGTCAGGGCCTGACTTAGGGAGAGCGACAGGGCCTGAGTGAGGCTTAGCATCAGGCCCTTAGCTGGGCACACTGTCAGGGCATGACTTTGGAGCAGCATCAGCGTCTTTGCTGGATCAGCATTAAGGTCTTCGTTAGGTACATGATCAGGGCCTGAATTAGTCACAGCTTCAAGGCTTCAGTTAAGGAAAGCTTCAGGGCCTGAGTTAGGGACAGCCTCAGGTCTTCACTTAGGGACAGCGTCAGGGCTTACTTTGGGACAGTTTCAGGACCTTGGAAAGACATAGGTCAGGATAGTAGCTCAGGATAATGGCAGGACTTTTGATAGTGATGGCAGCAGGGCCTTAGTTACAGACGGTTTCAGGGCCTGAGTTAGGCCTCGCATCAGAGACTTTGTTAGGTACAGTGGAAGGGACTGAGTTAGGAGTAGTGTCAGGGCCTTGCTTAGGGACAGTGTCAGGGTCTGATTTAGGTGTACTGTCTGAGACCTAGTTAGGGACAGTGCTAGGGCCTGAGTTAGGATTAGTGTCAAGGCCTTATTGAGGACCAATTTCAGGGCCTTAGTTTGGACTAGCATCAGAGCCATTGTTAGGAATCGTATGAGGGCCTGAGTTAGGCATACTATCAGGGCCTTAGTTAGGGAGAGTTTTAGGGCCTGAGTTACGATTAGTGTCAAGGCCTTATTTAGGACCCATTTTAGGGCTTTAGTTTGGACTAGCAACAAAGCCTTTGTTAGGTAGCATGTCGGGGCCTCAGTTAGGTGTAGTGTCAGGGCCATTGTTAGGGACAGTATCAGGGCCTGACTTAGGAGAAGTTCAGGGCCTTAGCCAGGGAAAGTGTCAGGGCCATAGTTAGGGACATTCTCAGGGCCTGAATTAGCAGTAGTGTCAAAAGTCCTTAGTGAGGAGAGTAAGGAGTAAGTCAGGACTCAGGCCCTGACCCTGTTCTTAAATAAGGCTCTGACATTACCTGTAACACAGGTCCTGATCTGATTCCTATCATAGGCGCTGATGTTGGACTTAACTAAGGCCCTGACACTGGTCCTAACTAAAGCTGTGACACTACTCTTAACTCAGGCCCTGACACTGTCCCTAACAAAGCCTCTGACACTACTCCTAAATCAGGCACTGACACTGTCCCTAACTAAGGCCCTGACATACACCTAACTCAGGCCCTGACACTGTCTCTAACTAAGGCCCTGATACTACTCCAAACTCAGCACTGACACTGTCACTAACTAAGGCCCTGACACTATTCATAGCTCACGCCCTAACACAACTCCGAAATCATGCCCTGACAATGTCCCTAACTAAGGCCCTGACACGATTCCTAACTCAGGCGCTGACACAATACTTAAGGAAGGCCCTGACATTACTCCTAACTCAGGCCCTGAAAAGGTCCCTAACTAAGGCCGACACAACTCCTAACTCAGGCACTAACACTGTCCCTAAATAAGGCCCTGAAACTATTCCTAACTGAGGCGCTGATACAATACCTAACGAAGGCACTGATGCTACTCCTAACTAAGGCCCTGACACTACTCCTATCTCAAGCAATGACACTGTCCCTAACTTAGGCCCTGACTCTACTCCTGACTCAGGCACTGACACTGGCCCTACCTTAGGCCCTGACACTACTCCTAACTAAGCAACTGACACTGTCCCTAACTAAGGCCCGGATACTACTCCTTACTCAGGCACTGACAATATCACTAACTAAGGCCGTGACACTACTCCCAAAATAGGCACTGAGACTGTCCCGAAATATGCCCTGACAGTACTCCGAACTCAGGCACTGACACTGTCCTTAACTAAGGCCCTGATACTACTTCCACCTCAGGCACTGACACTCTCCCTAAGTAAGCCCTGACATTACTCCCAATTCCGGCATTGACACTTTCGCTTACTAAGGCCCTGAAACTACTCACAACTCAGGCCCTTACACTGTTACTAACTACCGGTCTCAGACTACTCCTAACTCAGGCCCTGGCACTGTCCGTAACTTAGGCTCTGGCACTATTCCTAACTCAGACACTGACGCTGTCCCTTAACTAAGGGTCTGACACTCCTCCCAACTCAGACAGTGACACTCTATCAATTTAAGGCCTTGACACTACTCTTAACTCAGGCCCTGACACAGTCCATAATAAAGACCCTGAAACTAATCCCAACTCAGGCCCTGGCACTGTCCGTAACTAAGGGCCTGACACTACTTCCATCTCAGCAACTGACACCATCCCTAACTATGGCCCTGACACTATTCCCAACTCAGGCACTGACACTGTCACTAAATAAGGCCATTACACTTCTCTTAACTCAACAACTGGCACTCTCCGTAACTAAGGCTTTGACACAATACTTAACTCATGCCCTGACACTGTCCTTAACTAAGACCCTGAGAGTACTCCCAACTCAGTCACTGACACTGTTCCTAACTACGGCCCAGAGACTACTCCCAATTCAGGCCCTGACACTGTCCCTAACTAAGGCACTGATATTACTCCCAACTCAGGCACTGACACTGTCCCTAACTAAGGCCCTGACACTACTCCCAACTCAGGCACTGACACTGTCCCTAACTAAGGCCCTGACACGACTCCCATCTCAGCCACTGACACTGTCCCTAAGGCCCTGACACTACCTCCAACTCAGGCACTGACACTATCCCTAACTACAGCCCTGACACTTCTCCTAACTCAGGCACTTACTAATGTCCTGACACAACTCCCAACTCAGGCACTGGCATTGTTCCTAACAAAGGCCCTGACACTAATCCCAACATAGGCACTGAGACTGTCCCGAAATACGCCCTGACAGTACTCCCAACTCAGGCACTGACACTGTCCCTAACTAAGGCCCTGACACTACTCCCAAACTAGGCACTGACATTGTCCCTAACTAAGGCCCTGACATTACTCTCAACTCAGGCACTAACACTGTCCCTAACTAAGGACTTGACACTCCTCTTAACTCAGGCCCTGGCACAGTCCCTAACAAAGGCCTGCCACTTCCCCCAACTCTGGCACTGAGAGTGTCCCTAACTACGGCCATCACACTACTCCTAACTCAGGCACTGATGCTATCCCTAACTAAGGCTCTGACACTACTCCCAACACAGGCATTGACACTGTCCCTAACTAAGGCCCTCACACTACTACTTCCTTAGGCACTGACACGCTACCTAACTAAGGCCCTGAGACTACTTCTACCTCAGACCCTGACACTGTCCCTAACGAAGGGCCTGATACTACTCCCAACACAGGCACTGACACTCTCCCTAACTAAGGCCTTGACACTACTTTTAACTCATGCCCTGATGCTGTCCCAAAAAAGACCCTGAGACTATTCCCAACTCAGGCACTGACACTCTCCCTAACTAAGACCCTGACACTACTCCCATCTCAGCCACTGACACTGTCCCTAATGCCCTGACACTACTTCCAACTCAGGCACTGACACTGTCCCTAACTAGGCCCTGACACTACTCCCAACTCAGGCACTGACACTGTCACTAACTAAGGCCCTGACATAACTGCCAACTCCGGCACTGACACTTTCTCTAACTACGGCCCTGAAACTACTCACAACTCAGGCCCTGACACTGTTCCTAACTACCGGTCTCAGACTACTCCTAACTTAGGCCCTGACACTATTCCTAACACAGTCCCTGACACTGTCCCTAACTAAGGTCCTGAGACGATTCCTAACTCAGACCCTGACACTGTCCATAACTTAGGCCATGTCACTACTCCCAACTCAGGCACTGACGCTGTTCCTAACTAAGGGTCTGACACTACTCCAAACTGAGACACTGACACTCTTCCAAATTAAGGCCTTGACACTACTCTTAACTCAGGCCCTGACACTGTCCATAATAAAGACCCTGACAAAAATCCCAACTTCGGCACTGACAATGTCCGTAACTAAGGCCCTGACGCTATTCCCATCTCAGCCACTGACACTGTCCCTAACTATGGCCCTGACACTACTCCCAATGCAAGCACTGGCGCTGTCCCTAACTAAGGCATTGGCACTACTCCCAACTCGCCCTGGCGCTGTCCCTAACTAAGGCTCTGACACTACTCCCAATTCAGGCAATGACAGTGTCCCTAACTGAGGCAATGATACTACTCCCAACTCAAGCACTAAGGCTCTGGATCATTGTGATGACCAGCGCCAAGGAGCATTGTGATGACAAGGGCGTGGAGCATTGTGATGACAGTGGTCATGGAACATTGTGACGATAAGGGCATCGAGCCGAGTTAGGGACAGTCTAGCGGCCTTGGGACTAAATTCAGTGCCTGAATTAGGCACAGCATAAGGTCTTTAGTTAGCATACGAGGTAGGACATTAGCTCGGGACAGGGTTAGGGTAAAGGCTTGGAATCGTGTCAGCAAATGACCTAAGGATAGTGTGAAGACCTTTGTTACTGAGACTCTCAGGGACTTCTTCAGAAGCAGTGTTAGGGCTTCAGGTAGGGACAGCATCAGGGCCTGACTTAGGGAGAGCGACAGGGCCTGAGTGAGGCCTAATGTCAGGCCCTTAGCTGGGGACACTGTCAGGGAATGACTTAGGAGCAGCATCAGTGCCTTTGTTGGATCAGCTTTAGGCTCTTAGGTAAAGACATGACCGGAGCCCTAGTTAGTCACAGCGTCAAGGCCTCAGTTAGGGAAAGCTTCAGGGTCTGAGTTACAGACAGCCTCAGGTCTTCACTTAAAGACAGCCACAGGGCTTTCTTAGGGACAGTGTCAGGACCTTGGTTAGAAATGAGTCAGGATATTAGCTCAGGAGAGTGTCAGGATTTTAGTTTTTGCTGGCAGCAGGGCCTCTATTAAGGACAGATTCCGGGCCTTTGTTAGATTCAGTGTCATGGCCTTAGTTAGGAGTAGTCAGGGCCTTAGTTAGGGAGAGCATGAGGGTTTCAGTTCGCATAAGATGCAGGAGATTATCTCGGGACAGAGTCAGGTTCCAGGCCAGAGATAGTGAAAGGAAATGACCAAGGGATAACGAGAAGACCTTAGTTATTGAGAGCTTCAGGGCCTTAGTTAGCAGCAGCGTGAGCACCTTAATCAGGACCAGCGCCAGGGCTTGATGTATGGACAGCATCAGAGCCTAAGTAAGGTACAGCAACAGGGCCTAAGTGAGGCCTATCTTTAGGGCCTGAGTAAGGGACAGTATCAGGGCATGACTTAGGAGCAGCATAAAGGCCTCTGTAGGATCAGCATTAGGGTCTTCGTTAAAGCTATTATCAGGGCCTCCGTTAGGGATAGCCTCAAGGCCTCACTTAGGGACAGCGTCAGGGCTTACTTTGGGAAAGTTTCAGGACCTTGGTAAGACATGGGTCAGGCTATTAGCTCAGGATAATATCAGGTGTTCAGATATTGACGGCAGCAGGGCCTTAGTTAGAGGCAGTGTCAGGGCCTAAGTTAGGACTAGCATCAGAGCCTTTGTTAGGTACAGTGTCAGTGACTGAGTTAGGTGTAGTGTCAGAGCCTTAGTTAGGGACAGTGTCAGGGCCTGCATTAGGACGAGCCTCCAGGCCTCAGTTAGGGACAGGTTCACGGCCTCGGACCTAAATTCAGGGCCTCATTTAGGGACAGAATCAGGGATTTAGCTAGCCTAAGGGAATCTACAGCTGAAAGCAACCTGAACACCACCTCAAGCAGATGCAGAAGTGAACCATGCACGCTCCTATGAAGGAAGATTCCACAGCAGTTGAGTACATGTTGTTTAAAGTTAGTAACACTATAAAAATTATGTTTGGAAGAAAACTATATTCAGAAGATGAAAGAATCTCGTTCTAAAGAATCTCTTTAGCTAATCTCGACATTAGCTAAAGAGAAGGTTAGGTTAAGGTCTAGGGAGAGTGTCAGGAAATGACCTAGGGATAGTGTCAAGACCTTAGTTACTTAGCACATCAGGACCTAATTTAGGAGCAGTGAGTGTCAGGGCTTCGGGTAGGAACAGCGTCAGAGCCTGACTTAGGGAGTGGGACAGGGCCTGAGTGAGGCCTAGCGTCAGGGCCTTAGCTAGAGACAGTGTCAAGGCATGACTTAGGAGCAGCCTAAGAGCCATGGTAGGATCAGCCTCAGGGGCTATGTTAAAGATATTATCAGGGCCTCTGTTAGGGACAGCCTCAAGGCCTCACTTCGAGACAGCATCAGGGCTTCCTTAGGGACAGTTTCAGGACCTTGGTAAGAGATGGGTCAAGAAATTAGCTCAGGATAGTGTCAGGACTTTAGCTATTGACGGCAGCAGGGCCTTAGTTAGGGACAGTGTCAGGCCCTGAATTAGGACGAACATCGAGGCCTTAGGTACGGACAGGGTCACAGCCTCGAGAGTAATTTTAGGCCCTTAGTTAAGGACAGCAGCAGGGCTGTAGTTAGCATAAGAGGCACGACACTTCCTAGGGACAGGCTCAGGTTATGGTCTAGGGAGAGTGTCAGGAAAGGACCTAAGCATAGTGTCAAAACCTTAGTTACTGAGAGTATCAGATCCTTATTTAGAACCAGTGTCAGGGCTTCAGGTAGGGACAGCATCAGAGCCTGACTTAGGCAGAGCGACAGGGCCTGAGTGAGGCCTAGCGTCAGGCCCTTAGCTGAGGACACTGTCAGGGCCTGACTTAGGAACAGAATCAGCGCCTCTGTTGGATCAGCCTTAGCGTCTTTGTTAGAGATATGATCAGGGCCTGACTTAGTCACAGCTTCAAGGCCTCAGTTAGGGAAAGCTTCAGGGCCTGAGTTAGGGACAGCCTCAGTTCTTAACATAGGGACAGCAACAGGGCTTTCTTAGGGACAGTGTCAGGACCTTGGTTAGAAATATGTCAGGATATTAACTCAGGCTAGTGTCCAGTTTTTAGTTATTGCTGACAGCAGGGCCTATATTAGGGGCAAATTCTGAGCCTTACTTCGAGACAGTGTCAGGGCCTGAGTTAGGACTAGCATCAGAGCCCTTGTAAAGTACAGTGTCAGGGACTGAGTTAGGTGCAGTGTCAGGGCTTTAGTTAGGGACAGTGTCAGCGCCTCAGTTAGGATGAGCCTCCAACCTCAGTTAGGGACAGCTTGACGGCCTCGGGACTAATTTCAGGCTCTTAGTTCGAGACAGCATCAGGGATTTAGTTAGCATAAGAGGCTCGACAATAGCTAAAGACAAGTTTAGGTTAAGATCTAGGGATAGTGTCAGGAAATGACCTAGGGAGAGTGGCAAGACCATAGCTAATTAGAGCATCAGTGCCTAATTTAGGCCCAGTGTCAGGGCTTCAGGTAGGGACAGAGTCTTAGCCTGACTTAGGGAGAGCGACAGGGCCTGAGTGATGCCTAGAGTCAGGGCCTTAGCTACGGACAGCGTCAGGGCATGACATAGGATCAACATAAGGGTCTCTGTAAGATCAGCATTAGAGTTTCGTTCAAGACATTATCAGGACCTCTGTGAGGGACAGCCTCAGGGCCTCACTTAGGGACAGTGTCAGGGCTAACTTTGGGAGAGTTTCAGGACCTTGGTAAGACATGGGTCAGGGTATTAGCTCAGGATAATGTCAGGACTTTAGATATTGATGGTAGCAGCGCCTACGTTAGGGAAAGTTTCAAGGCGTTAGTTAGGAGTAGCGGGCCTCTGATAGGTCCAGTGTCAGATCCTCAGTTAGCAATAGTGTTAGGGCCTTAGTTAGGGACAGTGTCAGGGCCGGATGTAGGGCGAGCATCTAGGCCTTCGTTAGGGACAGGTTCATGGTCTTGGGACTAAATTCCGTGCCTGAGGTAGGCACAGCCTAAGGGCTTCAGTTAGCATAAGAGGCAGGACATTAGCTAGTGACCGTGTCAGTTTAACATCTAGGGAAAGTGTCAGGAAATGACCTAAGGATAGTGTGAAGACCTTTGTTACGGAGACTCTCAGGGCCTTATTCAGAACCAGTGTTAGGGGTTCAGGTAGGGACAGCATCAGAGCCTGACTTAGGGAGAGCGATAGGGTCTGAGTGAGGCCTAGCATCAGACACTTAGTGGGGGACACTATCGGGGCATGACTTAGGAGCAGCATCAGGGCCTCTGTTGGATCAGCCTTAGGGTCTTAGTTAAAGTCATGATCAGGGTCTGAGTTAGTCACAGCATCAAGGCCTGAGTTAGTTAGGGAAAGCTTCAGGGCCTCACTTAGGGACAGCGTCCGGGCTTACTTTGGGACAGTTTCAGGACCTTGGTAAGACATGGGTCAGGTTATTAGCTCCGGATAATGTCAGGACTTTCGATGTTGATGGCAGCAGGCCTTGGTTAGAGACAGTGTCAGGCCCTGAGTTACGACTAGCATCAGAGCCTTTGTTAGATACAATGTACGGGACTGAATTAGGAGTAGAGTCAGGGCCTTAGTTAGTGACAGTGTCAGGGCCTGACTTAGGGAGAGCGACAGGGCCTGAGTGAGGCTTAGCATCAGGCCCTTAGCTGGGCACACTGTCAGGGCATGACTTTGGAGCAGCATCAGCGTCTTTGCTGGATCAGCATTAAGGTCTTCGTTAGGTACATGATCAGGGCCTGAATTAGTCACAGCTTCAAGGCTTCAGTTAAGGAAAGCTTCAGGGCCTGAGTTAGGGACAGCCTCAGGTCTTCACTTAGGGACAGCGTCAGGGCTTACTTTGGGACAGTTTCAGGACCTTGGAAAGACATAGGTCAGGATAGTAGCTCAGGATAATGGCAGGACTTTTGATAGTGATGGCAGCAGGGCCTTAGTTACAGACGGTTTCAGGGCCTGAGTTAGGCCTCGCATCAGAGACTTTGTTAGGTACAGTGGAAGGGACTGAGTTAGGAGTAGTGTCAGGGCCTTGCTTAGGGACAGTGTCAGGGTCTGATTTAGGTGTACTGTCTGAGACCTAGTTAGGGACAGTGCTAGGGCCTGAGTTAGGATTAGTGTCAAGGCCTTATTGAGGACCAATTTCAGGGCCTTAGTTTGGACTAGCATCAGAGCCATTGTTAGGAATCGTATGAGGGCCTGAGTTAGGCATACTATCAGGGCCTTAGTTAGGGAGAGTTTTAGGGCCTGAGTTACGATTAGTGTCAAGGCCTTATTTAGGACCCATTTTAGGGCTTTAGTTTGGACTAGCAACAAAGCCTTTGTTAGGTAGCATGTCGGGGCCTCAGTTAGGTGTAGTGTCAGGGCCATTGTTAGGGACAGTATCAGGGCCTGACTTAGGAGAAGTTCAGGGCCTTAGCCAGGGAAAGTGTCAGGGCCTTAGTTAGGGACATTCTCAGGGCCTGAATTAGCAGTAGTGTCAAAAGTCCTTAGTGAGGAGAGTAAGGAGTAAGTCAGGACTCAGGCCCTGACCCTGTTCTTAAATAAGGCTCTGACATTACCTGTAACACAGGTCCTGATCTGATTCCTATCATAGGCGCTGATGTTGGACTTAACTAAGGCCCTGACACTGGTCCTAACTAAAGCTGTGACACTACTCTTAACTCAGGCCCTGACACTGTCCCTAACAAAGCCTCTGACACTACTCCTAAATCAGGCACTGACACTGTCCCTAACTAAGGCCCTGACATACACCTAACTCAGGCCCTGACACTGTCTCTAACTAAGGCCCTGATACTACTCCAAACTCAGCACTGACACTGTCACTAACTAAGGCCCTGACACTATTCATAGCTCACGCCCTAACACAACTCCGAAATCATGCCCTGACAATGTCCCTAACTAAGGCCCTGACACGATTCCTAACTCAGGCGCTGACACAATACTTAAGGAAGGCCCTGACATTACTCCTAACTCAGGCCCTGAAAAGGTCCCTAACTAAGGCCGACACAACTCCTAACTCAGGCACTAACACTGTCCCTAAATAAGGCCCTGAAACTATTCCTAACTGAGGCGCTGATACAATACCTAACGAAGGCACTGATGCTACTCCTAACTAAGGCCCTGACACTACTCCTATCTCAAGCAATGACACTGTCCCTAACTTAGGCCCTGACTCTACTCCTGACTCAGGCACTGACACTGGCCCTACCTTAGGCCCTGACACTACTCCTAACTAAGCAACTGACACTGTCCCTAACTAAGGCCCGGATACTACTCCTTACTCAGGCACTGACAATATCACTAACTAAGGCCGTGACACTACTCCCAAAATAGGCACTGAGACTGTCCCGAAATATGCCCTGACAGTACTCCGAACTCAGGCACTGACACTGTCCTTAACTAAGGCCCTGATACTACTTCCACCTCAGGCACTGACACTCTCCCTAAGTAAGCCCTGACATTACTCCCAATTCCGGCATTGACACTTTCGCTTACTAAGGCCCTGAAACTACTCACAACTCAGGCCCTTACACTGTTACTAACTACCGGTCTCAGACTACTCCTAACTCAGGCCCTGGCACTGTCCGTAACTTAGGCTCTGGCACTATTCCTAACTCAGACACTGACGCTGTCCCTTAACTAAGGGTCTGACACTCCTCCCAACTCAGACAGTGACACTCTATCAATTTAAGGCCTTGACACTACTCTTAACTCAGGCCCTGACACAGTCCATAATAAAGACCCTGAAACTAATCCCAACTCAGGCCCTGGCACTGTCCGTAACTAAGGGCCTGACACTACTTCCATCTCAGCAACTGACACCATCCCTAACTATGGCCCTGACACTATTCCCAACTCAGGCACTGACACTGTCACTAAATAAGGCCATTACACTTCTCTTAACTCAACAACTGGCACTCTCCGTAACTAAGGCTTTGACACAATACTTAACTCATGCCCTGACACTGTCCTTAACTAAGACCCTGAGAGTACTCCCAACTCAGTCACTGACACTGTTCCTAACTACGGCCCAGAGACTACTCCCAATTCAGGCCCTGACACTGTCCCTAACTAAGGCACTGATATTACTCCCAACTCAGGCACTGACACTGTCCCTAACTAAGGCCCTGACACTACTCCCAACTCAGGCACTGACACTGTCCCTAACTAAGGCCCTGACACGACTCCCATCTCAGCCACTGACACTGTCCCTAAGGCCCTGACACTACCTCCAACTCAGGCACTGACACTATCCCTAACTACAGCCCTGACACTTCTCCTAACTCAGGCACTTACTAATGTCCTGACACAACTCCCAACTCAGGCACTGGCATTGTTCCTAACAAAGGCCCTGACACTAATCCCAACATAGGCACTGAGACTGTCCCGAAATACGCCCTGACAGTACTCCCAACTCAGGCACTGACACTGTCCCTAACTAAGGCCCTGACACTACTCCCAAACTAGGCACTGACATTGTCCCTAACTAAGGCCCTGACATTACTCTCAACTCAGGCACTAACACTGTCCCTAACTAAGGACTTGACACTCCTCTTAACTCAGGCCCTGGCACAGTCCCTAACAAAGGCCTGCCACTTCCCCCAACTCTGGCACTGAGAGTGTCCCTAACTACGGCCATCACACTACTCCTAACTCAGGCACTGATGCTATCCCTAACTAAGGCTCTGACACTACTCCCAACACAGGCATTGACACTGTCCCTAACTAAGGCCCTCACACTACTACTTCCTTAGGCACTGACACGCTACCTAACTAAGGCCCTGAGACTACTTCTACCTCAGACCCTGACACTGTCCCTAACGAAGGGCCTGATACTACTCCCAACACAGGCACTGACACTCTCCCTAACTAAGGCCTTGACACTACTTTTAACTCATGCCCTGATGCTGTCCCAAAAAAGACCCTGAGACTATTCCCAACTCAGGCACTGACACTCTCCCTAACTAAGACCCTGACACTACTCCCATCTCAGCCACTGACACTGTCCCTAATGCCCTGACACTACTTCCAACTCAGGCACTGACACTGTCCCTAACTAGGCCCTGACACTACTCCCAACTCAGGCACTGACACTGTCACTAACTAAGGCCCTGACATAACTGCCAACTCCGGCACTGACACTTTCTCTAACTACGGCCCTGAAACTACTCACAACTCAGGCCCTGACACTGTTCCTAACTACCGGTCTCAGACTACTCCTAACTTAGGCCCTGACACTATTCCTAACACAGTCCCTGACACTGTCCCTAACTAAGGTCCTGAGACGATTCCTAACTCAGACCCTGACACTGTCCATAACTTAGGCCATGTCACTACTCCCAACTCAGGCACTGACGCTGTTCCTAACTAAGGGTCTGACACTACTCCAAACTGAGACACTGACACTCTTCCAAATTAAGGCCTTGACACTACTCTTAACTCAGGCCCTGACACTGTCCATAATAAAGACCCTGACAAAAATCCCAACTTCGGCACTGACAATGTCCGTAACTAAGGCCCTGACGCTATTCCCATCTCAGCCACTGACACTGTCCCTAACTATGGCCCTGACACTACTCCCAATGCAAGCACTGGCGCTGTCCCTAACTAAGGCATTGGCACTACTCCCAACTCGCCCTGGCGCTGTCCCTAACTAAGGCTCTGACACTACTCCCAATTCAGGCAATGACAGTGTCCCTAACTGAGGCAATGATACTACTCCCAACTCAAGCACTAAGGCTCTGGATCATTGTGATGACCAGCGCCAAGGAGCATTGTGATGACAAGGGCGTGGAGCATTGTGATGACAGTGGTCATGGAACATTGTGACGATAAGGGCATCGAGCCGAGTTAGGGACAGTCTAGCGGCCTTGGGACTAAATTCAGTGCCTGAATTAGGCACAGCATAAGGTCTTTAGTTAGCATACGAGGTAGGACATTAGCTCGGGACAGGGTTAGGGTAAAGGCTTGGAATCGTGTCAGCAAATGACCTAAGGATAGTGTGAAGACCTTTGTTACTGAGACTCTCAGGGACTTCTTCAGAAGCAGTGTTAGGGCTTCAGGTAGGGACAGCATCAGGGCCTGACTTAGGGAGAGCGACAGGGCCTGAGTGAGGCCTAATGTCAGGCCCTTAGCTGGGGACACTGTCAGGGAATGACTTAGGAGCAGCATCAGTGCCTTTGTTGGATCAGCTTTAGGCTCTTAGGTAAAGACATGACCGGAGCCCTAGTTAGTCACAGCGTCAAGGCCTCAGTTAGGGAAAGCTTCAGGGTCTGAGTTACAGACAGCCTCAGGTCTTCACTTAAAGACAGCCACAGGGCTTTCTTAGGGACAGTGTCAGGACCTTGGTTAGAAATGAGTCAGGATATTAGCTCAGGAGAGTGTCAGGATTTTAGTTTTTGCTGGCAGCAGGGCCTCTATTAAGGACAGATTCCGGGCCTTTGTTAGATTCAGTGTCATGGCCTTAGTTAGGAGTAGTCAGGGCCTTAGTTAGGGAGAGCATGAGGGTTTCAGTTCGCATAAGATGCAGGAGATTATCTCGGGACAGAGTCAGGTTCCAGGCCAGAGATAGTGAAAGGAAATGACCAAGGGATAACGAGAAGACCTTAGTTATTGAGAGCTTCAGGGCCTTAGTTAGCAGCAGCGTGAGCACCTTAATCAGGACCAGCGCCAGGGCTTGATGTATGGACAGCATCAGAGCCTAAGTAAGGTACAGCAACAGGGCCTAAGTGAGGCCTATCTTTAGGGCCTGAGTAAGGGACAGTATCAGGGCATGACTTAGGAGCAGCATAAAGGCCTCTGTAGGATCAGCATTAGGGTCTTCGTTAAAGCTATTATCAGGGCCTCCGTTAGGGATAGCCTCAAGGCCTCACTTAGGGACAGCGTCAGGGCTTACTTTGGGAAAGTTTCAGGACCTTGGTAAGACATGGGTCAGGCTATTAGCTCAGGATAATATCAGGTGTTCAGATATTGACGGCAGCAGGGCCTTAGTTAGAGGCAGTGTCAGGGCCTAAGTTAGGACTAGCATCAGAGCCTTTGTTAGGTACAGTGTCAGTGACTGAGTTAGGTGTAGTGTCAGAGCCTTAGTTAGGGACAGTGTCAGGGCCTGCATTAGGACGAGCCTCCAGGCCTCAGTTAGGGACAGGTTCACGGCCTCGGACCTAAATTCAGGGCCTCATTTAGGGACAGAATCAGGGATTTAGCTAGCCTAAGGGAATCTACAGCTGAAAGCAACCTGAACACCACCTCAAGCAGATGCAGAAGTGAACCATGCACGCTCCTATGAAGGAAGATTCCACAGCAGTTGAGTACATGTTGTTTAAAGTTAGTAACACTATAAAAATTATGTTTGGAAGAAAACTATATTCAGAAGATGAAAGAATCTCGTTCTAAAGAATCTCTTTAGCTAATCTCGACATTAGCTAAAGAGAAGGTTAGGTTAAGGTCTAGGGAGAGTGTCAGGAAATGACCTAGGGATAGTGTCAAGACCTTAGTTACTTAGCACATCAGGACCTAATTTAGGAGCAGTGAGTGTCAGGGCTTCGGGTAGGAACAGCGTCAGAGCCTGACTTAGGGAGTGGGACAGGGCCTGAGTGAGGCCTAGCGTCAGGGCCTTAGCTAGAGACAGTGTCAAGGCATGACTTAGGAGCAGCCTAAGAGCCATGGTAGGATCAGCCTCAGGGGCTATGTTAAAGATATTATCAGGGCCTCTGTTAGGGACAGCCTCAAGGCCTCACTTCGAGACAGCATCAGGGCTTCCTTAGGGACAGTTTCAGGACCTTGGTAAGAGATGGGTCAAGAAATTAGCTCAGGATAGTGTCAGGACTTTAGCTATTGACGGCAGCAGGGCCTTAGTTAGGGACAGTGTCAGGCCCTGAATTAGGACGAACATCGAGGCCTTAGGTACGGACAGGGTC
The DNA here is from genome assembly GCF_949987535.1 of Balaenoptera acutorostrata. Taxonomy (NCBI): domain Eukaryota; kingdom Metazoa; phylum Chordata; class Mammalia; order Artiodactyla; family Balaenopteridae; genus Balaenoptera; species Balaenoptera acutorostrata. Next base: position 107,342 of record NW_026645627.1, read on the forward strand.
ACAGCCTCGAGAGTAATTTTAGGCCCTTAGTTAAGGACAGCAGCAGGGCTGTAGTTAGCATAAGAGGCACGACACTTCCTAGGGACAGGCTCAGGTTATGGTCTAGGGAGAGTGTCAGGAAAGGACCTAAGCATAGTGTCAAAACCTTAGTTACTGAGAGTATCAGATCCTTATTTAGAACCAGTGTCAGGGCTTCAGGTAGGGACAGCATCAGAGCCTGACTTAGGCAGAGCGACAGGGCCTGAGTGAGGCCTAGCGTCAGGCCCTTAGCTGAGGACACTGTCAGGGCCTGACTTAGGAACAGAATCAGCGCCTCTGTTGGATCAGCCTTAGCGTCTTTGTTAGAGATATGATCAGGGCCTGACTTAGTCACAGCTTCAAGGCCTCAGTTAGGGAAAGCTTCAGGGCCTGAGTTAGGGACAGCCTCAGTTCTTAACATAGGGACAGCAACAGGGCTTTCTTAGGGACAGTGTCAGGACCTTGGTTAGAAATATGTCAGGATATTAACTCAGGCTAGTGTCCAGTTTTTAGTTATTGCTGACAGCAGGGCCTATATTAGGGGCAAATTCTGAGCCTTACTTCGAGACAGTGTCAGGGCCTGAGTTAGGACTAGCATCAGAGCCCTTGTAAAGTACAGTGTCAGGGACTGAGTTAGGTGCAGTGTCAGGGCTTTAGTTAGGGACAGTGTCAGCGCCTCAGTTAGGATGAGCCTCCAACCTCAGTTAGGGACAGCTTGACGGCCTCGGGACTAATTTCAGGCTCTTAGTTCGAGACAGCATCAGGGATTTAGTTAGCATAAGAGGCTCGACAATAGCTAAAGACAAGTTTAGGTTAAGATCTAGGGATAGTGTCAGGAAATGACCTAGGGAGAGTGGCAAGACCATAGCTAATTAGAGCATCAGTGCCTAATTTAGGCCCAGTGTCAGGGCTTCAGGTAGGGACAGAGTCTTAGCCTGACTTAGGGAGAGCGACAGGGCCTGAGTGATGCCTAGAGTCAGGGCCTTAGCTACGGACAGCGTCAGGGCATGACATAGGATCAACATAAGGGTCTCTGTAAGATCAGCATTAGAGTTTCGTTCAAGACATTATCAGGACCTCTGTGAGGGACAGCCTCAGGGCCTCACTTAGGGACAGTGTCAGGGCTAACTTTGGGAGAGTTTCAGGACCTTGGTAAGACATGGGTCAGGGTATTAGCTCAGGATAATGTCAGGACTTTAGATATTGATGGTAGCAGCGCCTACGTTAGGGAAAGTTTCAAGGCGTTAGTTAGGAGTAGCGGGCCTCTGATAGGTCCAGTGTCAGATCCTCAGTTAGCAATAGTGTTAGGGCCTTAGTTAGGGACAGTGTCAGGGCCGGATGTAGGGCGAGCATCTAGGCCTTCGTTCGGGACAGGTTCATGGTCTTGGGACTAAATTCCGTGCCTGAGGTAGGCACAGCCTAAGGGCTTCAGTTAGCATAAGAGGCAGGACATTAGCTAGTGACCGTGTCAGTTTAACATCTAGGGAAAGTGTCAGGAAATGACCTAAGGATAGTGTGAAGACCTTTGTTACGGAGACTCTCAGGGCCTTATTCAGAACCAGTGTTAGGGGTTCAGGTAGGGACAGCATCAGAGCCTGACTTAGGGAGAGCGATAGGGTCTGAGTGAGGCCTAGCATCAGACACTTAGTGGGGGACACTATCGGGGCATGACTTAGGAGCAGCATCAGGGCCTCTGTTGGATCAGCCTTAGGGTCTTAGTTAAAGTCATGATCAGGGTCTGAGTTAGTCACAGCATCAAGGCCTGAGTTAGTTAGGGAAAGCTTCAGGGCCTCACTTAGGGACAGCGTCCGGGCTTACTTTGGGACAGTTTCAGGACCTTGGTAAGACATGGGTCAGGTTATTAGCTCCGGATAATGTCAGGACTTTCGATGTTGATGGCAGCAGGCCTTGGTTAGAGACAGTGTCAGGCCCTGAGTTACGACTAGCATCAGAGCCTTTGTTAGATACAATGTACGGGACTGAATTAGGAGTAGAGTCAGGGCCTTAGTTAGTGACAGTGTCAGGGCCTGACTTAGGGAGAGCGACAGGGCCTGAGTGAGGCTTAGCATCAGGCCCTTAGCTGGGCACACTGTCAGGGCATGACTTTGGAGCAGCATCAGCGTCTTTGCTGGATCAGCATTAAGGTCTTCGTTAGGTACATGATCAGGGCCTGAATTAGTCACAGCTTCAAGGCTTCAGTTAAGGAAAGCTTCAGGGCCTGAGTTAGGGACAGCCTCAGGTCTTCACTTAGGGACAGCGTCAGGGCTTACTTTGGGACAGTTTCAGGACCTTGGAAAGACATAGGTCAGGATAGTAGCTCAGGATAATGGCAGGACTTTTGATAGTGATGGCAGCAGGGCCTTAGTTACAGACGGTTTCAGGGCCTGAGTTAGGCCTCGCATCAGAGACTTTGTTAGGTACAGTGGAAGGGACTGAGTTAGGAGTAGTGTCAGGGCCTTGCTTAGGGACAGTGTCAGGGTCTGATTTAGGTGTACTGTCTGAGACCTAGTTAGGGACAGTGCTAGGGCCTGAGTTAGGATTAGTGTCAAGGCCTTATTGAGGACCAATTTCAGGGCCTTAGTTTGGACTAGCATCAGAGCCATTGTTAGGAATCGTATGAGGGCCTGAGTTAGGCATACTATCAGGGCCTTAGTTAGGGAGAGTTTTAGGGCCTGAGTTACGATTAGTGTCAAGGCCTTATTTAGGACCCATTTTAGGGCTTTAGTTTGGACTAGCAACAAAGCCTTTGTTAGGTAGCATGTCGGGGCCTCAGTTAGGTGTAGTGTCAGGGCCATTGTTAGGGACAGTATCAGGGCCTGACTTAGGAGAAGTTCAGGGCCTTAGCCAGGGAAAGTGTCAGGGCCTTAGTTAGGGACATTCTCAGGGCCTGAATTAGCAGTAGTGTCAAAAGTCCTTAGTGAGGAGAGTAAGGAGTAAGTCAGGACTCAGGCCCTGACCCTGTTCTTAAATAAGGCTCTGACATTACCTGTAACACAGGTCCTGATCTGATTCCTATCATAGGCGCTGATGTTGGACTTAACTAAGGCCCTGACACTGGTCCTAACTAAAGCTGTGACACTACTCTTAACTCAGGCCCTGACACTGTCCCTAACAAAGCCTCTGACACTACTCCTAAATCAGGCACTGACACTGTCCCTAACTAAGGCCCTGACATACACCTAACTCAGGCCCTGACACTGTCTCTAACTAAGGCCCTGATACTACTCCAAACTCAGCACTGACACTGTCACTAACTAAGGCCCTGACACTATTCATAGCTCACGCCCTAACACAACTCCGAAATCATGCCCTGACAATGTCCCTAACTAAGGCCCTGACACGATTCCTAACTCAGGCGCTGACACAATACTTAAGGAAGGCCCTGACATTACTCCTAACTCAGGCCCTGAAAAGGTCCCTAACTAAGGCCGACACAACTCCTAACTCAGGCACTAACACTGTCCCTAAATAAGGCCCTGAAACTATTCCTAACTGAGGCGCTGATACAATACCTAACGAAGGCACTGATGCTACTCCTAACTAAGGCCCTGACACTACTCCTATCTCAAGCAATGACACTGTCCCTAACTTAGGCCCTGACTCTACTCCTGACTCAGGCACTGACACTGGCCCTACCTTAGGCCCTGACACTACTCCTAACTAAGCAACTGACACTGTCCCTAACTAAGGCCCGGATACTACTCCTTACTCAGGCACTGACAATATCACTAACTAAGGCCGTGACACTACTCCCAAAATAGGCACTGAGACTGTCCCGAAATATGCCCTGACAGTACTCCGAACTCAGGCACTGACACTGTCCTTAACTAAGGCCCTGATACTACTTCCACCTCAGGCACTGACACTCTCCCTAAGTAAGCCCTGACATTACTCCCAATTCCGGCATTGACACTTTCGCTTACTAAGGCCCTGAAACTACTCACAACTCAGGCCCTTACACTGTTACTAACTACCGGTCTCAGACTACTCCTAACTCAGGCCCTGGCACTGTCCGTAACTTAGGCTCTGGCACTATTCCTAACTCAGACACTGACGCTGTCCCTTAACTAAGGGTCTGACACTCCTCCCAACTCAGACAGTGACACTCTATCAATTTAAGGCCTTGACACTACTCTTAACTCAGGCCCTGACACAGTCCATAATAAAGACCCTGAAACTAATCCCAACTCAGGCCCTGGCACTGTCCGTAACTAAGGGCCTGACACTACTTCCATCTCAGCAACTGACACCATCCCTAACTATGGCCCTGACACTATTCCCAACTCAGGCACTGACACTGTCACTAAATAAGGCCATTACACTTCTCTTAACTCAACAACTGGCACTCTCCGTAACTAAGGCTTTGACACAATACTTAACTCATGCCCTGACACTGTCCTTAACTAAGACCCTGAGAGTACTCCCAACTCAGTCACTGACACTGTTCCTAACTACGGCCCAGAGACTACTCCCAATTCAGGCCCTGACACTGTCCCTAACTAAGGCACTGATATTACTCCCAACTCAGGCACTGACACTGTCCCTAACTAAGGCCCTGACACTACTCCCAACTCAGGCACTGACACTGTCCCTAACTAAGGCCCTGACACGACTCCCATCTCAGCCACTGACACTGTCCCTAAGGCCCTGACACTACCTCCAACTCAGGCACTGACACTATCCCTAACTACAGCCCTGACACTTCTCCTAACTCAGGCACTTACTAATGTCCTGACACAACTCCCAACTCAGGCACTGGCATTGTTCCTAACAAAGGCCCTGACACTAATCCCAACATAGGCACTGAGACTGTCCCGAAATACGCCCTGACAGTACTCCCAACTCAGGCACTGACACTGTCCCTAACTAAGGCCCTGACACTACTCCCAAACTAGGCACTGACATTGTCCCTAACTAAGGCCCTGACATTACTCTCAACTCAGGCACTAACACTGTCCCTAACTAAGGACTTGACACTCCTCTTAACTCAGGCCCTGGCACAGTCCCTAACAAAGGCCTGCCACTTCCCCCAACTCTGGCACTGAGAGTGTCCCTAACTACGGCCATCACACTACTCCTAACTCAGGCACTGATGCTATCCCTAACTAAGGCTCTGACACTACTCCCAACACAGGCATTGACACTGTCCCTAACTAAGGCCCTCACACTACTACTTCCTTAGGCACTGACACGCTACCTAACTAAGGCCCTGAGACTACTTCTACCTCAGACCCTGACACTGTCCCTAACGAAGGGCCTGATACTACTCCCAACACAGGCACTGACACTCTCCCTAACTAAGGCCTTGACACTACTTTTAACTCATGCCCTGATGCTGTCCCAAAAAAGACCCTGAGACTATTCCCAACTCAGGCACTGACACTCTCCCTAACTAAGACCCTGACACTACTCCCATCTCAGCCACTGACACTGTCCCTAATGCCCTGACACTACTTCCAACTCAGGCACTGACACTGTCCCTAACTAGGCCCTGACACTACTCCCAACTCAGGCACTGACACTGTCACTAACTAAGGCCCTGACATAACTGCCAACTCCGGCACTGACACTTTCTCTAACTACGGCCCTGAAACTACTCACAACTCAGGCCCTGACACTGTTCCTAACTACCGGTCTCAGACTACTCCTAACTTAGGCCCTGACACTATTCCTAACACAGTCCCTGACACTGTCCCTAACTAAGGTCCTGAGACGATTCCTAACTCAGACCCTGACACTGTCCATAACTTAGGCCATGTCACTACTCCCAACTCAGGCACTGACGCTGTTCCTAACTAAGGGTCTGACACTACTCCAAACTGAGACACTGACACTCTTCCAAATTAAGGCCTTGACACTACTCTTAACTCAGGCCCTGACACTGTCCATAATAAAGACCCTGACAAAAATCCCAACTTCGGCACTGACAATGTCCGTAACTAAGGCCCTGACGCTATTCCCATCTCAGCCACTGACACTGTCCCTAACTATGGCCCTGACACTACTCCCAATGCAAGCACTGGCGCTGTCCCTAACTAAGGCATTGGCACTACTCCCAACTCGCCCTGGCGCTGTCCCTAACTAAGGCTCTGACACTACTCCCAATTCAGGCAATGACAGTGTCCCTAACTGAGGCAATGATACTACTCCCAACTCAAGCACTAAGGCTCTGGATCATTGTGATGACCAGCGCCAAGGAGCATTGTGATGACAAGGGCGTGGAGCATTGTGATGACAGTGGTCATGGAACATTGTGACGATAAGGGCATCGAGCCGAGTTAGGGACAGTCTAGCGGCCTTGGGACTAAATTCAGTGCCTGAATTAGGCACAGCATAAGGTCTTTAGTTAGCATACGAGGTAGGACATTAGCTCGGGACAGGGTTAGGGTAAAGGCTTGGAATCGTGTCAGCAAATGACCTAAGGATAGTGTGAAGACCTTTGTTACTGAGACTCTCAGGGACTTCTTCAGAAGCAGTGTTAGGGCTTCAGGTAGGGACAGCATCAGGGCCTGACTTAGGGAGAGCGACAGGGCCTGAGTGAGGCCTAATGTCAGGCCCTTAGCTGGGGACACTGTCAGGGAATGACTTAGGAGCAGCATCAGTGCCTTTGTTGGATCAGCTTTAGGCTCTTAGGTAAAGACATGACCGGAGCCCTAGTTAGTCACAGCGTCAAGGCCTCAGTTAGGGAAAGCTTCAGGGTCTGAGTTACAGACAGCCTCAGGTCTTCACTTAAAGACAGCCACAGGGCTTTCTTAGGGACAGTGTCAGGACCTTGGTTAGAAATGAGTCAGGATATTAGCTCAGGAGAGTGTCAGGATTTTAGTTTTTGCTGGCAGCAGGGCCTCTATTAAGGACAGATTCCGGGCCTTTGTTAGATTCAGTGTCATGGCCTTAGTTAGGAGTAGTCAGGGCCTTAGTTAGGGAGAGCATGAGGGTTTCAGTTCGCATAAGATGCAGGAGATTATCTCGGGACAGAGTCAGGTTCCAGGCCAGAGATAGTGAAAGGAAATGACCAAGGGATAACGAGAAGACCTTAGTTATTGAGAGCTTCAGGGCCTTAGTTAGCAGCAGCGTGAGCACCTTAATCAGGACCAGCGCCAGGGCTTGATGTATGGACAGCATCAGAGCCTAAGTAAGGTACAGCAACAGGGCCTAAGTGAGGCCTATCTTTAGGGCCTGAGTAAGGGACAGTATCAGGGCATGACTTAGGAGCAGCATAAAGGCCTCTGTAGGATCAGCATTAGGGTCTTCGTTAAAGCTATTATCAGGGCCTCCGTTAGGGATAGCCTCAAGGCCTCACTTAGGGACAGCGTCAGGGCTTACTTTGGGACAGTTTCAGGACCTTGGTAAGACATGGGTCAGGTTATTAGCTCCGGATAATGTCAGGACTTTCGATGTTGATGGCAGCAGGCCTTGGTTAGAGACAGTGTCAGGCCCTGAGTTACGACTAGCATCAGAGCCTTTGTTAGGTACAGTGTCAGTGACTGAATTAGGAGTAGAGTCAGGGCCTTAGTTAGTGACAGTGTCAGGGCCTGACTTAGGGAGAGCGACAGGGCCTGAGTGAGGCTTAGCATCAGGCCCTTAGCTGGGCACACTGTCAGGGCATGACTTTGGAGCAGCATCAGCGTCTTTGCTGGATCAGCATTAAGGTCTTCGTTAGGTACATGATCAGGGCCTGAATTAGTCACAGCTTCAAGGCTTCAGTTAAGGAAAGCTTCAGGGCCTGAGTTAGGGACAGCCTCAGGTCTTCACTTAGGGACAGCGTCAGGGCTTACTTTGGGACAGTTTCAGGACCTTGGAAAGACATAGGTCAGGATAGTAGCTCAGGATAATGGCAGGACTTTTGATAGTGATGGCAGCAGGGCCTTAGTTACAGACGGTTTCAGGGCCTGAGTTAGGCCTCGCATCAGAGACTTTGTTAGGTACAGTGGAAGGGACTGAGTTAGGAGTAGTGTCAGGGCCTTGCTTAGGGACAGTGTCAGGGTCTGATTTAGGTGTACTGTCTGAGACCTAGTTAGGGACAGTGCTAGGGCCTGAGTTAGGATTAGTGTCAAGGCCTTATTGAGGACCAATTTCAGGGCCTTAGTTTGGACTAGCATCAGAGCCATTGTTAGGAATCGTATGAGGGCCTGAGTTAGGCATACTATCAGGGCCTTAGTTAGGGAGAGTTTTAGGGCCTGAGTTACGATTAGTGTCAAGGCCTTATTTAGGACCCATTTTAGGGCTTTAGTTTGGACTAGCAACAAAGCCTTTGTTAGGTAGCATGTCGGGGCCTCAGTTAGGTGTAGTGTCAGGGCCATTGTTAGGGACAGTATCAGGGCCTGACTTAGGAGAAGTTCAGGGCCTTAGCCAGGGAAAGTGTCAGGGCCTTAGTTAGGGACATTCTCAGGGCCTGAATTAGCAGTAGTGTCAAAAGTCCTTAGTGAGGAGAGTAAGGAGTAAGTCAGGACTCAGGCCCTGACCCTGTTCTTAAATAAGGCTCTGACATTACCTGTAACACAGGTCCTGATCTGATTCCTATCATAGGCGCTGATGTTGGACTTAACTAAGGCCCTGACACTGGTCCTAACTAAAGCTGTGACACTACTCTTAACTCAGGCCCTGACACTGTCCCTAACAAAGCCTCTGACACTACTCCTAAATCAGGCACTGACACTGTCCCTAACTAAGGCCCTGACATACACCTAACTCAGGCCCTGACACTGTCTCTAACTAAGGCCCTGATACTACTCCAAACTCAGCACTGACACTGTCACTAACTAAGGCCCTGACACTATTCATAGCTCACGCCCTAACACAACTCCGAAATCATGCCCTGACAATGTCCCTAACTAAGGCCCTGACACGATTCCTAACTCAGGCGCTGACACAATACTTAAGGAAGGCCCTGACATTACTCCTAACTCAGGCCCTGAAAAGGTCCCTAACTAAGGCCGACACAACTCCTAACTCAGGCACTAACACTGTCCCTAAATAAGGCCCTGAAACTATTCCTAACTGAGGCGCTGATACAATACCTAACGAAGGCACTGATGCTACTCCTAACTAAGGCCCTGACACTACTCCTATCTCAAGCAATGACACTGTCCCTAACTTAGGCCCTGACTCTACTCCTGACTCAGGCACTGACACTGGCCCTACCTTAGGCCCTGACACTACTCCTAACTAAGCAACTGACACTGTCCCTAACTAAGGCCCGGATACTACTCCTTACTCAGGCACTGACAATATCACTAACTAAGGCCGTGACACTACTCCCAAAATAGGCACTGAGACTGTCCCGAAATATGCCCTGACAGTACTCCGAACTCAGGCACTGACACTGTCCTTAACTAAGGCCCTGATACTACTTCCACCTCAGGCACTGACACTCTCCCTAAGTAAGCCCTGACATTACTCCCAATTCCGACATTGACACTTTCGCTTACTAAGGCCCTGAAACTACTCACAACTCAGGCCCTTACACTGTTACTAACTACCGGTCTCAGACTACTCCTAACTCAGGCCCTGGCACTGTCCGTAACTTAGGCTCTGGCACTATTCCTAACTCAGACACTGACGCTGTCCCTTAACTAAGGGTCTGACACTCCTCCCAACTCAGACAGTGACACTCTATCAATTTAAGGCCTTGACACTACTCTTAACTCAGGCCCTGACACAGTCCATAATAAAGACCCTGAAACTAATCCCAACTCAGGCCCTGGCACTGTCCGTAACTAAGGGCCTGACACTACTTCCATCTCAGCAACTGACACCATCCCTAACTATGGCCCTGACACTATTCCCAACTCAGGCACTGACACTGTCACTAAATAAGGCCATTACACTTCTCTTAACTCAACAACTGGCACTCTCCGTAACTAAGGCTTTGACACAATACTTAACTCATGCCCTGACACTGTCCTTAACTAAGACCCTGAGAGTACTCCCAACTCAGTCACTGACACTGTTCCTAACTACGGCCCAGAGACTACTCCCAATTCAGACCCTGACACTGTCCCTAACTAAGGCACTGATATTACTCCCAACTCAGGCACTGACACTGTCCCTAACTAAGGCCCTGACACTACTCCCAACTCAGGCACTGACACTGTCCCTAACTAAGGCCCTGACACGACTCCCATCTCAGCCACTGACACTGTCCCTAAGGCCCTGACACTACCTCCAGCTCAGGCACTGACACTATCCCTAACTACAGCCCTGACACTTCTCCTAACTCAGGCACTTACTAATGTCCTGACACAACTCCCAACTCAGGCACTGGCATTGTTCCTAACAAAGGCCCTGACACTAATCCCAACATAGGCACTGAGACTGTCCCGAAATACGCCCTGACAGTACTCCCAACTCAGGCACTGACACTGTCCCTAACTAAGGCCCTGACACTACTCCCAAACTAGGCACTGACATTGTCCCTAACTAAGGCCCTGACATTACTCTCAACTCAGGCACTAACACTGTCCCTAACTAAGGACTTGACACTCCTCTTAACTCAGGCCCTGGCACAGTCCCTAACAAAGGCCTGCCACTTCCCCCAACTCTGGCACTGAGAGTGTCCCTAACTACGGCCATCACACTACTCCTAACTCAGGCACTGATGCTATCCCTAACTAAGGCTCTGACACTACTCCCAACACAGGCATTGACACTGTCCCTAACTAAGGCCCTCACACTACTACTTCCTTAGGCACTGACACGCTACCTAACTAAGGCCCTGAGACTACTTCTACCTCAGACCCTGACACTGTCCCTAACGAAGGGCCTGATACTACTCCCAACACAGGCACTGACACTCTCCCTAACTAAGGCCTTGACACTACTTTTAACTCATGCCCTGATGCTGTCCCAAAAAAGACCCTGAGACTATTCCCAACTCAGGCACTGACACTCTCCCTAACTAAGACCCTGACACTACTCCCATCTCAGCCACTGACACTGTCCCTAATGCCCTGACACTACTTCCAACTCAGGCACTGACACTGTCCCTAACTAGGCCCTGACACTACTCCCAACTCAGGCACTGACACTGTCACTAACTAAGGCCCTGACATAACTGCCAACTCCGGCACTGACACTTTCTCTAACTACGGCCCTGAAACTACTCACAACTCAGGCCCTGACACTGTTCCTAACTACCGGTCTCAGACTACTCCTAACTTAGGCCCTGACACTATTCCTAACACAGTCCCTGACACTGTCCCTAACTAAGGTCCTGAGACGATTCCTAACTCAGACCCTGACACTGTCCATAACTTAGGCCATGTCACTACTCCCAACTCAGGCACTGACGCTGTTCCTAACTAAGGGTCTGACACTACTCCAAACTGAGACACTGACACTCTTCCAAATTAAGGCCTTGACACTACTCTTAACTCAGGCCCTGACACTGTCCATAATAAAGACCCTGACAAAAATCCCAACTTCGGCACTGACAATGTCCGTAACTAAGGCCCTGACGCTATTCCCATCTCAGCCACTGACACTGTCCCTAACTATGGCCCTGACACTACTCCCAATGCAAGCACTGGCGCTGTCCCTAACTAAGGCATTGGCACTACTCCCAACTCGCCCTGGCGCTGTCCCTAACTAAGGCTCTGACACTACTCCCAATTCAGGCAATGACAGTGTCCCTAACTGAGGCAATGATACTACTCCCAACTCAAGCACTAAGGCTCTGGATCATTGTGATGACCAGCGCCATGGAGCATTGTGATGACAAGGGCGTGGAGCATTGTGATGACAGTGGTCATGGAACATTGTGACGATAAGGGCATCGAGCCGAGTTAGGGACAGTCTAGCGGCCTTGGGACTAAATTCAGTGCCTGAATTAGGCACAGCATAAGGTCTTTAGTTAGCATACGAGGTAGGACATTAGCTCGGGACAGGGTTAGGGTAAAGGCTTGGAATCGTGTCAGCAAATGACCTAAGGATAGTGTGAAGACCTTTGTTACTGAGACTCTCAGGGACTTCTTCAGAAGCAGTGTTAGGGCTTCAGGTAGGGACAGCATCAGGGCCTGACTTAGGGAGAGCGACAGGGCCTGAGTGAGGCCTGATGTCAGGCCCTTAGCTGGGGACACTGTCAGGGAATGACTTAGGAGCAGCATCAGTGCCTTTGTTGGATCAGCTTTAGGCTCTTAGGTAAAGACATGACCGGAGCCCTAGTTAGTCACAGCGTCAAGGCCTCAGTTAGGGAAAGCTTCAGGGTCTGAGTTACAGACAGCCTCAGGTCTTCACTTAAAGACAGCCACAGGGCTTTCTTAGGGACAGTGTCAGGACCTTGGTTAGAAATGAGTCAGGATATTAGCTCAGGAGAGTGTCAGGATTTTAGTTTTTGCTGGCAGCAGGGCCTCTATTAAGGACAGATTCCGGGCCTTTGTTAGATTCAGTGTCATGGCCTTAGTTAGGAGTAGTCAGGGCCTTAGTTAGGGAGAGCATGAGGGTTTCAGTTCGCATAAGATGCAGGAGATTATCTCGGGACAGAGTCAGGTTCCAGGCCAGAGATAGTGAAAGGAAATGACCAAGGGATAACGAGAAGACCTTAGTTATTGAGAGCTTCAGGGCCTTAGTTAGCAGCAGCGTGAGCACCTTAATCAGGACCAGCGCCAGGGCTTGATGTATGGACAGCATCAGAGCCTAAGTAAGGTACAGCAACAGGGCCTAAGTGAGGCCTATCTTTAGGGCCTGAGTAAGGGACAGTATCAGGGCATGACTTAGGAGCAGCATAAAGGCCTCTGTAGGATCAGCATTAGGGTCTTCGTTAAAGCTATTATCAGGGCCTCCGTTAGGGATAGCCTCAAGGCCTCACTTAGGGACAGCGTCAGGGCTTACTTTGGGACAGTTTCAGGACCTTGGTAAGACATGGGTCAGGTTATTAGCTCCGGATAATGTCAGGACTTTCGATGTTGATGGCAGCAGGCCTTGGTTAGAGACAGTGTCAGGCCCTGAGTTACGACTAGCATCAGAGCCTTTGTTAGGTACAGTGTCAGTGACTGAATTAGGAGTAGAGTCAGGGCCTTAGTTAGTGACAGTGTCAGGGCCTGACTTAGGGAGAGCGACAGGGCCTGAGTGAGGCTTAGCATCAGGCCCTTAGCTGGGCACACTGTCAGGGCATGACTTTGGAGCAGCATCAGCGTCTTTGCTGGATCAGCATTAAGGTCTTCGTTAGGTACATGATCAGGGCCTGAATTAGTCACAGCTTCAAGGCTTCAGTTAAGGAAAGCTTCAGGGCCTGAGTTAGGGACAGCCTCAGGTCTTCACTTAGGGACAGCGTCAGGGCTTACTTTGGGACAGTTTCAGGACCTTGGAAAGACATAGGTCAGGATAGTAGCTCAGGATAATGGCAGGACTTTTGATAGTGATGGCAGCAGGGCCTTAGTTACAGACGGTTTCAGGGCCTGAGTTAGGCCTCGCATCAGAGACTTTGTTAGGTACAGTGGAAGGGACTGAGTTAGGAGTAGTGTCAGGGCCTTGCTTAGGGACAGTGTCAGGGTCTGATTTAGGTGTACTGTCTGAGACCTAGTTAGGGACAGTGCTAGGGCCTGAGTTAGGATTAGTGTCAAGGCCTTATTGAGGACCAATTTCAGGGCCTTAGTTTGGACTAGCATCAGAGCCATTGTTAGGAATCGTATGAGGGCCTGAGTTAGGCATACTATCAGGGCCTTAGTTAGGGAGAGTTTTAGGGCCTGAGTTACGATTAGTGTCAAGGCCTTATTTAGGACCCATTTTAGGGCTTTAGTTTGGACTAGCAACAAAGCCTTTGTTAGGTAGCATGTCGGGGCCTCAGTTAGGTGTAGTGTCAGGGCCATTGTTAGGGACAGTATCAGGGCCTGACTTAGGAGAAGTTCAGGGCCTTAGCCAGGGAAAGTGTCAGGGCCTTAGTTAGGGACATTCTCAGGGCCTGAATTAGCAGTAGTGTCAAAAGTCCTTAGTGAGGAGAGTAAGGAGTAAGTCAGGACTCAGGCCCTGACCCTGTTCTTAAATAAGGCTCTGACATTACCTGTAACACAGGTCCTGATCTGATTCCTATCATAGGCGCTGATGTTGGACTTAACTAAGGCCCTGACACTGGTCCTAACTAAAGCTGTGACACTACTCTTAACTCAGGCCCTGACACTGTCCCTAACAAAGCCTCTGACACTACTCCTAAATCAGGCACTGACACTGTCCCTAACTAAGGCCCTGACATACACCTAACTCAGGCCCTGACACTGTCTCTAACTAAGGCCCTGATACTACTCCAAACTCAGCACTGACACTGTCACTAACTAAGGCCCTGACACTATTCATAGCTCACGCCCTAACACAACTCCGAAATCATGCCCTGACAATGTCCCTAACTAAGGCCCTGACACGATTCCTAACTCAGGCGCTGACACAATACTTAAGGAAGGCCCTGACATTACTCCTAACTCAGGCCCTGAAAAGGTCCCTAACTAAGGCCGACACAACTCCTAACTCAGGCACTAACACTGTCCCTAAATAAGGCCCTGAAACTATTCCTAACTGAGGCGCTGATACAATACCTAACGAAGGCACTGATGCTACTCCTAACTAAGGCCCTGACACTACTCCTATCTCAAGCAATGACACTGTCCCTAACTTAGGCCCTGACTCTACTCCTGACTCAGGCACTGACACTGGCCCTACCTTAGGCCCTGACACTACTCCTAACTAAGCAACTGACACTGTCCCTAACTAAGGCCCGGATACTACTCCTTACTCAGGCACTGACAATATCACTAACTAAGGCCGTGACACTACTCCCAAAATAGGCACTGAGACTGTCCCGAAATATGCCCTGACAGTACTCCGAACTCAGGCACTGACACTGTCCTTAACTAAGGCCCTGATACTACTTCCACCTCAGGCACTGACACTCTCCCTAAGTAAGCCCTGACATTACTCCCAATTCCGACATTGACACTTTCGCTTACTAAGGCCCTGAAACTACTCACAACTCAGGCCCTTACACTGTTACTAACTACCGGTCTCAGACTACTCCTAACTCAGGCCCTGGCACTGTCCGTAACTTAGGCTCTGGCACTATTCCTAACTCAGACACTGACGCTGTCCCTTAACTAAGGGTCTGACACTCCTCCCAACTCAGACAGTGACACTCTATCAATTTAAGGCCTTGACACTACTCTTAACTCAGGCCCTGACACAGTCCATAATAAAGACCCTGAAACTAATCCCAACTCAGGCCCTGGCACTGTCCGTAACTAAGGGCCTGACACTACTTCCATCTCAGCAACTGACACCATCCCTAACTATGGCCCTGACACTATTCCCAACTCAGGCACTGACACTGTCACTAAATAAGGCCATTACACTTCTCTTAACTCAACAACTGGCACTCTCCGTAACTAAGGCTTTGACACAATACTTAACTCATGCCCTGACACTGTCCTTAACTAAGACCCTGAGAGTACTCCCAACTCAGTCACTGACACTGTTCCTAACTACGGCCCAGAGACTACTCCCAATTCAGACCCTGACACTGTCCCTAACTAAGGCACTGATATTACTCCCAACTCAGGCACTGACACTGTCCCTAACTAAGGCCCTGACACTACTCCCAACTCAGGCACTGACACTGTCCCTAACTAAGGCCCTGACACGACTCCCATCTCAGCCACTGACACTGTCCCTAAGGCCCTGACACTACCTCCAGCTCAGGCACTGACACTATCCCTAACTACAGCCCTGACACTTCTCCTAACTCAGGCACTTACTAATGTCCTGACACAACTCCCAACTCAGGCACTGGCATTGTTCCTAACAAAGGCCCTGACACTAATCCCAACATAGGCACTGAGACTGTCCCGAAATACGCCCTGACAGTACTCCCAACTCAGGCACTGACACTGTCCCTAACTAAGGCCCTGACACTACTCCCAAACTAGGCACTGACATTGTCCCTAACTAAGGCCCTGACATTACTCTCAACTCAGGCACTAACACTGTCCCTAACTAAGGACTTGACACTCCTCTTAACTCAGGCCCTGGCACAGTCCCTAACAAAGGCCTGCCACTTCCCCCAACTCTGGCACTGAGAGTGTCCCTAACTACGGCCATCACACTACTCCTAACTCAGGCACTGATGCTATCCCTAACTAAGGCTCTGACACTACTCCCAACACAGGCATTGACACTGTCCCTAACTAAGGCCCTCACACTACTACTTCCTTAGGCACTGACACGCTACCTAACTAAGGCCCTGAGACTACTTCTACCTCAGACCCTGACACTGTCCCTAACGAAGGGCCTGATACTACTCCCAACACAGGCACTGACACTCTCCCTAACTAAGGCCTTGACACTACTTTTAACTCATGCCCTGATGCTGTCCCAAAAAAGACCCTGAGACTATTCCCAACTCAGGCACTGACACTCTCCCTAACTAAGACCCTGACACTACTCCCATCTCAGCCACTGACACTGTCCCTAATGCCCTGACACTACTTCCAACTCAGGCACTGACACTGTCCCTAACTAGGCCCTGACACTACTCCCAACTCAGGCACTGACACTGTCACTAACTAAGGCCCTGACATAACTGCCAACTCCGGCACTGACACTTTCTCTAACTACGGCCCTGAAACTACTCACAACTCAGGCCCTGACACTGTTCCTAACTACCGGTCTCAGACTACTCCTAACTTAGGCCCTGACACTATTCCTAACACAGTCCCTGACACTGTCCCTAACTAAGGTCCTGAGACGATTCCTAACTCAGACCCTGACACTGTCCATAACTTAGGCCATGTCACTACTCCCAACTCAGGCACTGACGCTGTTCCTAACTAAGGGTCTGACACTACTCCAAACTGAGACACTGACACTCTTCCAAATTAAGGCCTTGACACTACTCTTAACTCAGGCCCTGACACTGTCCATAATAAAGACCCTGACAAAAATCCCAACTTCGGCACTGACAATGTCCGTAACTAAGGCCCTGACGCTATTCCCATCTCAGCCACTGACACTGTCCCTAACTATGGCCCTGACACTACTCCCAATGCAAGCACTGGCGCTGTCCCTAACTAAGGCATTGGCACTACTCCCAACTCGCCCTGGCGCTGTCCCTAACTAAGGCTCTGACACTACTCCCAATTCAGGCAATGACAGTGTCCCTAACTGAGGCAATGATACTACTCCCAACTCAAGCACTAAGGCTCTGGATCATTGTGATGACCAGCGCCATGGAGCATTGTGATGACAAGGGCGTGGAGCATTGTGATGACAGTGGTCATGGAACATTGTGACGATAAGGGCATCGAGCCGAGTTAGGGACAGTCTAGCGGCCTTGGGACTAAATTCAGTGCCTGAATTAGGCACAGCATAAGGTCTTTAGTTAGCATACGAGGTAGGACATTAGCTCGGGACAGGGTTAGGGTAAAGGCTTGGAATCGTGTCAGCAAATGACCTAAGGATAGTGTGAAGACCTTTGTTACTGAGACTCTCAGGGACTTCTTCAGAAGCAGTGTTAGGGCTTCAGGTAGGGACAGCATCAGGGCCTGACTTAGGGAGAGCGACAGGGCCTGAGTGAGGCCTGATGTCAGGCCCTTAGCTGGGGACACTGTCAGGGAATGACTTAGGAGCAGCATCAGTGCCTTTGTTGGATCAGCTTTAGGCTCTTAGGTAAAGACATGACCGGAGCCCTAGTTAGTCACAGCGTCAAGGCCTCAGTTAGGGAAAGCTTCAGGGTCTGAGTTACAGACAGCCTCAGGTCTTCACTTAAAGACAGCCACAGGGCTTTCTTAGGGACAGTGTCAGGACCTTGGTTAGAAATGAGTCAGGATATTAGCTCAGGAGAGTGTCAGGATTTTAGTTTTTGCTGGCAGCAGGGCCTCTATTAAGGACAGATTCCGGGCCTTTGTTAGATTCAGTGTCATGGCCTTAGTTAGGAGTAGTCAGGGCCTTAGTTAGGGAGAGCATGAGGGTTTCAGTTCGCATAAGATGCAGGAGATTATCTCGGGACAGAGTCAGGTTCCAGGCCAGAGATAGTGAAAGGAAATGACCAAGGGATAACGAGAAGACCTTAGTTATTGAGAGCTTCAGGGCCTTAGTTAGCAGCAGCGTGAGCACCTTAATCAGGACCAGCGCCAGGGCTTGATGTATGGACAGCATCAGAGCCTAAGTAAGGTACAGCAACAGGGCCTAAGTGAGGCCTATCTTTAGGGCCTGAGTAAGGGACAGTATCAGGGCATGACTTAGGAGCAGCATAAAGGCCTCTGTAGGATCAGCATTAGGGTCTTCGTTAAAGCTATTATCAGGGCCTCCGTTAGGGATAGCCTCAAGGCCTCACTTAGGGACAGCGTCAGGGCTTACTTTGGGACAGTTTCAGGACCTTGGTAAGACATGGGTCAGGTTATTAGCTCCGGATAATGTCAGGACTTTCGATGTTGATGGCAGCAGGCCTTGGTTAGAGACAGTGTCAGGCCCTGAGTTACGACTAGCGTCAGAGCCTTTGTTAGATACAATGTACGGGACTGAATTAGGAGTAGAGTCAGGGCCTTAGTTAGTGACAGTGTCAGGGCCTGACTTAGGGAGAGCGACAGGGCCTGAGTGAGGCTTAGCATCAGGCCCTTAGCTGGGCACACTGTCAGGGCATGACTTTGGAGCAGCATCAGCGTCTTTGCTGGATCAGCATTAAGGTCTTCGTTAGGTACATGATCAGGGCCTGAATTAGTCACAGCTTCAAGGCTTCAGTTAAGGAAAGCTTCAGGGCCTGAGTTAGGGACAGCCTCAGGTCTTCACTTAGGGACAGCGTCAGGGCTTACTTTGGGACAGTTTCAGGACCTTGGAAAGACATAGGTCAGGATAGTAGCTCAGGATAATGGCAGGACTTTTGATAGTGATGGCAGCAGGGCCTTAGTTACAGACGGTTTCAGGGCCTGAGTTAGGCCTCGCATCAGAGACTTTGTTAGGTACAGTGGAAGGGACTGAGTTAGGAGTAGTGTCAGGGCCTTGCTTAGGGACAGTGTCAGGGTCTGATTTAGGTGTACTGTCTGAGACCTAGTTAGGGACAGTGCTAGGGCCTGAGTTAGGATTAGTGTCAAGGCCTTATTGAGGACCAATTTCAGGGCCTTAGTTTGGACTAGCATCAGAGCCATTGTTAGGAATCGTATGAGGGCCTGAGTTAGGCATACTATCAGGGCCTTAGTTAGGGAGAGTTTTAGGGCCTGAGTTACGATTAGTGTCAAGGCCTTATTTAGGACCCATTTTAGGGCTTTAGTTTGGACTAGCAACAAAGCCTTTGTTAGGTAGCATGTCGGGGCCTCAGTTAGGTGTAGTGTCAGGGCCATTGTTAGGGACAGTATCAGGGCCTGACTTAGGAGAAGTTCAGGGCCTTAGCCAGGGAAAGTGTCAGGGCCTTAGTTAGGGACATTCTCAGGGCCTGAATTAGCAGTAGTGTCAAAAGTCCTTAGTGAGGAGAGTAAGGAGTAAGTCAGGACTCAGGCCCTGACCCTGTTCTTAAATAAGGCTCTGACATTACCTGTAACACAGGTCCTGATCTGATTCCTATCATAGGCGCTGATGTTGGACTTAACTAAGGCCCTGACACTGGTCCTAACTAAAGCTGTGACACTACTCTTAACTCAGGCCCTGACGCTGTCCCTAACAAAGCCTCTGACACTACTCCTAAATCAGGCACTGACACTGTCCCTAACTAAGGCCCTGACATACACCTAACTCAGGCCCTGACACTGTCTCTAACTAAGGCCCTGATACTACTCCAAACTCAGCACTGACACTGTCACTAACTAAGGCCCTGACACTATTCATAGCTCACGCCCTAACACAACTCCGAAATCATGCCCTGACAATGTCCCTAACTAAGGCCCTGACACGATTCCTAACTCAGGCGCTGACACAATACTTAAGGAAGGCCCTGACATTACTCCTAACTCAGGCCCTGAAAAGGTCCCTAACTAAGGCCGACACAACTCCTAACTCAGGCACTAACACTGTCCCTAAATAAGGCCCTGAAACTATTCCTAACTGAGGCGCTGATACAATACCTAACGAAGGCACTGATGCTACTCCTAACTAAGGCCCTGACACTACTCCTATCTCAAGCAATGACACTGTCCCTAACTTAGGCCCTGACTCTACTCCTGACTCAGGCACTGACACTGGCCCTACCTTAGGCCCTGACACTACTCCTAACTAAGCAACTGACACTGTCCCTAACTAAGGCCCGGATACTACTCCTTACTCAGGCACTGACAATATCACTAACTAAGGCCGTGACACTACTCCCAAAATAGGCACTGAGACTGTCCCGAAATATGCCCTGACAGTACTCCGAACTCAGGCACTGACACTGTCCTTAACTAAGGCCCTGATACTACTTCCACCTCAGGCACTGACACTCTCCCTAAGTAAGCCCTGACATTACTCCCAATTCCGACATTGACACTTTCGCTTACTAAGGCCCTGAAACTACTCACAACTCAGGCCCTTACACTGTTACTAACTACCGGTCTCAGACTACTCCTAACTCAGGCCCTGGCACTGTCCGTAACTTAGGCTCTGGCACTATTCCTAACTCAGACACTGACGCTGTCCCTTAACTAAGGGTCTGACACTCCTCCCAACTCAGACAGTGACACTCTATCAATTTAAGGCCTTGACACTACTCTTAACTCAGGCCCTGACACAGTCCATAATAAAGACCCTGAAACTAATCCCAACTCAGGCCCTGGCACTGTCCGTAACTAAGGGCCTGACACTACTTCCATCTCAGCAACTGACACCATCCCTAACTATGGCCCTGACACTATTCCCAACTCAGGCACTGACACTGTCACTAAATAAGGCCATTACACTTCTCTTAACTCAACAACTGGCACTCTCCGTAACTAAGGCTTTGACACAATACTTAACTCATGCCCTGACACTGTCCTTAACTAAGACCCTGAGAGTACTCCCAACTCAGTCACTGACACTGTTCCTAACTACGGCCCAGAGACTACTCCCAATTCAGGCCCTGACACTGTCCCTAACTAAGGCACTGATATTACTCCCAACTCAGGCACTGACACTGTCCCTAACTAAGGCCCTGACACTACTCCCAACTCAGGCACTGACACTGTCCCTAACTAAGGCCCTGACACGACTCCCATCTCAGCCACTGACACTGTCCCTAAGGCCCTGACACTACCTCCAACTCAGGCACTGACACTATCCCTAACTACAGCCCTGACACTTCTCCTAACTCAGGCACTTACTAATGTCCTGACACAACTCCCAACTCAGGCACTGGCATTGTTCCTAACAAAGGCCCTGACACTAATCCCAACATAGGCACTGAGACTGTCCCGAAATACGCCCTGACAGTACTCCCAACTCAGGCACTGACACTGTCCCTAACTAAGGCCCTGACACTACTCCCAAACTAGGCACTGACATTGTCCCTAACTAAGGCCCTGACATTACTCTCAACTCAGGCACTAACACTGTCCCTAACTAAGGACTTGACACTCCTCTTAACTCAGGCCCTGGCACAGTCCCTAACAAAGGCCTGCCACTTCCCCCAACTCTGGCACTGAGAGTGTCCCTAACTACGGCCATCACACTACTCCTAACTCAGGCACTGATGCTATCCCTAACTAAGGCTCTGACACTACTCCCAACACAGGCATTGACACTGTCCCTAACTAAGGCCCTCACACTACTACTTACTTAGGCACTGACACGCTACCTAACTAAGGCCCTGAGACTACTTCTACCTCAGACCCTGACACTGTCCCTAACGAAGGGCCTGATACTACTCCCAACACAGGCACTGACACTCTCCCTAACTAAGGCCTTGACACTACTTTTAACTCATGCCCTGATGCTGTCCCAAAAAAGACCCTGAGACTATTCCCAACTCAGGCACTGACACTCTCCCTAACTAAGACCCTGACACTACTCCCATCTCAGCCACTGACACTGTCCCTAATGCCCTGACACTACTTCCAACTCAGGCACTGACACTGTCCCTAACTAGGCCCTGACACTACTCCCAACTCAGGCACTGACACTGTCACTAACTAAGGCCCTGACATAACTGCCAACTCCGGCACTGACACTTTCTCTAACTACGGCCCTGAAACTACTCACAACTCAGGCCCTGACACTGTTCCTAACTACCGGTCTCAGACTACTCCTAACTTAGGCCCTGACACTATTCCTAACACAGTCCCTGACACTGTCCCTAACTAAGGTCCTGAGACGATTCCTAACTCAGACCCTGACACTGTCCATAACTTAGGCCATGTCACTACTCCCAACTCAGGCACTGACGCTGTTCCTAACTAAGGGTCTGACACTACTCCAAACTGAGACACTGACACTCTTCCAAATTAAGGCCTTGACACTACTCTTAACTCAGGCCCTGACACTGTCCATAATAAAGACCCTGACAAAAATCCCAACTTCGGCACTGACAATGTCCGTAACTAAGGCCCTGACGCTATTCCCATCTCAGCCACTGACACTGTCCCTAACTATGGCCCTGACACTACTCCCAATGCAAGCACTGGTGCTGTCCCTAACTAAGGCATTGGCACTACTCCCAACTCGCCCTGGCGCTGTCCCTAACTAAGGCTCTGACACTACTCCCAATTCAGGCAATGACAGTGTCCCTAACTGAGGCAATGATACTACTCCCAACTCAAGCACTAAGGCTCTGGATCATTGTGATGACCAGCGCCAAGGAGCATTGTGATGACAAGGGCGTGGAGCATTGTGATGACAGTGGTCATGGAACATTGTGACGATAAGGGCATCGAGCCGAGTTAGGGACAGTCTAGCGGCCTTGGGACTAAATTCAGTGCCTGAATTAGGCACAGCATAAGGTCTTTAGTTAGCATACGAGGTAGGACATTAGCTCGGGACAGGGTTAGGGTAAAGGCTTGGAATCGTGTCAGCAAATGACCTAAGGATAGTGTGAAGACCTTTGTTACTGAGACTCTCAGGGACTTCTTCAGAAGCAGTGTTAGGGCTTCAGGTAGGGACAGCATCAGGGCCTGACTTAGGGAGAGCGACAGGGCCTGAGTGAGGCCTAATGTCAGGCCCTTAGCTGGGGACACTGTCAGGGAATGACTTAGGAGCAGCATCAGTGCCTTTGTTGGATCAGCTTTAGGCTCTTAGGTAAAGACATGACCGGAGCCCTAGTTAGTCACAGCGTCAAGGCCTCAGTTAGGGAAAGCTTCAGGGTCTGAGTTACAGACAGCCTCAGGTCTTCACTTAAAGACAGCCACAGGGCTTTCTTAGGGACAGTGTCAGGACCTTGGTTAGAAATGAGTCAGGATATTAGCTCAGGAGAGTGTCAGGATTTTAGTTTTTGCTGGCAGCAGGGCCTCTATTAAGGACAGATTCCGGGCCTTTGTTAGATTCAGTGTCATGGCCTTAGTTAGGAGTAGTCAGGGCCTTAGTTAGGGAGAGCATGAGGGTTTCAGTTCGCATAAGATGCAGGAGATTATCTCGGGACAGAGTCAGGTTCCAGGCCAGAGATAGTGAAAGGAAATGACCAAGGGATAACGAGAAGACCTTAGTTATTGAGAGCTTCAGGGCCTTAGTTAGCAGCAGCGTGAGCACCTTAATCAGGACCAGCGCCAGGGCTTGATGTATGGACAGCATCAGAGCCTAAGTAAGGTACAGCAACAGGGCCTAAGTGAGGCCTATCTTTAGGGCCTGAGTAAGGGACAGTATCAGGGCATGACTTAGGAGCAGCATAAAGGCCTCTGTAGGATCAGCATTAGGGTCTTCGTTAAAGCTATTATCAGGGCCTCCGTTAGGGATAGCCTCAAGGCCTCACTTAGGGACAGCGTCAGGGCTTACTTTGGGAAAGTTTCAGGACCTTGGTAAGACATGGGTCAGGCTATTAGCTCAGGATAATATCAGGTGTTCAGATATTGACGGCAGCAGGGCCTTAGTTAGAGGCAGTGTCAGGGCCTAAGTTAGGACTAGCATCAGAGCCTTTGTTAGGTACAGTGTCAGTGACTGAGTTAGGTGTAGTGTCAGAGCCTTAGTTAGGGACAGTGTCAGGGCCTGCATTAGGACGAGCCTCCAGGCCTCAGTTAGGGACAGGTTCACGGCCTCGGACCTAAATTCAGGGCCTCATTTAGGGACAGAATCAGGGATTTAGCTAGCCTAAGGGAATCTACAGCTGAAAGCAACCTGAACACCACCTCAAGCAGATGCAGAAGTGAACCATGCACGCTCCTATGAAGGAAGATTCCACAGCAGTTGAGTACATGTTGTTTAAAGTTAGTAACACTATAAAAATTATGTTTGGAAGAAAACTATATTCAGAAGATGAAAGAATCTCGTTCTAAAGAATCTCTTTAGCTAATCTCGACATTAGCTAAAGAGAAGGTTAGGTTAAGGTCTAGGGAGAGTGTCAGGAAATGACCTAGGGATAGTGTCAAGACCTTAGTTACTTAGCACATCAGGACCTAATTTAGGAGCAGTGAGTGTCAGGGCTTCGGGTAGGAACAGCGTCAGAGCCTGACTTAGGGAGTGGGACAGGGCCTGAGTGAGGCCTAGCGTCAGGGCCTTAGCTAGAGACAGTGTCAAGGCATGACTTAGGAGCAGCCTAAGAGCCATGGTAGGATCAGCCTCAGGGGCTATGTTAAAGATATTATCAGGGCCTCTGTTAGGGACAGCCTCAAGGCCTCACTTCGAGACAGCATCAGGGCTTCCTTAGGGACAGTTTCAGGACCTTGGTAAGAGATGGGTCAAGAAATTAGCTCAGGATAGTGTCAGGACTTTAGCTATTGACGGCAGCAGGGCCTTAGTTAGGGACAGTGTCAGGCCCTGAATTAGGACGAACATCGAGGCCTTAGGTACGGACAGGGTCACAGCCTCGAGAGTAATTTTAGGCCCTTAGTTAAGGACAGCAGCAGGGCTGTAGTTAGCATAAGAGGCACGACACTTCCTAGGGACAGGCTCAGGTTATGGTCTAGGGAGAGTGTCAGGAAAGGACCTAAGCATAGTGTCAAAACCTTAGTTACTGAGAGTATCAGATCCTTATTTAGAACCAGTGTCAGGGCTTCAGGTAGGGACAGCATCAGAGCCTGACTTAGGCAGAGCGACAGGGCCTGAGTGAGGCCTAGCGTCAGGCCCTTAGCTGAGGACACTGTCAGGGCCTGACTTAGGAACAGAATCAGCGCCTCTGTTGGATCAGCCTTAGCGTCTTTGTTAGAGATATGATCAGGGCCTGACTTAGTCACAGCTTCAAGGCCTCAGTTAGGGAAAGCTTCAGGGCCTGAGTTAGGGACAGCCTCAGTTCTTAACATAGGGACAGCGACAGGGCTTTCTTAGGGACAGTGTCAGGACCTTGGTTAGAAATATGTCAGGATATTAACTCAGGCTAGTGTCCAGTTTTTAGTTATTGCTGACAGCAGGGCCTATATTAGGGGCAAATTCTGAGCCTTACTTCGAGACAGTGTCAGGGCCTGAGTTAGGACTAGCATCAGAGCCCTTGTAAAGTACAGTGTCAGGGACTGAGTTAGGTGCAGTGTCAGGGCTTTAGTTAGGGACAGTGTCAGCGCCTCAGTTAGGATGAGCCTCCAACCTCAGTTAGGGACAGCTTGACGGCCTCGGGACTAATTTCAGGCTCTTAGTTCGAGACAGCATCAGGGATTTAGTTAGCATAAGAGGCTCGACAATAGCTAAAGACAAGTTTAGGTTAAGATCTAGGGATAGTGTCAGGAAATGACCTAGGGAGAGTGGCAAGACCATAGCTAATTAGAGCATCAGTGCCTAATTTAGGCCCAGTGTCAGGGCTTCAGGTAGGGACAGAGTCTTAGCCTGACTTAGGGAGAGCGACAGGGCCTGAGTGATGCCTAGAGTCAGGGCCTTAGCTACGGACAGCGTCAGGGCATGACATAGGATCAACATAAGGGTCTCTGTAAGATCAGCATTAGAGTTTCGTTCAAGACATTATCAGGACCTCTGTGAGGGACAGCCTCAGGGCCTCACTTAGGGACAGTGTCAGGGCTAACTTTGGGAGAGTTTCAGGACCTTGGTAAGACATGGGTCAGGGTATTAGCTCAGGATAATGTCAGGACTTTAGATATTGATGGTAGCAGCGCCTACGTTAGGGAAAGTTTCAAGGCGTTAGTTAGGAGTAGCGGGCCTCTGATAGGTCCAGTGTCAGATCCTCAGTTAGCAATAGTGTTAGGGCCTTAGTTAGGGACAGTGTCAGGGCCGGATGTAGGGCGAGCATCTAGGCCTTCGTTCGGGACAGGTTCATGGTCTTGGGACTAAATTCCGTGCCTGAGGTAGGCACAGCCTAAGGGCTTCAGTTAGCATAAGAGGCAGGACATTAGCTAGTGACCGTGTCAGTTTAACATCTAGGGAAAGTGTCAGGAAATGACCTAAGGATAGTGTGAAGACCTTTGTTACGGAGACTCTCAGGGCCTTATTCAGAACCAGTGTTAGGGGTTCAGGTAGGGACAGCATCAGAGCCTGACTTAGGGAGAGCGATAGGGTCTGAGTGAGGCCTAGCATCAGACACTTAGTGGGGGACACTATCGGGGCATGACTTAGGAGCAGCATCAGGGCCTCTGTTGGATCAGCCTTAGGGTCTTAGTTAAAGTCATGATCAGGGTCTGAGTTAGTCACAGCATCAAGGCCTGAGTTAGTTAGGGAAAGCTTCAGGGCCTCACTTAGGGACAGCGTCCGGGCTTACTTTGGGACAGTTTCAGGACCTTGGTAAGACATGGGTCAGGTTATTAGCTCCGGATAATGTCAGGACTTTCGATGTTGATGGCAGCAGGCCTTGGTTAGAGACAGTGTCAGGCCCTGAGTTACGACTAGCGTCAGAGCCTTTGTTAGATACAATGTACGGGACTGAATTAGGAGTAGAGTCAGGGCCTTAGTTAGTGACAGTGTCAGGGCCTGACTTAGGGAGAGCGACAGGGCCTGAGTGAGGCTTAGCATCAGGCCCTTAGCTGGGCACACTGTCAGGGCATGACTTTGGAGCAGCATCAGCGTCTTTGCTGGATCAGCATTAAGGTCTTCGTTAGGTACATGATCAGGGCCTGAATTAGTCACAGCTTCAAGGCTTCAGTTAAGGAAAGCTTCAGGGCCTGAGTTAGGGACAGCCTCAGGTCTTCACTTAGGGACAGCGTCAGGGCTTACTTTGGGACAGTTTCAGGACCTTGGAAAGACATAGGTCAGGATAGTAGCTCAGGATAATGGCAGGACTTTTGATAGTGATGGCAGCAGGGCCTTAGTTACAGACGGTTTCAGGGCCTGAGTTAGGCCTCGCATCAGAGACTTTGTTAGGTACAGTGGAAGGGACTGAGTTAGGAGTAGTGTCAGGGCCTTGCTTAGGGACAGTGTCAGGGTCTGATTTAGGTGTACTGTCTGAGACCTAGTTAGGGACAGTGCTAGGGCCTGAGTTAGGATTAGTGTCAAGGCCTTATTGAGGACCAATTTCAGGGCCTTAGTTTGGACTAGCATCAGAGCCATTGTTAGGAATCGTATGAGGGCCTGAGTTAGGCATACTATCAGGGCCTTAGTTAGGGAGAGTTTTAGGGCCTGAGTTACGATTAGTGTCAAGGCCTTATTTAGGACCCATTTTAGGGCTTTAGTTTGGACTAGCAACAAAGCCTTTGTTAGGTAGCATGTCGGGGCCTCAGTTAGGTGTAGTGTCAGGGCCATTGTTAGGGACAGTATCAGGGCCTGACTTAGGAGAAGTTCAGGGCCTTAGCCAGGGAAAGTGTCAGGGCCTTAGTTAGGGACATTCTCAGGGCCTGAATTAGCAGTAGTGTCAAAAGTCCTTAGTGAGGAGAGTAAGGAGTAAGTCAGGACTCAGGCCCTGACCCTGTTCTTAAATAAGGCTCTGACATTACCTGTAACACAGGTCCTGATCTGATTCCTATCATAGGCGCTGATGTTGGACTTAACTAAGGCCCTGACACTGGTCCTAACTAAAGCTGTGACACTACTCTTAACTCAGGCCCTGACACTGTCCCTAACAAAGCCTCTGACACTACTCCTAAATCAGGCACTGACACTGTCCCTAACTAAGGCCCTGACATACACCTAACTCAGGCCCTGACACTGTCTCTAACTAAGGCCCTGATACTACTCCAAACTCAGCACTGACACTGTCACTAACTAAGGCCCTGACACTATTCATAGCTCACGCCCTAACACCACTCCGAAATCATGCCCTGACAATGTCCCTAACTAAGGCCCTGACACTATTCCTAACTCAGGCGCTGACACAATACTTAAGGAAGGCCCTGACATTACTCCTAACTCAGGCCCTGAAAAGGTCCCTAACTAAGGCCGACACAACTCCTAACTCAGGCACTAACACTGTCCCTAAATAAGGCCCTGAAACTATTCCTAACTGAGGCGCTGATACAATACCTAACGAAGGCACTGATGCTACTCCTAAGGCCCTGACACTACTCCTATCTCAAGCAATGACACTGTCCCTAACTTAGGCCCTGACTCTACTCCTGACTCAGGCACTGACACTGGCCCTACCTTAGGCCCTGACACTACTCCTAACTAAGCAACTGACACTGTCCCTAACTAAGGCCCGGATACTACTCCTTACTCAGGCACTGACAATATCACTAACTAAGGCCGTGACACTACTCCCAAAATAGGCACTGAGACTGTCCCGAAATATGCCCTGACAGTACTCCGAACTCAGGCACTGACACTGTCCTTAACTAAGGCCCTGATACTACTTCCACCTCAGGCACTGACACTCTCCCTAAGTAAGCCCTGACATTACTCCCAATTCCGGCATTGACACTTTCGCTTACTAAGGCCCTGAAACTACTCACAACTCAGGCCCTTACACTGTTACTAACTACCGGTCTCAGACTACTCCTAACTCAGGCCCTGGCACTGTCCGTAACTTAGGCTCTGGCACTATTCCTAACTCAGACACTGACGCTGTCCCTTAACTAAGGGTCTGACACTCCTCCCAACTCAGACAGTGACACTCTATCAATTTAAGGCCTTGACACTACTCTTAACTCAGGCCCTGACACAGTCCATAATAAAGACCCTGAAACTAATCCCAACTCAAGGCCCTGGCACTGTCCGTAACTAAGGGCCTGACACTACTTCCATCTCAGCAACTGACACCATCCCTAACTATGGCCCTGACACTATTCCCAACTCAGGCACTGACACTGTCACTAAATAAGGCCATTACACTTCTCTTAACTCAACAACTGGCACTCTCCGTAACTAAGGCTTTGACACAATACTTAACTCATGCCCTGACACTGTCCTTAACTAAGACCCTGAGAGTACTCCCAACTCAGTCACTGACACTGTTCCTAACTACGGCCCAGAGACTACTCCCAATTCAGGCCCTGACACTGTCCCTAACTAAGGCACTGATATTACTCCCAACTCAGGCACTGACACTGTCCCTAACTAAGGCCCTGACACTACTCCCAACTCAGGCACTGACACTGTCCCTAACTAAGGCCCTGACACGACTCCCATCTCAGCCACTGACACTGTCCCTAAGGCCCTGACACTACCTCCAACTCAGGCACTGACACTATCCCTAACTACAGCCCTGACACTTCTCCTAACTCAGGCACTTACTAATGTCCTGACACAACTCCCAACTCAGGCACTGGCATTGTTCCTAACAAAGGCCCTGACACTAATCCCAACATAGGCACTGAGACTGTCCCGAAATACACCCTGACAGTACTCCCAACTCAGGCACTGACACTGTCCCTAACTAAGGCCCTGACACTACTCCCAAACTAGGCACTGACATTGTCCCTAACTAAGGCCCTGACATTACTCTCAACTCAGGCACTAACACTGTCCCTAACTAAGGACTTGACACTCCTCTTAACTCAGGCCCTGGCACAGTCCCTAACAAAGGCCTGCCACTTCCCCCAACTCTGGCACTGAGAGTGTCCCTAACTACGGCCATCACACTACTCCTAACTCAGGCACTGATGCTATCCCTAACTAAGGCTCTGACACTACTCCCAACACAGGCATTGACACTGTCCCTAACTAAGGCCCTCACACTACTACTTACTTAGGCACTGACACGCTACCTAACTAAGGCCCTGAGACTACTTCTACCTCAGACCCTGACACTGTCCCTAACGAAGGGCCTGATACTACTCCCAACACAGGCACTGACACTCTCCCTAACTAAGGCCTTGACACTACTTTTAACTCATGCCCTGATGCTGTCCCAAAAAAGACCCTGAGACTATTCCCAACTCAGGCACTGACACTCTCCCTAACTAAGACCCTGACACTACTCCCATCTCAGCCACTGACACTGTCCCTAATGCCCTGACACTACTTCCAACTCAGGCACTGACACTGTCCCTAACTAGGCCCTGACACTACTCCCAACTCAGGCACTGACACTGTCACTAACTAAGGCCCTGACATAACTGCCAACTCCGGCACTGACACTTTCTCTAACTACGGCCCTGAAACTACTCACAACTCAGGCCCTGACACTGTTCCTAACTACCGGTCTCAGACTACTCCTAACTTAGGCCCTGACACTATTCCTAACACAGTCCCTGACACTGTCCCTAACTAAGGTCCTGAGACGATTCCTAACTCAGACCCTGACACTGTCCATAACTTAGGCCATGTCACTACTCCCAACTCAGGCACTGACGCTGTTCCTAACTAAGGGTCTGACACTACTCCAAACTGAGACACTGACACTCTTCCAAATTAAGGCCTTGACACTACTCTTAACTCAGGCCCTGACACTGTCCATAATAAAGACCCTGACAAAAATCCCAACTTAGGCACTGACAATGTCCGTAACTAAGGCCCTGACGCTATTCCCATCTCAGCCACTGACACTGTCCCTAACTATGGCCCTGACACTACTCCCAATGCAAGCACTGGTGCTGTCCCTAACTAAGGCATTGGCACTACTCCCAACTCGCCCTGGCGCTGTCCCTAACTAAGGCTCTGACACTACTCCCAATTCAGGCAATGACAGTGTCCCTAACTGAGGCAATGATACTACTCCCAACTCAAGCACTAAGGCTCTGGATCATTGTGATGACCAGCGCCAAGGAGCATTGTGATGACAAGGGCGTGGAGCATTGTGATGACAGTGGTCATGGAACATTGTGACGATAAGGGCATCGAGCCGAGTTAGGGACAGTCTAGCGGCCTTGGGACTAAATTCAGTGCCTGAATTAGGCACAGCATAAGGTCTTTAGTTAGCATACGAGGTAGGACATTAGCTCGGGACAGGGTTAGGGTAAAGGCTTGGAATCGTGTCAGCAAATGACCTAAGGATAGTGTGAAGACCTTTGTTACTGAGACTCTCAGGGACTTCTTCAGAAGCAGTGTTAGGGCTTCAGGTAGGGACAGCATCAGGGCCTGACTTAGGGAGAGCGACAGGGCCTGAGTGAGGCCTGATGTCAGGCCCTTAGCTGGGGACACTGTCAGGGAATGACTTAGGAGCAGCATCAGTGCCTTTGTTGGATCAGCTTTAGGCTCTTAGGTAAAGACATGACCGGAGCCCTAGTTAGTCACAGCGTCAAGGCCTCAGTTAGGGAAAGCTTCAGGGTCTGAGTTACAGACAGCCTCAGGTCTTCACTTAAAGACAGCCACAGGGCTTTCTTAGGGACAGTGTCAGGACCTTGGTGAGAAATGAGTCAGGATATTAGCTCAGGAGAGTGTCAGGATTTTAGTTTTTGCTGGCAGCAGGGCCTCTATTAAGGACAGATTCCGGGCCTTTGTTAGATTCAGTGTCATGGCCTTAGTTAGGAGTAGTCAGGGCCTTAGTTAGGGAGAGCATGAGGGTTTCAGTTCGCATAAGATGCAGGAGATTATCTCGGGACAGAGTCAGGTTCCAGGCCAGAGATAGTGAAAGGAAATGACCAAGGGATAACGAGAAGACCTTAGTTATTGAGAGCTTCAGGGCCTTAGTTAGCAGCAGCGTGAGCACCTTAATCAGGACCAGCGCCAGGGCTTGATGTATGGACAGCATCAGAGCCTAAGTAAGGTACAGCAACAGGGCCTAAGTGAGGCCTATCTTTAGGGCCTGAGTAAGGGACAGTATCAGGGCATGACTTAGGAGCAGCATAAAGGCCTCTGTAGGATCAGCATTAGGGTCTTCGTTAAAGCTATTATCAGGGCCTCCGTTAGGGATAGCCTCAAGGCCTCACTTAGGGACAGCGTCAGGGCTTACTTTGGGACAGTTTCAGGACCTTGGTAAGACATGGGTCAGGTTATTAGCTCCGGATAATGTCAGGACTTTCGATGTTGATGGCAGCAGGCCTTGGTTAGAGACAGTGTCAGGCCCTGAGTTACGACTAGCATCAGAGCCTTTGTTAGGTACAGTGTCAGTGACTGAATTAGGAGTAGAGTCAGGGCCTTAGTTAGTGACAGTGTCAGGGCCTGACTTAGGGAGAGCGACAGGGCCTGAGTGAGGCTTAGCATCAGGCCCTTAGCTGGGCACACTGTCAGGGCATGACTTTGGAGCAGCATCAGCGTCTTTGCTGGATCAGCATTAAGGTCTTCGTTAGGTACATGATCAGGGCCTGAATTAGTCACAGCTTCAAGGCTTCAGTTAAGGAAAGCTTCAGGGCCTGAGTTAGGGACAGCCTCAGGTCTTCACTTAGGGACAGCGTCAGGGCTTACTTTGGGACAGTTTCAGGACCTTGGAAAGACATAGGTCAGGATAGTAGCTCAGGATAATGGCAGGACTTTTGATAGTGATGGCAGCAGGGCCTTAGTTACAGACGGTTTCAGGGCCTGAGTTAGGCCTCGCATCAGAGACTTTGTTAGGTACAGTGGAAGGGACTGAGTTAGGAGTAGTGTCAGGGCCTTGCTTAGGGACAGTGTCAGGGTCTGATTTAGGTGTACTGTCTGAGACCTAGTTAGGGACAGTGCTAGGGCCTGAGTTAGGATTAGTGTCAAGGCCTTATTGAGGACCAATTTCAGGGCCTTAGTTTGGACTAGCATCAGAGCCATTGTTAGGAATCGTATGAGGGCCTGAGTTAGGCATACTATCAGGGCCTTAGTTAGGGAGAGTTTTAGGGCCTGAGTTACGATTAGTGTCAAGGCCTTATTTAGGACCCATTTTAGGGCTTTAGTTTGGACTAGCAACAAAGCCTTTGTTAGGTAGCATGTCGGGGCCTCAGTTAGGTGTAGTGTCAGGGCCATTGTTAGGGACAGTATCAGGGCCTGACTTAGGAGAAGTTCAGGGCCTTAGCCAGGGAAAGTGTCAGGGCCTTAGTTAGGGACATTCTCAGGGCCTGAATTAGCAGTAGTGTCAAAAGTCCTTAGTGAGGAGAGTAAGGAGTAAGTCAGGACTCAGGCCCTGACCCTGTTCTTAAATAAGGCTCTGACATTACCTGTAACACAGGTCCTGATCTGATTCCTATCATAGGCGCTGATGTTGGACTTAACTAAGGCCCTGACACTGGTCCTAACTAAAGCTGTGACACTACTCTTAACTCAGGCCCTGACGCTGTCCCTAACAAAGCCTCTGACACTACTCCTAAATCAGGCACTGACACTGTCCCTAACTAAGGCCCTGACATACACCTAACTCAGGCCCTGACACTGTCTCTAACTAAGGCCCTGATACTACTCCAAACTCAGCACTGACACTGTCACTAACTAAGGCCCTGACACTATTCATAGCTCACGCCCTAACACAACTCCGAAATCATGCCCTGACAATGTCCCTAACTAAGGCCCTGACACGATTCCTAACTCAGGCGCTGACACAATACTTAAGGAAGGCCCTGACATTACTCCTAACTCAGGCCCTGAAAAGGTCCCTAACTAAGGCCGACACAACTCCTAACTCAGGCACTAACACTGTCCCTAAATAAGGCCCTGAAACTATTCCTAACTGAGGCGCTGATACAATACCTAACGAAGGCACTGATGCTACTCCTAACTAAGGCCCTGACACTACTCCTATCTCAAGCAATGACACTGTCCCTAACTTAGGCCCTGACTCTACTCCTGACTCAGGCACTGACACTGGCCCTACCTTAGGCCCTGACACTACTCCTAACTAAGCAACTGACACTGTCCCTAACTAAGGCCCGGATACTACTCCTTACTCAGGCACTGACAATATCACTAACTAAGGCCGTGACACTACTCCCAAAATAGGCACTGAGACTGTCCCGAAATATGCCCTGACAGTACTCCGAACTCAGGCACTGACACTGTCCTTAACTAAGGCCCTGATACTACTTCCACCTCAGGCACTGACACTCTCCCTAAGTAAGCCCTGACATTACTCCCAATTCCGACATTGACACTTTCGCTTACTAAGGCCCTGAAACTACTCACAACTCAGGCCCTTACACTGTTACTAACTACCGGTCTCAGACTACTCCTAACTCAGGCCCTGGCACTGTCCGTAACTTAGGCTCTGGCACTATTCCTAACTCAGACACTGACGCTGTCCCTTAACTAAGGGTCTGACACTCCTCCCAACTCAGACAGTGACACTCTATCAATTTAAGGCCTTGACACTACTCTTAACTCAGGCCCTGACACAGTCCATAATAAAGACCCTGAAACTAATCCCAACTCAGGCCCTGGCACTGTCCGTAACTAAGGGCCTGACACTACTTCCATCTCAGCAACTGACACCATCCCTAACTATGGCCCTGACACTATTCCCAACTCAGGCACTGACACTGTCACTAAATAAGGCCATTACACTTCTCTTAACTCAACAACTGGCACTCTCCGTAACTAAGGCTTTGACACAATACTTAACTCATGCCCTGACACTGTCCTTAACTAAGACCCTGAGAGTACTCCCAACTCAGTCACTGACACTGTTCCTAACTACGGCCCAGAGACTACTCCCAATTCAGGCCCTGACACTGTCCCTAACTAAGGCACTGATATTACTCCCAACTCAGGCACTGACACTGTCCCTAACTAAGGCCCTGACACTACTCCCAACTCAGGCACTGACACTGTCCCTAACTAAGGCCCTGACACGACTCCCATCTCAGCCACTGACACTGTCCCTAAGGCCCTGACACTACCTCCAACTCAGGCACTGACACTATCCCTAACTACAGCCCTGACACTTCTCCTAACTCAGGCACTTACTAATGTCCTGACACAACTCCCAACTCAGGCACTGGCATTGTTCCTAACAAAGGCCCTGACACTAATCCCAACATAGGCACTGAGACTGTCCCGAAATACGCCCTGACAGTACTCCCAACTCAGGCACTGACACTGTCCCTAACTAAGGCCCTGACACTACTCCCAAACTAGGCACTGACATTGTCCCTAACTAAGGCCCTGACATTACTCTCAACTCAGGCACTAACACTGTCCCTAACTAAGGACTTGACACTCCTCTTAACTCAGGCCCTGGCACAGTCCCTAACAAAGGCCTGCCACTTCCCCCAACTCTGGCACTGAGAGTGTCCCTAACTACGGCCATCACACTACTCCTAACTCAGGCACTGATGCTATCCCTAACTAAGGCTCTGACACTACTCCCAACACAGGCATTGACACTGTCCCTAACTAAGGCCCTCACACTACTACTTCCTTAGGCACTGACACGCTACCTAACTAAGGCCCTGAGACTACTTCTACCTCAGACCCTGACACTGTCCCTAACGAAGGGCCTGATACTACTCCCAACACAGGCACTGACACTCTCCCTAACTAAGGCCTTGACACTACTTTTAACTCATGCCCTGATGCTGTCCCAAAAAAGACCCTGAGACTATTCCCAACTCAGGCACTGACACTCTCCCTAACTAAGACCCTGACACTACTCCCATCTCAGCCACTGACACTGTCCCTAATGCCCTGACACTACTTCCAACTCAGGCACTGACACTGTCCCTAACTAGGCCCTGACACTACTCCCAACTCAGGCACTGACACTGTCACTAACTAAGGCCCTGACATAACTGCCAACTCCGGCACTGACACTTTCTCTAACTACGGCCCTGAAACTACTCACAACTCAGGCCCTGACACTGTTCCTAACTACCGGTCTCAGACTACTCCTAACTTAGGCCCTGACACTATTCCTAACACAGTCCCTGACACTGTCCCTAACTAAGGTCCTGAGACGATTCCTAACTCAGACCCTGACACTGTCCATAACTTAGGCCATGTCACTACTCCCAACTCAGGCACTGACGCTGTTCCTAACTAAGGGTCTGACACTACTCCAAACTGAGACACTGACACTCTTCCAAATTAAGGCCTTGACACTACTCTTAACTCAGGCCCTGACACTGTCCATAATAAAGACCCTGACAAAAATCCCAACTTCGGCACTGACAATGTCCGTAACTAAGGCCCTGACGCTATTCCCATCTCAGCCACTGACACTGTCCCTAACTATGGCCCTGACACTACTCCCAATGCAAGCACTGGTGCTGTCCCTAACTAAGGCATTGGCACTACTCCCAACTCGCCCTGGCGCTGTCCCTAACTAAGGCTCTGACACTACTCCCAATTCAGGCAATGACAGTGTCCCTAACTGAGGCAATGATACTACTCCCAACTCAAGCACTAAGGCTCTGGATCATTGTGATGACCAGCGCCAAGGAGCATTGTGATGACAAGGGCGTGGAGCATTGTGATGACAGTGGTCATGGAACATTGTGACGATAAGGGCATCGAGCCGAGTTAGGGACAGTCTAGCGGCCTTGGGACTAAATTCAGTGCCTGAATTAGGCACAGCATAAGGTCTTTAGTTAGCATACGAGGTAGGACATTAGCTCGGGACAGGGTTAGGGTAAAGGCTTGGAATCGTGTCAGCAAATGACCTAAGGATAGTGTGAAGACCTTTGTTACTGAGACTCTCAGGGACTTCTTCAGAAGCAGTGTTAGGGCTTCAGGTAGGGACAGCATCAGGGCCTGACTTAGGGAGAGCGACAGGGCCTGAGTGAGGCCTAATGTCAGGCCCTTAGCTGGGGACACTGTCAGGGAATGACTTAGGAGCAGCATCAGTGCCTTTGTTGGATCAGCTTTAGGCTCTTAGGTAAAGACATGACCGGAGCCCTAGTTAGTCACAGCGTCAAGGCCTCAGTTAGGGAAAGCTTCAGGGTCTGAGTTACAGACAGCCTCAGGTCTTCACTTAAAGACAGCCACAGGGCTTTCTTAGGGACAGTGTCAGGACCTTGGTTAGAAATGAGTCAGGATATTAGCTCAGGAGAGTGTCAGGATTTTAGTTTTTGCTGGCAGCAGGGCCTCTATTAAGGACAGATTCCGGGCCTTTGTTAGATTCAGTGTCATGGCCTTAGTTAGGAGTAGTCAGGGCCTTAGTTAGGGAGAGCATGAGGGTTTCAGTTCGCATAAGATGCAGGAGATTATCTCGGGACAGAGTCAGGTTCCAGGCCAGAGATAGTGAAAGGAAATGACCAAGGGATAACGAGAAGACCTTAGTTATTGAGAGCTTCAGGGCCTTAGTTAGCAGCAGCGTGAGCACCTTAATCAGGACCAGCGCCAGGGCTTGATGTATGGACAGCATCAGAGCCTAAGTAAGGTACAGCAACAGGGCCTAAGTGAGGCCTATCTTTAGGGCCTGAGTAAGGGACAGTATCAGGGCATGACTTAGGAGCAGCATAAAGGCCTCTGTAGGATCAGCATTAGGGTCTTCGTTAAAGCTATTATCAGGGCCTCCGTTAGGGATAGCCTCAAGGCCTCACTTAGGGACAGCGTCAGGGCTTACTTTGGGAAAGTTTCAGGACCTTGGTAAGACATGGGTCAGGCTATTAGCTCAGGATAATATCAGGTGTTCAGATATTGACGGCAGCAGGGCCTTAGTTAGAGGCAGTGTCAGGGCCTAAGTTAGGACTAGCATCAGAGCCTTTGTTAGGTACAGTGTCAGTGACTGAGTTAGGTGTAGTGTCAGAGCCTTAGTTAGGGACAGTGTCAGGGCCTGCATTAGGACGAGCCTCCAGGCCTCAGTTAGGGACAGGTTCACGGCCTCGGACCTAAATTCAGGGCCTCATTTAGGGACAGAATCAGGGATTTAGCTAGCCTAAGGGAATCTACAGCTGAAAGCAACCTGAACACCACCTCAAGCAGATGCAGAAGTGAACCATGCACGC
This sequence comes from Balaenoptera acutorostrata, assembly GCF_949987535.1. NCBI lineage: Eukaryota > Metazoa > Chordata > Mammalia > Artiodactyla > Balaenopteridae > Balaenoptera > Balaenoptera acutorostrata. The sequence goes on from NW_026645627.1 coordinate 145,444, forward strand.
TCCTATGAAGGAAGATTCCACAGCAGTTGAGTACATGTTGTTTAAAGTTAGTAACACTATAAAAATTATGTTTGGAAGAAAACTATATTCAGAAGATGAAAGAATCTCGTTCTAAAGAATCTCTTTAGCTAATCTCGACATTAGCTAAAGAGAAGGTTAGGTTAAGGTCTAGGGAGAGTGTCAGGAAATGACCTAGGGATAGTGTCAAGACCTTAGTTACTTAGCACATCAGGACCTAATTTAGGAGCAGTGAGTGTCAGGGCTTCGGGTAGGAACAGCGTCAGAGCCTGACTTAGGGAGTGGGACAGGGCCTGAGTGAGGCCTAGCGTCAGGGCCTTAGCTAGAGACAGTGTCAAGGCATGACTTAGGAGCAGCCTAAGAGCCATGGTAGGATCAGCCTCAGGGGCTATGTTAAAGATATTATCAGGGCCTCTGTTAGGGACAGCCTCAAGGCCTCACTTCGAGACAGCATCAGGGCTTCCTTAGGGACAGTTTCAGGACCTTGGTAAGAGATGGGTCAAGAAATTAGCTCAGGATAGTGTCAGGACTTTAGCTATTGACGGCAGCAGGGCCTTAGTTAGGGACAGTGTCAGGCCCTGAATTAGGACGAACATCGAGGCCTTAGGTACGGACAGGGTCACAGCCTCGAGAGTAATTTTAGGCCCTTAGTTAAGGACAGCAGCAGGGCTGTAGTTAGCATAAGAGGCACGACACTTCCTAGGGACAGGCTCAGGTTATGGTCTAGGGAGAGTGTCAGGAAAGGACCTAAGCATAGTGTCAAAACCTTAGTTACTGAGAGTATCAGATCCTTATTTAGAACCAGTGTCAGGGCTTCAGGTAGGGACAGCATCAGAGCCTGACTTAGGCAGAGCGACAGGGCCTGAGTGAGGCCTAGCGTCAGGCCCTTAGCTGAGGACACTGTCAGGGCCTGACTTAGGAACAGAATCAGCGCCTCTGTTGGATCAGCCTTAGCGTCTTTGTTAGAGATATGATCAGGGCCTGACTTAGTCACAGCTTCAAGGCCTCAGTTAGGGAAAGCTTCAGGGCCTGAGTTAGGGACAGCCTCAGTTCTTAACATAGGGACAGCGACAGGGCTTTCTTAGGGACAGTGTCAGGACCTTGGTTAGAAATATGTCAGGATATTAACTCAGGCTAGTGTCCAGTTTTTAGTTATTGCTGACAGCAGGGCCTATATTAGGGGCAAATTCTGAGCCTTACTTCGAGACAGTGTCAGGGCCTGAGTTAGGACTAGCATCAGAGCCCTTGTAAAGTACAGTGTCAGGGACTGAGTTAGGTGCAGTGTCAGGGCTTTAGTTAGGGACAGTGTCAGCGCCTCAGTTAGGATGAGCCTCCAACCTCAGTTAGGGACAGCTTGACGGCCTCGGGACTAATTTCAGGCTCTTAGTTCGAGACAGCATCAGGGATTTAGTTAGCATAAGAGGCTCGACAATAGCTAAAGAGAAGTTTAGGTTAAGATCTAGGGATAGTGTCAGGAAATGACCTAGGGAGAGTGGCAAGACCATAGCTAATTAGAGCATCAGTGCCTAATTTAGGCCCAGTGTCAGGGCTTCAGGTAGGGACAGAGTCTTAGCCTGACTTAGGGAGAGCGACAGGGCCTGAGTGATGCCTAGAGTCAGGGCCTTAGCTACGGACAGCGTCAGGGCATGACATAGGATCAACATAAGGGTCTCTGTAAGATCAGCATTAGAGTTTCGTTCAAGACATTATCAGGACCTCTGTGAGGGACAGCCTCAGGGCCTCACTTAGGGACAGTGTCAGGGCTAACTTTGGGAGAGTTTCAGGACCTTGGTAAGACATGGGTCAGGGTATTAGCTCAGGATAATGTCAGGACTTTAGATATTGATGGTAGCAGCGCCTACGTTAGGGAAAGTTTCAAGGCGTTAGTTAGGAGTAGCGGGCCTCTGATAGGTCCAGTGTCAGATCCTCAGTTAGCAATAGTGTTAGGGCCTTAGTTAGGGACAGTGTCAGGGCCGGATGTAGGGCGAGCATCTAGGCCTTCGTTCGGGACAGGTTCATGGTCTTGGGACTAAATTCCGTGCCTGAGGTAGGCACAGCCTAAGGGCTTCAGTTAGCATAAGAGGCAGGACATTAGCTAGTGACCGTGTCAGTTTAACATCTAGGGAAAGTGTCAGGAAATGACCTAAGGATAGTGTGAAGACCTTTGTTACGGAGACTCTCAGGGCCTTATTCAGAACCAGTGTTAGGGGTTCAGGTAGGGACAGCATCAGAGCCTGACTTAGGGAGAGCGATAGGGTCTGAGTGAGGCCTAGCATCAGACACTTAGTGGGGGACACTATCGGGGCATGACTTAGGAGCAGCATCAGGGCCTCTGTTGGATCAGCCTTAGGGTCTTAGTTAAAGTCATGATCAGGGTCTGAGTTAGTCACAGCATCAAGGCCTGAGTTAGTTAGGGAAAGCTTCAGGGCCTCACTTAGGGACAGCGTCCGGGCTTACTTTGGGACAGTTTCAGGACCTTGGTAAGACATGGGTCAGGTTATTAGCTCCGGATAATGTCAGGACTTTCGATGTTGATGGCAGCAGGCCTTGGTTAGAGACAGTGTCAGGCCCTGAGTTACGACTAGCGTCAGAGCCTTTGTTAGATACAATGTACGGGACTGAATTAGGAGTAGAGTCAGGGCCTTAGTTAGTGACAGTGTCAGGGCCTGACTTAGGGAGAGCGACAGGGCCTGAGTGAGGCTTAGCATCAGGCCCTTAGCTGGGCACACTGTCAGGGCATGACTTTGGAGCAGCATCAGCGTCTTTGCTGGATCAGCATTAAGGTCTTCGTTAGGTACATGATCAGGGCCTGAATTAGTCACAGCTTCAAGGCTTCAGTTAAGGAAAGCTTCAGGGCCTGAGTTAGGGACAGCCTCAGGTCTTCACTTAGGGACAGCGTCAGGGCTTACTTTGGGACAGTTTCAGGACCTTGGAAAGACATAGGTCAGGATAGTAGCTCAGGATAATGGCAGGACTTTTGATAGTGATGGCAGCAGGGCCTTAGTTACAGACGGTTTCAGGGCCTGAGTTAGGCCTCGCATCAGAGACTTTGTTAGGTACAGTGGAAGGGACTGAGTTAGGAGTAGTGTCAGGGCCTTGCTTAGGGACAGTGTCAGGGTCTGATTTAGGTGTACTGTCTGAGACCTAGTTAGGGACAGTGCTAGGGCCTGAGTTAGGATTAGTGTCAAGGCCTTATTGAGGACCAATTTCAGGGCCTTAGTTTGGACTAGCATCAGAGCCATTGTTAGGAATCGTATGAGGGCCTGAGTTAGGCATACTATCAGGGCCTTAGTTAGGGAGAGTTTTAGGGCCTGAGTTACGATTAGTGTCAAGGCCTTATTTAGGACCCATTTTAGGGCTTTAGTTTGGACTAGCAACAAAGCCTTTGTTAGGTAGCATGTCGGGGCCTCAGTTAGGTGTAGTGTCAGGGCCATTGTTAGGGACAGTATCAGGGCCTGACTTAGGAGAAGTTCAGGGCCTTAGCCAGGGAAAGTGTCAGGGCCTTAGTTAGGGACATTCTCAGGGCCTGAATTAGCAGTAGTGTCAAAAGTCCTTAGTGAGGAGAGTAAGGAGTAAGTCAGGACTCAGGCCCTGACCCTGTTCTTAAATAAGGCTCTGACATTACCTGTAACACAGGTCCTGATCTGATTCCTATCATAGGCGCTGATGTTGGACTTAACTAAGGCCCTGACACTGGTCCTAACTAAAGCTGTGACACTACTCTTAACTCAGGCCCTGACACTGTCCCTAACAAAGCCTCTGACACTACTCCTAAATCAGGCACTGACACTGTCCCTAACTAAGGCCCTGACATACACCTAACTCAGGCCCTGACACTGTCTCTAACTAAGGCCCTGATACTACTCCAAACTCAGCACTGACACTGTCACTAACTAAGGCCCTGACACTATTCATAGCTCACGCCCTAACACAACTCCGAAATCATGCCCTGACAATGTCCCTAACTAAGGCCCTGACACTATTCCTAACTCAGGCGCTGACACAATACTTAAGGAAGGCCCTGACATTACTCCTAACTCAGGCCCTGAAAAGGTCCCTAACTAAGGCCGACACAACTCCTAACTCAGGCACTAACACTGTCCCTAAATAAGGCCCTGAAACTATTCCTAACTGAGGCGCTGATACAATACCTAACGAAGGCACTGATGCTACTCCTAACTAAGGCCCTGACACTACTCCTATCTCAAGCAATGACACTGTCCCTAACTTAGGCCCTGACTCTACTCCTGACTCAGGCACTGACACTGGCCCTACCTTAGGCCCTGACACTACTCCTAACTAAGCAACTGACACTGTCCCTAACTAAGGCCCGGATACTACTCCTTACTCAGGCACTGACAATATCACTAACTAAGGCCGTGACACTACTCCCAAAATAGGCACTGAGACTGTCCCGAAATATGCCCTGACAGTACTCCGAACTCAGGCACTGACACTGTCCTTAACTAAGGCCCTGATACTACTTCCACCTCAGGCACTGACACTCTCCCTAAGTAAGCCCTGACATTACTCCCAATTCCGGCATTGACACTTTCGCTTACTAAGGCCCTGAAACTACTCACAACTCAGGCCCTTACACTGTTACTAACTACCGGTCTCAGACTACTCCTAACTCAGGCCCTGGCACTGTCCGTAACTTAGGCTCTGGCACTATTCCTAACTCAGACACTGACGCTGTCCCTTAACTAAGGGTCTGACACTCCTCCCAACTCAGACAGTGACACTCTATCAATTTAAGGCCTTGACACTACTCTTAACTCAGGCCCTGACACAGTCCATAATAAAGACCCTGAAACTAATCCCAACTCAAGGCCCTGGCACTGTCCGTAACTAAGGGCCTGACACTACTTCCATCTCAGCAACTGACACCATCCCTAACTATGGCCCTGACACTATTCCCAACTCAGGCACTGACACTGTCACTAAATAAGGCCATTACACTTCTCTTAACTCAACAACTGGCACTCTCCGTAACTAAGGCTTTGACACAATACTTAACTCATGCCCTGACACTGTCCTTAACTAAGACCCTGAGAGTACTCCCAACTCAGTCACTGACACTGTTCCTAACTACGGCCCAGAGACTACTCCCAATTCAGGCCCTGACACTGTCCCTAACTAAGGCACTGATATTACTCCCAACTCAGGCACTGACACTGTCCCTAACTAAGGCCCTGACACTACTCCCAACTCAGGCACTGACACTGTCCCTAACTAAGGCCCTGACACGACTCCCATCTCAGCCACTGACACTGTCCCTAAGGCCCTGACACTACCTCCAACTCAGGCACTGACACTATCCCTAACTACAGCCCTGACACTTCTCCTAACTCAGGCACTTACTAATGTCCTGACACAACTCCCAACTCAGGCACTGGCATTGTTCCTAACAAAGGCCCTGACACTAATCCCAACATAGGCACTGAGACTGTCCCGAAATACACCCTGACAGTACTCCCAACTCAGGCACTGACACTGTCCCTAACTAAGGCCCTGACACTACTCCCAAACTAGGCACTGACATTGTCCCTAACTAAGGCCCTGACATTACTCTCAACTCAGGCACTAACACTGTCCCTAACTAAGGACTTGACACTCCTCTTAACTCAGGCCCTGGCACAGTCCCTAACAAAGGCCTGCCACTTCCCCCAACTCTGGCACTGAGAGTGTCCCTAACTACGGCCATCACACTACTCCTAACTCAGGCACTGATGCTATCCCTAACTAAGGCTCTGACACTACTCCCAACACAGGCATTGACACTGTCCCTAACTAAGGCCCTCACACTACTACTTACTTAGGCACTGACACGCTACCTAACTAAGGCCCTGAGACTACTTCTACCTCAGACCCTGACACTGTCCCTAACGAAGGGCCTGATACTACTCCCAACACAGGCACTGACACTCTCCCTAACTAAGGCCTTGACACTACTTTTAACTCATGCCCTGATGCTGTCCCAAAAAAGACCCTGAGACTATTCCCAACTCAGGCACTGACACTCTCCCTAACTAAGACCCTGACACTACTCCCATCTCAGCCACTGACACTGTCCCTAATGCCCTGACACTACTTCCAACTCAGGCACTGACACTGTCCCTAACTAGGCCCTGACACTACTCCCAACTCAGGCACTGACACTGTCACTAACTAAGGCCCTGACATAACTGCCAACTCCGGCACTGACACTTTCTCTAACTACGGCCCTGAAACTACTCACAACTCAGGCCCTGACACTGTTCCTAACTACCGGTCTCAGACTACTCCTAACTTAGGCCCTGACACTATTCCTAACACAGTCCCTGACACTGTCCCTAACTAAGGTCCTGAGACGATTCCTAACTCAGACCCTGACACTGTCCATAACTTAGGCCATGTCACTACTCCCAACTCAGGCACTGACGCTGTTCCTAACTAAGGGTCTGACACTACTCCAAACTGAGACACTGACACTCTTCCAAATTAAGGCCTTGACACTACTCTTAACTCAGGCCCTGACACTGTCCATAATAAAGACCCTGACAAAAATCCCAACTTCGGCACTGACAATGTCCGTAACTAAGGCCCTGACGCTATTCCCATCTCAGCCACTGACACTGTCCCTAACTATGGCCCTGACACTACTCCCAATGCAAGCACTGGTGCTGTCCCTAACTAAGGCATTGGCACTACTCCCAACTCGCCCTGGCGCTGTCCCTAACTAAGGCTCTGACACTACTCCCAATTCAGGCAATGACAGTGTCCCTAACTGAGGCAATGATACTACTCCCAACTCAAGCACTAAGGCTCTGGATCATTGTGATGACCAGCGCCAAGGAGCATTGTGATGACAAGGGCGTGGAGCATTGTGATGACAGTGGTCATGGAACATTGTGACGATAAGGGCATCGAGCCGAGTTAGGGACAGTCTAGCGGCCTTGGGACTAAATTCAGTGCCTGAATTAGGCACAGCATAAGGTCTTTAGTTAGCATACGAGGTAGGACATTAGCTCGGGACAGGGTTAGGGTAAAGGCTTGGAATCGTGTCAGCAAATGACCTAAGGATAGTGTGAAGACCTTTGTTACTGAGACTCTCAGGGACTTCTTCAGAAGCAGTGTTAGGGCTTCAGGTAGGGACAGCATCAGGGCCTGACTTAGGGAGAGCGACAGGGCCTGAGTGAGGCCTGATGTCAGGCCCTTAGCTGGGGACACTGTCAGGGAATGACTTAGGAGCAGCATCAGTGCCTTTGTTGGATCAGCTTTAGGCTCTTAGGTAAAGACATGACCGGAGCCCTAGTTAGTCACAGCGTCAAGGCCTCAGTTAGGGAAAGCTTCAGGGTCTGAGTTACAGACAGCCTCAGGTCTTCACTTAAAGACAGCCACAGGGCTTTCTTAGGGACAGTGTCAGGACCTTGGTTAGAAATGAGTCAGGATATTAGCTCAGGAGAGTGTCAGGATTTTAGTTTTTGCTGGCAGCAGGGCCTCTATTAAGGACAGATTCCGGGCCTTTGTTAGATTCAGTGTCATGGCCTTAGTTAGGAGTAGTCAGGGCCTTAGTTAGGGAGAGCATGAGGGTTTCAGTTCGCATAAGATGCAGGAGATTATCTCGGGACAGAGTCAGGTTCCAGGCCAGAGATAGTGAAAGGAAATGACCAAGGGATAACGAGAAGACCTTAGTTATTGAGAGCTTCAGGGCCTTAGTTAGCAGCAGCGTGAGCACCTTAATCAGGACCAGCGCCAGGGCTTGATGTATGGACAGCATCAGAGCCTAAGTAAGGTACAGCAACAGGGCCTAAGTGAGGCCTATCTTTAGGGCCTGAGTAAGGGACAGTATCAGGGCATGACTTAGGAGCAGCATAAAGGCCTCTGTAGGATCAGCATTAGGGTCTTCGTTAAAGCTATTATCAGGGCCTCCGTTAGGGATAGCCTCAAGGCCTCACTTAGGGACAGCGTCAGGGCTTACTTTGGGAAAGTTTCAGGACCTTGGTAAGACATGGGTCAGGCTATTAGCTCAGGATAATATCAGGTGTTCAGATATTGACGGCAGCAGGGCCTTAGTTAGAGGCAGTGTCAGGGCCTAAGTTAGGACTAGCATCAGAGCCTTTGTTAGGTACAGTGTCAGTGACTGAGTTAGGTGTAGTGTCAGAGCCTTAGTTAGGGACAGTGTCAGGGCCTGCATTAGGACGAGCCTCCAGGCCTCAGTTAGGGACAGGTTCACGGCCTCGGACCTAAATTCAGGGCCTCATTTAGGGACAGAATCAGGGATTTAGCTAGCCTAAGGGAATCTACAGCTGAAAGCAACCTGAACACCACCTCAAGCAGATGCAGAAGTGAACCATGCACGCTCCTATGAAGGAAGATTCCACAGCAGTTGAGTACATGTTGTTTAAAGTTAGTAACACTATAAAAATTATGTTTGGAAGAAAACTATATTCAGAAGATGAAAGAATCTCGTTCTAAAGAATCTCTTTAGCTAATCTCGACATTAGCTAAAGAGAAGGTTAGGTTAAGGTCTAGGGAGAGTGTCAGGAAATGACCTAGGGATAGTGTCAAGACCTTAGTTACTTAGCACATCAGGACCTAATTTAGGAGCAGTGAGTGTCAGGGCTTCGGGTAGGAACAGCGTCAGAGCCTGACTTAGGGAGTGGGACAGGGCCTGAGTGAGGCCTAGCGTCAGGGCCTTAGCTAGAGACAGTGTCAAGGCATGACTTAGGAGCAGCCTAAGAGCCATGGTAGGATCAGCCTCAGGGGCTATGTTAAAGATATTATCAGGGCCTCTGTTAGGGACAGCCTCAAGGCCTCACTTCGAGACAGCATCAGGGCTTCCTTAGGGACAGTTTCAGGACCTTGGTAAGAGATGGGTCAAGAAATTAGCTCAGGATAGTGTCAGGACTTTAGCTATTGACGGCAGCAGGGCCTTAGTTAGGGACAGTGTCAGGCCCTGAATTAGGACGAACATCGAGGCCTTAGGTACGGACAGGGTCACAGCCTCGAGAGTAATTTTAGGCCCTTAGTTAAGGACAGCAGCAGGGCTGTAGTTAGCATAAGAGGCACGACACTTCCTAGGGACAGGCTCAGGTTATGGTCTAGGGAGAGTGTCAGGAAAGGACCTAAGCATAGTGTCAAAACCTTAGTTACTGAGAGTATCAGATCCTTATTTAGAACCAGTGTCAGGGCTTCAGGTAGGGAGAGCATCAGAGCCTGACTTAGGCAGAGCGACAGGGCCTGAGTGAGGCCTAGCGTCAGGCCCTTAGCTGAGGACACTGTCAGGGCCTGACTTAGGAACAGAATCAGCGCCTCTGTTGGATCAGCCTTAGCGTCTTTGTTAGAGATATGATCAGGGCCTGACTTAGTCACAGCTTCAAGGCCTCAGTTAGGGAAAGCTTCAGGGCCTGAGTTAGGGACAGCCTCAGTTCTTAACATAGGGACAGCGACAGGGCTTTCTTAGGGACAGTGTCAGGACCTTGGTTAGAAATATGTCAGGATATTAACTCAGGCTAGTGTCCAGTTTTTAGTTATTGCTGACAGCAGGGCCTATATTAGGGGCAAATTCTGAGCCTTACTTCGAGACAGTGTCAGGGCCTGAGTTAGGACTAGCATCAGAGCCCTTGTAAAGTACAGTGTCAGGGACTGAGTTAGGTGCAGTGTCAGGGCTTTAGTTAGGGACAGTGTCAGCGCCTCAGTTAGGATGAGCCTCCAACCTCAGTTAGGGACAGCTTGACGGCCTCGGGACTAATTTCAGGCTCTTAGTTCGAGACAGCATCAGGGATTTAGTTAGCATAAGAGGCTCGACAATAGCTAAAGACAAGTTTAGGTTAAGATCTAGGGATAGTGTCAGGAAATGACCTAGGGAGAGTGGCAAGACCATAGCTAATTAGAGCATCAGTGCCTAATTTAGGCCCAGTGTCAGGGCTTCAGGTAGGGACAGAGTCTTAGCCTGACTTAGGGAGAGCGACAGGGCCTGAGTGATGCCTAGAGTCAGGGCCTTAGCTACGGACAGCGTCAGGGCATGACATAGGATCAACATAAGGGTCTCTGTAAGATCAGCATTAGAGTTTCGTTCAAGACATTATCAGGACCTCTGTGAGGGACAGCCTCAGGGCCTCACTTAGGGACAGTGTCAGGGCTAACTTTGGGAGAGTTTCAGGACCTTGGTAAGACATGGGTCAGGGTATTAGCTCAGGATAATGTCAGGACTTTAGATATTGATGGTAGCAGCGCCTACGTTAGGGAAAGTTTCAAGGCGTTAGTTAGGAGTAGCGGGCCTCTGATAGGTCCAGTGTCAGATCCTCAGTTAGCAATAGTGTTAGGGCCTTAGTTAGGGACAGTGTCAGGGCCGGATGTAGGGCGAGCATCTAGGCCTTCGTTCGGGACAGGTTCATGGTCTTGGGACTAAATTCCGTGCCTGAGGTAGGCACAGCCTAAGGGCTTCAGTTAGCATAAGAGGCAGGACATTAGCTAGTGACCGTGTCAGTTTAACATCTAGGGAAAGTGTCAGGAAATGACCTAAGGATAGTGTGAAGACCTTTGTTACGGAGACTCTCAGGGCCTTATTCAGAACCAGTGTTAGGGGTTCAGGTAGGGACAGCATCAGAGCCTGACTTAGGGAGAGCGATAGGGTCTGAGTGAGGCCTAGCATCAGACACTTAGTGGGGGACACTATCGGGGCATGACTTAGGAGCAGCATCAGGGCCTCTGTTGGATCAGCCTTAGGGTCTTAGTTAAAGTCATGATCAGGGTCTGAGTTAGTCACAGCATCAAGGCCTGAGTTAGTTAGGGAAAGCTTCAGGGCCTCACTTAGGGACAGCGTCCGGGCTTACTTTGGGACAGTTTCAGGACCTTGGTAAGACATGGGTCAGGTTATTAGCTCCGGATAATGTCAGGACTTTCGATGTTGATGGCAGCAGGCCTTGGTTAGAGACAGTGTCAGGCCCTGAGTTACGACTAGCGTCAGAGCCTTTGTTAGATACAATGTACGGGACTGAATTAGGAGTAGAGTCAGGGCCTTAGTTAGTGACAGTGTCAGGGCCTGACTTAGGGAGAGCGACAGGGCCTGAGTGAGGCTTAGCATCAGGCCCTTAGCTGGGCACACTGTCAGGGCATGACTTTGGAGCAGCATCAGCGTCTTTGCTGGATCAGCATTAAGGTCTTCGTTAGGTACATGATCAGGGCCTGAATTAGTCACAGCTTCAAGGCTTCAGTTAAGGAAAGCTTCAGGGCCTGAGTTAGGGACAGCCTCAGGTCTTCACTTAGGGACAGCGTCAGGGCTTACTTTGGGACAGTTTCAGGACCTTGGAAAGACATAGGTCAGGATAGTAGCTCAGGATAATGGCAGGACTTTTGATAGTGATGGCAGCAGGGCCTTAGTTACAGACGGTTTCAGGGCCTGAGTTAGGCCTCGCATCAGAGACTTTGTTAGGTACAGTGGAAGGGACTGAGTTAGGAGTAGTGTCAGGGCCTTGCTTAGGGACAGTGTCAGGGTCTGATTTAGGTGTACTGTCTGAGACCTAGTTAGGGACAGTGCTAGGGCCTGAGTTAGGATTAGTGTCAAGGCCTTATTGAGGACCAATTTCAGGGCCTTAGTTTGGACTAGCATCAGAGCCATTGTTAGGAATCGTATGAGGGCCTGAGTTAGGCATACTATCAGGGCCTTAGTTAGGGAGAGTTTTAGGGCCTGAGTTACGATTAGTGTCAAGGCCTTATTTAGGACCCATTTTAGGGCTTTAGTTTGGACTAGCAACAAAGCCTTTGTTAGGTAGCATGTCGGGGCCTCAGTTAGGTGTAGTGTCAGGGCCATTGTTAGGGACAGTATCAGGGCCTGACTTAGGAGAAGTTCAGGGCCTTAGCCAGGGAAAGTGTCAGGGCCTTAGTTAGGGACATTCTCAGGGCCTGAATTAGCAGTAGTGTCAAAAGTCCTTAGTGAGGAGAGTAAGGAGTAAGTCAGGACTCAGGCCCTGACCCTGTTCTTAAATAAGGCTCTGACATTACCTGTAACACAGGTCCTGATCTGATTCCTATCATAGGCGCTGATGTTGGACTTAACTAAGGCCCTGACACTGGTCCTAACTAAAGCTGTGACACTACTCTTAACTCAGGCCCTGACACTGTCCCTAACAAAGCCTCTGACACTACTCCTAAATCAGGCACTGACACTGTCCCTAACTAAGGCCCTGACATACACCTAACTCAGGCCCTGACACTGTCTCTAACTAAGGCCCTGATACTACTCCAAACTCAGCACTGACACTGTCACTAACTAAGGCCCTGACACTATTCATAGCTCACGCCCTAACACAACTCCGAAATCATGCCCTGACAATGTCCCTAACTAAGGCCCTGACACGATTCCTAACTCAGGCGCTGACACAATACTTAAGGAAGGCCCTGACATTACTCCTAACTCAGGCCCTGAAAAGGTCCCTAACTAAGGCCGACACAACTCCTAACTCAGGCACTAACACTGTCCCTAAATAAGGCCCTGAAACTATTCCTAACTGAGGCGCTGATACAATACCTAACGAAGGCACTGATGCTACTCCTAACTAAGGCCCTGACACTACTCCTATCTCAAGCAATGACACTGTCCCTAACTTAGGCCCTGACTCTACTCCTGACTCAGGCACTGACACTGGCCCTACCTTAGGCCCTGACACTACTCCTAACTAAGCAACTGACACTGTCCCTAACTAAGGCCCGGATACTACTCCTTACTCAGGCACTGACAATATCACTAACTAAGGCCGTGACACTACTCCCAAAATAGGCACTGAGACTGTCCCGAAATATGCCCTGACAGTACTCCGAACTCAGGCACTGACACTGTCCTTAACTAAGGCCCTGATACTACTTCCACCTCAGGCACTGACACTCTCCCTAAGTAAGCCCTGACATTACTCCCAATTCCGGCATTGACACTTTCGCTTACTAAGGCCCTGAAACTACTCACAACTCAGGCCCTTACACTGTTACTAACTACCGGTCTCAGACTACTCCTAACTCAGGCCCTGGCACTGTCCGTAACTTAGGCTCTGGCACTATTCCTAACTCAGACACTGACGCTGTCCCTTAACTAAGGGTCTGACACTCCTCCCAACTCAGACAGTGACACTCTATCAATTTAAGGCCTTGACACTACTCTTAACTCAGGCCCTGACACAGTCCATAATAAAGACCCTGAAACTAATCCCAACTCAAGGCCCTGGCACTGTCCGTAACTAAGGGCCTGACACTACTTCCATCTCAGCAACTGACACCATCCCTAACTATGGCCCTGACACTATTCCCAACTCAGGCACTGACACTGTCACTAAATAAGGCCATTACACTTCTCTTAACTCAACAACTGGCACTCTCCGTAACTAAGGCTTTGACACAATACTTAACTCATGCCCTGACACTGTCCTTAACTAAGACCCTGAGAGTACTCCCAACTCAGTCACTGACACTGTTCCTAACTACGGCCCAGAGACTACTCCCAATTCAGGCCCTGACACTGTCCCTAACTAAGGCACTGATATTACTCCCAACTCAGGCACTGACACTGTCCCTAACTAAGGCCCTGACACTACTCCCAACTCAGGCACTGACACTGTCCCTAACTAAGGCCCTGACACGACTCCCATCTCAGCCACTGACACTGTCCCTAAGGCCCTGACACTACCTCCAACTCAGGCACTGACACTATCCCTAACTACAGCCCTGACACTTCTCCTAACTCAGGCACTTACTAATGTCCTGACACAACTCCCAACTCAGGCACTGGCATTGTTCCTAACAAAGGCCCTGACACTAATCCCAACATAGGCACTGAGACTGTCCCGAAATACGCCCTGACAGTACTCCCAACTCAGGCACTGACACTGTCCCTAACTAAGGCCCTGACACTACTCCCAAACTAGGCACTGACATTGTCCCTAACTAAGGCCCTGACATTACTCTCAACTCAGGCACTAACACTGTCCCTAACTAAGGACTTGACACTCCTCTTAACTCAGGCCCTGGCACAGTCCCTAACAAAGGCCTGCCACTTCCCCCAACTCTGGCACTGAGAGTGTCCCTAACTACGGCCATCACACTACTCCTAACTCAGGCACTGATGCTATCCCTAACTAAGGCTCTGACACTACTCCCAACACAGGCATTGACACTGTCCCTAACTAAGGCCCTCACACTACTACTTCCTTAGGCACTGACACGCTACCTAACTAAGGCCCTGAGACTACTTCTACCTCAGACCCTGACACTGTCCCTAACGAAGGGCCTGATACTACTCCCAACACAGGCACTGACACTCTCCCTAACTAAGGCCTTGACACTACTTTTAACTCATGCCCTGATGCTGTCCCAAAAAAGACCCTGAGACTATTCCCAACTCAGGCACTGACACTCTCCCTAACTAAGACCCTGACACTACTCCCATCTCAGCCACTGACACTGTCCCTAATGCCCTGACACTACTTCCAACTCAGGCACTGACACTGTCCCTAACTAGGCCCTGACACTACTCCCAACTCAGGCACTGACACTGTCACTAACTAAGGCCCTGACATAACTGCCAACTCCGGCACTGACACTTTCTCTAACTACGGCCCTGAAACTACTCACAACTCAGGCCCTGACACTGTTCCTAACTACCGGTCTCAGACTACTCCTAACTTAGGCCCTGACACTATTCCTAACACAGTCCCTGACACTGTCCCTAACTAAGGTCCTGAGACGATTCCTAACTCAGACCCTGACACTGTCCATAACTTAGGCCATGTCACTACTCCCAACTCAGGCACTGACGCTGTTCCTAACTAAGGGTCTGACACTACTCCAAACTGAGACACTGACACTCTTCCAAATTAAGGCCTTGACACTACTCTTAACTCAGGCCCTGACACTGTCCATAATAAAGACCCTGACAAAAATCCCAACTTCGGCACTGACAATGTCCGTAACTAAGGCCCTGACGCTATTCCCATCTCAGCCACTGACACTGTCCCTAACTATGGCCCTGACACTACTCCCAATGCAAGCACTGGCGCTGTCCCTAACTAAGGCATTGGCACTACTCCCAACTCGCCCTGGCGCTGTCCCTAACTAAGGCTCTGACACTACTCCCAATTCAGGCAATGACAGTGTCCCTAACTGAGGCAATGATACTACTCCCAACTCAAGCACTAAGGCTCTGGATCATTGTGATGACCAGCGCCAAGGAGCATTGTGATGACAAGGGCGTGGAGCATTGTGATGACAGTGGTCATGGAACATTGTGACGATAAGGGCATCGAGCCGAGTTAGGGACAGTCTAGCGGCCTTGGGACTAAATTCAGTGCCTGAATTAGGCACAGCATAAGGTCTTTAGTTAGCATACGAGGTAGGACATTAGCTCGGGACAGGGTTAGGGTAAAGGCTTGGAATCGTGTCAGCAAATGACCTAAGGATAGTGTGAAGACCTTTGTTACTGAGACTCTCAGGGACTTCTTCAGAAGCAGTGTTAGGGCTTCAGGTAGGGACAGCATCAGGGCCTGACTTAGGGAGAGCGACAGGGCCTGAGTGAGGCCTAATGTCAGGCCCTTAGCTGGGGACACTGTCAGGGAATGACTTAGGAGCAGCATCAGTGCCTTTGTTGGATCAGCTTTAGGCTCTTAGGTAAAGACATGACCGGAGCCCTAGTTAGTCACAGCGTCAAGGCCTCAGTTAGGGAAAGCTTCAGGGTCTGAGTTACAGACAGCCTCAGGTCTTCACTTAAAGACAGCCACAGGGCTTTCTTAGGGACAGTGTCAGGACCTTGGTTAGAAATGAGTCAGGATATTAGCTCAGGAGAGTGTCAGGATTTTAGTTTTTGCTGGCAGCAGGGCCTCTATTAAGGACAGATTCCGGGCCTTTGTTAGATTCAGTGTCATGGCCTTAGTTAGGAGTAGTCAGGGCCTTAGTTAGGGAGAGCATGAGGGTTTCAGTTCGCATAAGATGCAGGAGATTATCTCGGGACAGAGTCAGGTTCCAGGCCAGAGATAGTGAAAGGAAATGACCAAGGGATAACGAGAAGACCTTAGTTATTGAGAGCTTCAGGGCCTTAGTTAGCAGCAGCGTGAGCACCTTAATCAGGACCAGCGCCAGGGCTTGATGTATGGACAGCATCAGAGCCTAAGTAAGGTACAGCAACAGGGCCTAAGTGAGGCCTATCTTTAGGGCCTGAGTAAGGGACAGTATCAGGGCATGACTTAGGAGCAGCATAAAGGCCTCTGTAGGATCAGCATTAGGGTCTTCGTTAAAGCTATTATCAGGGCCTCCGTTAGGGATAGCCTCAAGGCCTCACTTAGGGACAGCGTCAGGGCTTACTTTGGGACAGTTTCAGGACCTTGGTAAGACATGGGTCAGGTTATTAGCTCCGGATAATGTCAGGACTTTCGATGTTGATGGCAGCAGGCCTTGGTTAGAGACAGTGTCAGGCCCTGAGTTACGACTAGCATCAGAGCCTTTGTTAGGTACAGTGTCAGTGACTGAATTAGGAGTAGAGTCAGGGCCTTAGTTAGTGACAGTGTCAGGGCCTGACTTAGGGAGAGCGACAGGGCCTGAGTGAGGCTTAGCATCAGGCCCTTAGCTGGGCACACTGTCAGGGCATGACTTTGGAGCAGCATCAGCGTCTTTGCTGGATCAGCATTAAGGTCTTCGTTAGGTACATGATCAGGGCCTGAATTAGTCACAGCTTCAAGGCTTCAGTTAAGGAAAGCTTCAGGGCCTGAGTTAGGGACAGCCTCAGGTCTTCACTTAGGGACAGCGTCAGGGCTTACTTTGGGACAGTTTCAGGACCTTGGAAAGACATAGGTCAGGATAGTAGCTCAGGATAATGGCAGGACTTTTGATAGTGATGGCAGCAGGGCCTTAGTTACAGACGGTTTCAGGGCCTGAGTTAGGCCGAGCATCAGAGACTTTGTTAGGTACAGTGGAAGGGACTGAGTTAGGAGTAGTGTCAGGGCCTTGCTTAGGGACAGTGTCAGGGTCTGATTTAGGTGTACTGTCTGAGACCTAGTTAGGGACAGTGCTAGGGCCTGAGTTAGGATTAGTGTCAAGGCCTTATTGAGGACCAATTTCAGGGCCTTAGTTTGGACTAGCATCAGAGCCATTGTTAGGAATCGTATGAGGGCCTGAGTTAGGCATACTATCAGGGCCTTAGTTAGGGAGAGTTTTAGGGCCTGAGTTACGATTAGTGTCAAGGCCTTATTTAGGACCCATTTTAGGGCTTTAGTTTGGACTAGCAACAAAGCCTTTGTTAGGTAGCATGTCGGGGCCTCAGTTAGGTGTAGTGTCAGGGCCATTGTTAGGGACAGTATCAGGGCCTGACTTAGGAGAAGTTCAGGGCCTTAGCCAGGGAAAGTGTCAGGGCCTTAGTTAGGGACATTCTCAGGGCCTGAATTAGCAGTAGTGTCAAAAGTCCTTAGTGAGGAGAGTAAGGAGTAAGTCAGGACTCAGGCCCTGACCCTGTTCTTAAATAAGGCTCTGACATTACCTGTAACACAGGTCCTGATCTGATTCCTATCATAGGCGCTGATGTTGGACTTAACTAAGGCCCTGACACTGGTCCTAACTAAAGCTGTGACACTACTCTTAACTCAGGCCCTGACACTGTCCCTAACAAAGCCTCTGACACTACTCCTAAATCAGGCACTGACACTGTCCCTAACTAAGGCCCTGACATACACCTAACTCAGGCCCTGACACTGTCTCTAACTAAGGCCCTGATACTACTCCAAACTCAGCACTGACACTGTCACTAACTAAGGCCCTGACACTATTCATAGCTCACGCCCTAACACAACTCCGAAATCATGCCCTGACAATGTCCCTAACTAAGGCCCTGACACTATTCCTAACTCAGGCGCTGACACAATACTTAAGGAAGGCCCTGACATTACTCCTAACTCAGGCCCTGAAAAGGTCCCTAACTAAGGCCGACACAACTCCTAACTCAGGCACTAACACTGTCCCTAAATAAGGCCCTGAAACTATTCCTAACTGAGGCGCTGATACAATACCTAACGAAGGCACTGATGCTACTCCTAACTAAGGCCCTGACACTACTCCTATCTCAAGCAATGACACTGTCCCTAACTTAGGCCCTGACTCTACTCCTGACTCAGGCACTGACACTGGCCCTACCTTAGGCCCTGACACTACTCCTAACTAAGCAACTGACACTGTCCCTAACTAAGGCCCGGATACTACTCCTTACTCAGGCACTGACAATATCACTAACTAAGGCCGTGACACTACTCCCAAAATAGGCACTGAGACTGTCCCGAAATATGCCCTGACAGTACTCCGAACTCAGGCACTGACACTGTCCTTAACTAAGGCCCTGATACTACTTCCACCTCAGGCACTGACACTCTCCCTAAGTAAGCCCTGACATTACTCCCAATTCCGGCATTGACACTTTCGCTTACTAAGGCCCTGAAACTACTCACAACTCAGGCCCTTACACTGTTACTAACTACCGGTCTCAGACTACTCCTAACTCAGGCCCTGGCACTGTCCGTAACTTAGGCTCTGGCACTATTCCTAACTCAGACACTGACGCTGTCCCTTAACTAAGGGTCTGACACTCCTCCCAACTCAGACAGTGACACTCTATCAATTTAAGGCCTTGACACTACTCTTAACTCAGGCCCTGACACAGTCCATAATAAAGACCCTGAAACTAATCCCAACTCAGGCCCTGGCACTGTCCGTAACTAAGGGCCTGACACTACTTCCATCTCAGCAACTGACACCATCCCTAACTATGGCCCTGACACTATTCCCAACTCAGGCACTGACACTGTCACTAAATAAGGCCATTACACTTCTCTTAACTCAACAACTGGCACTCTCCGTAACTAAGGCTTTGACACAATACTTAACTCATGCCCTGACACTGTCCTTAACTAAGACCCTGAGAGTACTCCCAACTCAGTCACTGACACTGTTCCTAACTACGGCCCAGAGACTACTCCCAATTCAGGCCCTGACACTGTCCCTAACTAAGGCACTGATATTACTCCCAACTCAGGCACTGACACTGTCCCTAACTAAGGCCCTGACACTACTCCCAACTCAGGCACTGACACTGTCCCTAACTAAGGCCCTGACACGACTCCCATCTCAGCCACTGACACTGTCCCTAAGGCCCTGACACTACCTCCAACTCAGGCACTGACACTATCCCTAACTACAGCCCTGACACTTCTCCTAACTCAGGCACTTACTAATGTCCTGACACAACTCCCAACTCAGGCACTGGCATTGTTCCTAACAAAGGCCCTGACACTAATCCCAACATAGGCACTGAGACTGTCCCGAAATACGCCCTGACAGTACTCCCAACTCAGGCACTGACACTGTCCCTAACTAAGGCCCTGACACTACTCCCAAACTAGGCACTGACATTGTCCCTAACTAAGGCCCTGACATTACTCTCAACTCAGGCACTAACACTGTCCCTAACTAAGGACTTGACACTCCTCTTAACTCAGGCCCTGGCACAGTCCCTAACAAAGGGACTGCCACTTCCCCCAACTCTGGCACTGAGAGTGTCCCTAACTACGGCCATCACACTACTCCTAACTCAGGCACTGATGCTATCCCTAACTAAGGCTCTGACACTACTCCCAACACAGGCATTGACACTGTCCCTAACTAAGGCCCTCACACTACTACTTACTTAGGCACTGACACGCTACCTAACTAAGGCCCTGAGACTACTTCTACCTCAGACCCTGACACTGTCCCTAACGAAGGGCCTGATACTACTCCCAACACAGGCACTGACACTCTCCCTAACTAAGGCCTTGACACTACTTTTAACTCATGCCCTGATGCTGTCCCAAAAAAGACCCTGAGACTATTCCCAACTCAGGCACTGACACTCTCCCTAACTAAGACCCTGACACTACTCCCATCTCAGCCACTGACACTGTCCCTAATGCCCTGACACTACTTCCAACTCAGGCACTGACACTGTCCCTAACTAGGCCCTGACACTACTCCCAACTCAGGCACTGACACTGTCACTAACTAAGGCCCTGACATAACTGCCAACTCCGGCACTGACACTTTCTCTAACTACGGCCCTGAAACTACTCACAACTCAGGCCCTGACACTGTTCCTAACTACCGGTCTCAGACTACTCCTAACTTAGGCCCTGACACTATTCCTAACACAGTCCCTGACACTGTCCCTAACTAAGGTCCTGAGACGATTCCTAACTCAGACCCTGACACTGTCCATAACTTAGGCCATGTCACTACTCCCAACTCAGGCACTGACGCTGTTCCTAACTAAGGGTCTGACACTACTCCAAACTGAGACACTGACACTCTTCCAAATTAAGGCCTTGACACTACTCTTAACTCAGGCCCTGACACTGTCCATAATAAAGACCCTGACAAAAATCCCAACTTCGGCACTGACAATGTCCGTAACTAAGGCCCTGACGCTATTCCCATCTCAGCCACTGACACTGTCCCTAACTATGGCCCTGACACTACTCCCAATGCAAGCACTGGCGCTGTCCCTAACTAAGGCATTGGCACTACTCCCAACTCGCCCTGGCGCTGTCCCTAACTAAGGCTCTGACACTACTCCCAATTCAGGCAATGACAGTGTCCCTAACTGAGGCAATGATACTACTCCCAACTCAAGCACTAAGGCTCTGGATCATTGTGATGACCAGCGCCAAGGAGCATTGTGATGACAAGGGCGTGGAGCATTGTGATGACAGTGGTCATGGAACATTGTGACGATAAGGGCATCGAGCCGAGTTAGGGACAGTCTAGCGGCCTTGGGACTAAATTCAGTGCCTGAATTAGGCACAGCATAAGGTCTTTAGTTAGCATACGAGGTAGGACATTAGCTCGGGACAGGGTTAGGGTAAAGGCTTGGAATCGTGTCAGCAAATGACCTAAGGATAGTGTGAAGACCTTTGTTACTGAGACTCTCAGGGACTTCTTCAGAAGCAGTGTTAGGGCTTCAGGTAGGGACAGCATCAGGGCCTGACTTAGGGAGAGCGACAGGGCCTGAGTGAGGCCTAATGTCAGGCCCTTAGCTGGGGACACTGTCAGGGAATGACTTAGGAGCAGCATCAGTGCCTTTGTTGGATCAGCTTTAGGCTCTTAGGTAAAGACATGACCGGAGCCCTAGTTAGTCACAGCGTCAAGGCCTCAGTTAGGGAAAGCTTCAGGGTCTGAGTTACAGACAGCCTCAGGTCTTCACTTAAAGACAGCCACAGGGCTTTCTTAGGGACAGTGTCAGGACCTTGGTTAGAAATGAGTCAGGATATTAGCTCAGGAGAGTGTCAGGATTTTAGTTTTTGCTGGCAGCAGGGCCTCTATTAAGGACAGATTCCGGGCCTTTGTTAGATTCAGTGTCATGGCCTTAGTTAGGAGTAGTCAGGGCCTTAGTTAGGGAGAGCATGAGGGTTTCAGTTCGCATAAGATGCAGGAGATTATCTCGGGACAGAGTCAGGTTCCAGGCCAGAGATAGTGAAAGGAAATGACCAAGGGATAACGAGAAGACCTTAGTTATTGAGAGCTTCAGGGCCTTAGTTAGCAGCAGCGTGAGCACCTTAATCAGGACCAGCGCCAGGGCTTGATGTATGGACAGCATCAGAGCCTAAGTAAGGTACAGCAACAGGGCCTAAGTGAGGCCTATCTTTAGGGCCTGAGTAAGGGACAGTATCAGGGCATGACTTAGGAGCAGCATAAAGGCCTCTGTAGGATCAGCATTAGGGTCTTCGTTAAAGCTATTATCAGGGCCTCCGTTAGGGATAGCCTCAAGGCCTCACTTAGGGACAGCGTCAGGGCTTACTTTGGGAAAGTTTCAGGACCTTGATAAGACATGGGTCAGGCTATTAGCTCAGGATAATATCAGGTGTTCAGATATTGACGGCAGCAGGGCCTTAGTTAGAGGCAGTGTCAGGGCCTAAGTTAGGACTAGCATCAGAGCCTTTGTTAGGTACAGTGTCAGTGACTGAGTTAGGTGTAGTGTCAGAGCCTTAGTTAGGGACAGTGTCAGGGCCTGCATTAGGACGAGCCTCCAGGCCTCAGTTAGGGACAGGTTCACGGCCTCGGACCTAAATTCAGGGCCTCATTTAGGGACAGAATCAGGGATTTAGCTAGCCTAAGGGAATCTACAGCTGAAAGCAACCTGAACACCACCTCAAGCAGATGCAGAAGTGAACCATGCACGCTCCTATGAAGGAAGATTCCACAGCAGTTGAGTACATGTTGTTTAAAGTTAGTAACACTATAAAAATTATGTTTGGAAGAAAACTATATTCAGAAGATGAAAGAATCTCGTTCTAAAGAATCTCTTTAGCTAATCTCGACATTAGCTAAAGAGAAGGTTAGGTTAAGGTCTAGGGAGAGTGTCAGGAAATGACCTAGGGATAGTGTCAAGACCTTAGTTACTTAGCACATCAGGACCTAATTTAGGAGCAGTGAGTGTCAGGGCTTCGGGTAGGAACAGCGTCAGAGCCTGACTTAGGGAGTGGGACAGGGCCTGAGTGAGGCCTAGCGTCAGGGCCTTAGCTAGAGACAGTGTCAAGGCATGACTTAGGAGCAGCCTAAGAGCCATGGTAGGATCAGCCTCAGGGGCTATGTTAAAGATATTATCAGGGCCTCTGTTAGGGACAGCCTCAAGGCCTCACTTCGAGACAGCATCAGGGCTTCCTTAGGGACAGTTTCAGGACCTTGGTAAGAGATGGGTCAAGAAATTAGCTCAGGATAGTGTCAGGACTTTAGCTATTGACGGCAGCAGGGCCTTAGTTAGGGACAGTGTCAGGCCCTGAATTAGGACGAACATCGAGGCCTTAGGTACGGACAGGGTCACAGCCTCGAGAGTAATTTTAGGCCCTTAGTTAAGGACAGCAGCAGGGCTGTAGTTAGCATAAGAGGCACGACACTTCCTAGGGACAGGCTCAGGTTATGGTCTAGGGAGAGTGTCAGGAAAGGACCTAAGCATAGTGTCAAAACCTTAGTTACTGAGAGTATCAGATCCTTATTTAGAACCAGTGTCAGGGCTTCAGGTAGGGACAGCATCAGAGCCTGACTTAGGCAGAGCGACAGGGCCTGAGTGAGGCCTAGCGTCAGGCCCTTAGCTGAGGACACTGTCAGGGCCTGACTTAGGAACAGAATCAGCGCCTCTGTTGGATCAGCCTTAGCGTCTTTGTTAGAGATATGATCAGGGCCTGACTTAGTCACAGCTTCAAGGCCTCAGTTAGGGAAAGCTTCAGGGCCTGAGTTAGGGACAGCCTCAGTTCTTAACATAGGGACAGCGACAGGGCTTTCTTAGGGACAGTGTCAGGACCTTGGTTAGAAATATGTCAGGATATTAACTCAGGCTAGTGTCCAGTTTTTAGTTATTGCTGACAGCAGGGCCTATATTAGGGGCAAATTCTGAGCCTTACTTCGAGACAGTGTCAGGGCCTGAGTTAGGACTAGCATCAGAGCCCTTGTAAAGTACAGTGTCAGGGACTGAGTTAGGTGCAGTGTCAGGGCTTTAGTTAGGGACAGTGTCAGCGCCTCAGTTAGGATGAGCCTCCAACCTCAGTTAGGGACAGCTTGACGGCCTCGGGACTAATTTCAGGCTCTTAGTTCGAGACAGCATCAGGGATTTAGTTAGCATAAGAGGCTCGACAATAGCTAAAGAGAAGTTTAGGTTAAGATCTAGGGATAGTGTCAGGAAATGACCTAGGGAGAGTGGCAAGACCATAGCTAATTAGAGCATCAGTGCCTAATTTAGGCCCAGTGTCAGGGCTTCAGGTAGGGACAGAGTCTTAGCCTGACTTAGGGAGAGCGACAGGGCCTGAGTGATGCCTAGAGTCAGGGCCTTAGCTACGGACAGCGTCAGGGCATGACATAGGATCAACATAAGGGTCTCTGTAAGATCAGCATTAGAGTTTCGTTCAAGACATTATCAGGACCTCTGTGAGGGACAGCCTCAGGGCCTCACTTAGGGACAGTGTCAGGGCTAACTTTGGGAGAGTTTCAGGACCTTGGTAAGACATGGGTCAGGGTATTAGCTCAGGATAATGTCAGGACTTTAGATATTGATGGTAGCAGCGCCTACGTTAGGGAAAGTTTCAAGGCGTTAGTTAGGAGTAGCGGGCCTCTGATAGGTCCAGTGTCAGATCCTCAGTTAGCAATAGTGTTAGGGCCTTAGTTAGGGACAGTGTCAGGGCCGGATGTAGGGCGAGCATCTAGGCCTTCGTTCGGGACAGGTTCATGGTCTTGGGACTAAATTCCGTGCCTGAGGTAGGCACAGCCTAAGGGCTTCAGTTAGCATAAGAGGCAGGACATTAGCTAGTGACCGTGTCAGTTTAACATCTAGGGAAAGTGTCAGGAAATGACCTAAGGATAGTGTGAAGACCTTTGTTACGCAGACTCTCAGGGCCTTATTCAGAACCAGTGTTAGGGGTTCAGGTAGGGACAGCATCAGAGCCTGACTTAGGGAGAGCGATAGGGTCTGAGTGAGGCCTAGCATCAGACACTTAGTGGGGGACACTATCGGGGCATGACTTAGGAGCAGCATCAGGGCCTCTGTTGGATCAGCCTTAGGGTCTTAGTTAAAGTCATGATCAGGGTCTGAGTTAGTCACAGCATCAAGGCCTGAGTTAGTTAGGGAAAGCTTCAGGGCCTCACTTAGGGACAGCGTCCGGGCTTACTTTGGGACAGTTTCAGGACCTTGGTAAGACATGGGTCAGGTTATTAGCTCCGGATAATGTCAGGACTTTCGATGTTGATGGCAGCAGGCCTTGGTTAGAGACAGTGTCAGACCCTGAGTTACGACTAGCGTCAGAGCCTTTGTTAGATACAATGTACGGGACTGAATTAGGAGTAGAGTCAGGGCCTTAGTTAGTGACAGTGTCAGGGCCTGACTTAGGGAGAGCGACAGGGCCTGAGTGAGGCTTAGCATCAGGCCCTTAGCTGGGCACACTGTCAGGGCATGACTTTGGAGCAGCATCAGCGTCTTTGCTGGATCAGCATTAAGGTCTTCGTTAGGTACATGATCAGGGCCTGAATTAGTCACAGCTTCAAGGCTTCAGTTAAGGAAAG
The DNA here is from genome assembly GCF_949987535.1 of Balaenoptera acutorostrata. NCBI lineage: Eukaryota > Metazoa > Chordata > Mammalia > Artiodactyla > Balaenopteridae > Balaenoptera > Balaenoptera acutorostrata. The sequence goes on from NW_026645627.1 coordinate 170,542, forward strand.
CTTCAGGGCCTGAGTTAGGGACAGCCTCAGGTCTTCACTTAGGGACAGCGTCAGGGCTTACTTTGGGACAGTTTCAGGACCTTGGAAAGACATAGGTCAGGATAGTAGCTCAGGATAATGGCAGGACTTTTGATAGTGATGGCAGCAGGGCCTTAGTTACAGACGGTTTCAGGGCCTGAGTTAGGCCTCGCATCAGAGACTTTGTTAGGTACAGTGGAAGGGACTGAGTTAGGAGTAGTGTCAGGGCCTTGCTTAGGGACAGTGTCAGGGTCTGATTTAGGTGTACTGTCTGAGACCTAGTTAGGGACAGTGCTAGGGCCTGAGTTAGGATTAGTGTCAAGGCCTTATTGAGGACCAATTTCAGGGCCTTAGTTTGGACTAGCATCAGAGCCATTGTTAGGAATCGTATGAGGGCCTGAGTTAGGCATACTATCAGGGCCTTAGTTAGGGAGAGTTTTAGGGCCTGAGTTACGATTAGTGTCAAGGCCTTATTTAGGACCCATTTTAGGGCTTTAGTTTGGACTAGCAACAAAGCCTTTGTTAGGTAGCATGTCGGGGCCTCAGTTAGGTGTAGTGTCAGGGCCATTGTTAGGGACAGTATCAGGGCCTGACTTAGGAGAAGTTCAGGGCCTTAGCCAGGGAAAGTGTCAGGGCCTTAGTTAGGGACATTCTCAGGGCCTGAATTAGCAGTAGTGTCAAAAGTCCTTAGTGAGGAGAGTAAGGAGTAAGTCAGGACTCAGGCCCTGACCCTGTTCTTAAATAAGGCTCTGACATTACCTGTAACACAGGTCCTGATCTGATTCCTATCATAGGCGCTGATGTTGGACTTAACTAAGGCCCTGACACTGGTCCTAACTAAAGCTGTGACACTACTCTTAACTCAGGCCCTGACACTGTCCCTAACAAAGCCTCTGACACTACTCCTAAATCAGGCACTGACACTGTCCCTAACTAAGGCCCTGACATACACCTAACTCAGGCCCTGACACTGTCTCTAACTAAGGCCCTGATACTACTCCAAACTCAGCACTGACACTGTCACTAACTAAGGCCCTGACACTATTCATAGCTCACGCCCTAACACAACTCCGAAATCATGCCCTGACAATGTCCCTAACTAAGGCCCTGACACTATTCCTAACTCAGGCGCTGACACAATACTTAAGGAAGGCCCTGACATTACTCCTAACTCAGGCCCTGAAAAGGTCCCTAACTAAGGCCGACACAACTCCTAACTCAGGCACTAACACTGTCCCTAAATAAGGCCCTGAAACTATTCCTAACTGAGGCGCTGATACAATACCTAACGAAGGCACTGATGCTACTCCTAACTAAGGCCCTGACACTACTCCTATCTCAAGCAATGACACTGTCCCTAACTTAGGCCCTGACTCTACTCCTGACTCAGGCACTGACACTGGCCCTACCTTAGGCCCTGACACTACTCCTAACTAAGCAACTGACACTGTCCCTAACTAAGGCCCGGATACTACTCCTTACTCAGGCACTGACAATATCACTAACTAAGGCCGTGACACTACTCCCAAAATAGGCACTGAGACTGTCCCGAAATATGCCCTGACAGTACTCCGAACTCAGGCACTGACACTGTCCTTAACTAAGGCCCTGATACTACTTCCACCTCAGGCACTGACACTCTCCCTAAGTAAGCCCTGACATTACTCCCAATTCCGGCATTGACACTTTCGCTTACTAAGGCCCTGAAACTACTCACAACTCAGGCCCTTACACTGTTACTAACTACCGGTCTCAGACTACTCCTAACTCAGGCCCTGGCACTGTCCGTAACTTAGGCTCTGGCACTATTCCTAACTCAGACACTGACGCTGTCCCTTAACTAAGGGTCTGACACTCCTCCCAACTCAGACAGTGACACTCTATCAATTTAAGGCCTTGACACTACTCTTAACTCAGGCCCTGACACAGTCCATAATAAAGACCCTGAAACTAATCCCAACTCAGGCCCTGGCACTGTCCGTAACTAAGGGCCTGACACTACTTCCATCTCAGCAACTGACACCATCCCTAACTATGGCCCTGACACTATTCCCAACTCAGGCACTGACACTGTCACTAAATAAGGCCATTACACTTCTCTTAACTCAACAACTGGCACTCTCCGTAACTAAGGCTTTGACACAATACTTAACTCATGCCCTGACACTGTCCTTAACTAAGACCCTGAGAGTACTCCCAACTCAGTCACTGACACTGTTCCTAACTACGGCCCAGAGACTACTCCCAATTCAGGCCCTGACACTGTCCCTAACTAAGGCACTGATATTACTCCCAACTCAGGCACTGACACTGTCCCTAACTAAGGCCCTGACACTACTCCCAACTCAGGCACTGACACTGTCCCTAACTAAGGCCCTGACACGACTCCCATCTCAGCCACTGACACTGTCCCTAAGGCCCTGACACTACCTCCAACTCAGGCACTGACACTATCCCTAACTACAGCCCTGACACTTCTCCTAACTCAGGCACTTACTAATGTCCTGACACAACTCCCAACTCAGGCACTGGCATTGTTCCTAACAAAGGCCCTGACACTAATCCCAACATAGGCACTGAGACTGTCCCGAAATACGCCCTGACAGTACTCCCAACTCAGGCACTGACACTGTCCCTAACTAAGGCCCTGACACTACTCCCAAACTAGGCACTGACATTGTCCCTAACTAAGGCCCTGACATTACTCTCAACTCAGGCACTAACACTGTCCCTAACTAAGGACTTGACACTCCTCTTAACTCAGGCCCTGGCACAGTCCCTAACAAAGGCCTGCCACTTCCCCCAACTCTGGCACTGAGAGTGTCCCTAACTACGGCCATCACACTACTCCTAACTCAGGCACTGATGCTATCCCTAACTAAGGCTCTGACACTACTCCCAACACAGGCATTGACACTGTCCCTAACTAAGGCCCTCACACTACTACTTCCTTAGGCACTGACACGCTACCTAACTAAGGCCCTGAGACTACTTCTACCTCAGACCCTGACACTGTCCCTAACGAAGGGCCTGATACTACTCCCAACACAGGCACTGACACTCTCCCTAACTAAGGCCTTGACACTACTTTTAACTCATGCCCTGATGCTGTCCCAAAAAAGACCCTGAGACTATTCCCAACTCAGGCACTGACACTCTCCCTAACTAAGACCCTGACACTACTCCCATCTCAGCCACTGACACTGTCCCTAATGCCCTGACACTACTTCCAACTCAGGCACTGACACTGTCCCTAACTAGGCCCTGACACTACTCCCAACTCAGGCACTGACACTGTCACTAACTAAGGCCCTGACATAACTGCCAACTCCGGCACTGACACTTTCTCTAACTACGGCCCTGAAACTACTCACAACTCAGGCCCTGACACTGTTCCTAACTACCGGTCTCAGACTACTCCTAACTTAGGCCCTGACACTATTCCTAACACAGTCCCTGACACTGTCCCTAACTAAGGTCCTGAGACGATTCCTAACTCAGACCCTGACACTGTCCATAACTTAGGCCATGTCACTACTCCCAACTCAGGCACTGACGCTGTTCCTAACTAAGGGTCTGACACTACTCCAAACTGAGACACTGACACTCTTCCAAATTAAGGCCTTGACACTACTCTTAACTCAGGCCCTGACACTGTCCATAATAAAGACCCTGACAAAAATCCCAACTTCGGCACTGACAATGTCCGTAACTAAGGCCCTGACGCTATTCCCATCTCAGCCACTGACACTGTCCCTAACTATGGCCCTGACACTACTCCCAATGCAAGCACTGGCGCTGTCCCTAACTAAGGCATTGGCACTACTCCCAACTCGCCCTGGCGCTGTCCCTAACTAAGGCTCTGACACTACTCCCAATTCAGGCAATGACAGTGTCCCTAACTGAGGCAATGATACTACTCCCAACTCAAGCACTAAGGCTCTGGATCATTGTGATGACCAGCGCCAAGGAGCATTGTGATGACAAGGGCGTGGAGCATTGTGATGACAGTGGTCATGGAACATTGTGACGATAAGGGCATCGAGCCGAGTTAGGGACAGTCTAGCGGCCTTGGGACTAAATTCAGTGCCTGAATTAGGCACAGCATAAGGTCTTTAGTTAGCATACGAGGTAGGACATTAGCTCGGGACAGGGTTAGGGTAAAGGCTTGGAATCGTGTCAGCAAATGACCTAAGGATAGTGTGAAGACCTTTGTTACTGAGACTCTCAGGGACTTCTTCAGAAGCAGTGTTAGGGCTTCAGGTAGGGACAGCATCAGGGCCTGACTTAGGGAGAGCGACAGGGCCTGAGTGAGGCCTAATGTCAGGCCCTTAGCTGGGGACACTGTCAGGGAATGACTTAGGAGCAGCATCAGTGCCTTTGTTGGATCAGCTTTAGGCTCTTAGGTAAAGACATGACCGGAGCCCTAGTTAGTCACAGCGTCAAGGCCTCAGTTAGGGAAAGCTTCAGGGTCTGAGTTACAGACAGCCTCAGGTCTTCACTTAAAGACAGCCACAGGGCTTTCTTAGGGACAGTGTCAGGACCTTGGTTAGAAATGAGTCAGGATATTAGCTCAGGAGAGTGTCAGGATTTTAGTTTTTGCTGGCAGCAGGGCCTCTATTAAGGACAGATTCCGGGCCTTTGTTAGATTCAGTGTCATGGCCTTAGTTAGGAGTAGTCAGGGCCTTAGTTAGGGAGAGCATGAGGGTTTCAGTTCGCATAAGATGCAGGAGATTATCTCGGGACAGAGTCAGGTTCCAGGCCAGAGATAGTGAAAGGAAATGACCAAGGGATAACGAGAAGACCTTAGTTATTGAGAGCTTCAGGGCCTTAGTTAGCAGCAGCGTGAGCACCTTAATCAGGACCAGCGCCAGGGCTTGATGTATGGACAGCATCAGAGCCTAAGTAAGGTACAGCAACAGGGCCTAAGTGAGGCCTATCTTTAGGGCCTGAGTAAGGGACAGTATCAGGGCATGACTTAGGAGCAGCATAAAGGCCTCTGTAGGATCAGCATTAGGGTCTTCGTTAAAGCTATTATCAGGGCCTCCGTTAGGGATAGCCTCAAGGCCTCACTTAGGGACAGCGTCAGGGCTTACTTTGGGAAAGTTTCAGGACCTTGGTAAGACATGGGTCAGGCTATTAGCTCAGGATAATATCAGGTGTTCAGATATTGACGGCAGCAGGGCCTTAGTTAGAGGCAGTGTCAGGGCCTAAGTTAGGACTAGCATCAGAGCCTTTGTTAGGTACAGTGTCAGTGACTGAGTTAGGTGTAGTGTCAGAGCCTTAGTTAGGGACAGTGTCAGGGCCTGCATTAGGACGAGCCTCCAGGCCTCAGTTAGGGACAGGTTCACGGCCTCGGACCTAAATTCAGGGCCTCATTTAGGGACAGAATCAGGGATTTAGCTAGCCTAAGGGAATCTACAGCTGAAAGCAACCTGAACACCACCTCAAGCAGATGCAGAAGTGAACCATGCACGCTCCTATGAAGGAAGATTCCACAGCAGTTGAGTACATGTTGTTTAAAGTTAGTAACACTATAAAAATTATGTTTGGAAGAAAACTATATTCAGAAGATGAAAGAATCTCGTTCTAAAGAATCTCTTTAGCTAATCTCGACATTAGCTAAAGAGAAGGTTAGGTTAAGGTCTAGGGAGAGTGTCAGGAAATGACCTAGGGATAGTGTCAAGACCTTAGTTACTTAGCACATCAGGACCTAATTTAGGAGCAGTGAGTGTCAGGGCTTCGGGTAGGAACAGCGTCAGAGCCTGACTTAGGGAGTGGGACAGGGCCTGAGTGAGGCCTAGCGTCAGGGCCTTAGCTAGAGACAGTGTCAAGGCATGACTTAGGAGCAGCCTAAGAGCCATGGTAGGATCAGCCTCAGGGGCTATGTTAAAGATATTATCAGGGCCTCTGTTAGGGACAGCCTCAAGGCCTCACTTCGAGACAGCATCAGGGCTTCCTTAGGGACAGTTTCAGGACCTTGGTAAGAGATGGGTCAAGAAATTAGCTCAGGATAGTGTCAGGACTTTAGCTATTGACGGCAGCAGGGCCTTAGTTAGGGACAGTGTCAGGCCCTGAATTAGGACGAACATCGAGGCCTTAGGTACGGACAGGGTCACAGCCTCCAGAGTAATTTTAGGCCCTTAGTTAAGGACAGCAGCAGGGCTGTAGTTAGCATAAGAGGCACGACACTTCCTAGGGACAGGCTCAGGTTATGGTCTAGGGAGAGTGTCAGGAAAGGACCTAAGCATAGTGTCAAAACCTTAGTTACTGAGAGTATCAGATCCTTATTTAGAACCAGTGTCAGGGCTTCAGGTAGGGACAGCATCAGAGCCTGACTTAGGCAGAGCGACAGGGCCTGAGTGAGGCCTAGCGTCAGGCCCTTAGCTGAGGACACTGTCAGGGCCTGACTTAGGAACAGAATCAGCGCCTCTGTTGGATCAGCCTTAGCGTCTTTGTTAGAGATATGATCAGGGCCTGACTTAGTCACAGCTTCAAGGCCTCAGTTAGGGAAAGCTTCAGGGCCTGAGTTAGGGACAGCCTCAGTTCTTAACATAGGGACAGCGACAGGGCTTTCTTAGGGACAGTGTCAGGACCTTGGTTAGAAATATGTCAGGATATTAACTCAGGCTAGTGTCCAGTTTTTAGTTATTGCTGACAGCAGGGCCTATATTAGGGGCAAATTCTGAGCCTTACTTCGAGACAGTGTCAGGGCCTGAGTTAGGACTAGCATCAGAGCCCTTGTAAAGTACAGTGTCAGGGACTGAGTTAGGTGCAGTGTCAGGGCTTTAGTTAGGGACAGTGTCAGCGCCTCAGTTAGGATGAGCCTCCAACCTCAGTTAGGGACAGCTTGACGGCCTCGGGACTAATTTCAGGCTCTTAGTTCGAGACAGCATCAGGGATTTAGTTAGCATAAGAGGCTCGACAATAGCTAAAGACAAGTTTAGGTTAAGATCTAGGGATAGTGTCAGGAAATGACCTAGGGAGAGTGGCAAGACCATAGCTAATTAGAGCATCAGTGCCTAATTTAGGCCCAGTGTCAGGGCTTCAGGTAGGGACAGAGTCTTAGCCTGACTTAGGGAGAGCGACAGGGCCTGAGTGATGCCTAGAGTCAGGGCCTTAGCTACGGACAGCGTCAGGGCATGACATAGGATCAACATAAGGGTCTCTGTAAGATCAGCATTAGAGTTTCGTTCAAGACATTATCAGGACCTCTGTGAGGGACAGCCTCAGGGCCTCACTTAGGGACAGTGTCAGGGCTAACTTTGGGAGAGTTTCAGGACCTTGGTAAGACATGGGTCAGGGTATTAGCTCAGGATAATGTCAGGACTTTAGATATTGATGGTAGCAGCGCCTACGTTAGGGAAAGTTTCAAGGCGTTAGTTAGGAGTAGCGGGCCTCTGATAGGTCCAGTGTCAGATCCTCAGTTAGCAATAGTGTTAGGGCCTTAGTTAGGGACAGTGTCAGGGCCGGATGTAGGGCGAGCATCTAGGCCTTCGTTCGGGACAGGTTCATGGTCTTGGGACTAAATTCCGTGCCTGAGGTAGGCACAGCCTAAGGGCTTCAGTTAGCATAAGAGGCAGGACATTAGCTAGTGACCGTGTCAGTTTAACATCTAGGGAAAGTGTCAGGAAATGACCTAAGGATAGTGTGAAGACCTTTGTTACGCAGACTCTCAGGGCCTTATTCAGAACCAGTGTTAGGGGTTCAGGTAGGGACAGCATCAGAGCCTGACTTAGGGAGAGCGATAGGGTCTGAGTGAGGCCTAGCATCAGACACTTAGTGGGGGACACTATCGGGGCATGACTTAGGAGCAGCATCAGGGCCTCTGTTGGATCAGCCTTAGGGTCTTAGTTAAAGTCATGATCAGGGTCTGAGTTAGTCACAGCATCAAGGCCTGAGTTAGTTAGGGAAAGCTTCAGGGCCTCACTTAGGGACAGCATCCGGGCTTACTTTGGGACAGTTTCAGGACCTTGGTAAGACATGGGTCAGGTTATTAGCTCCGGATAATGTCAGGACTTTCGATGTTGATGGCAGCAGGCCTTGGTTAGAGACAGTGTCAGGCCCTGAGTTACGACTAGCATCAGAGCCTTTGTTAGATACAATGTACGGGACTGAATTAGGAGTAGAGTCAGGGCCTTAGTTAGTGACAGTGTCAGGGCCTGACTTAGGGAGAGCGACAGGGCCTGAGTGAGGCTTAGCATCAGGCCCTTAGCTGGGCACACTGTCAGGGCATGACTTTGGAGCAGCATCAGCGTCTTTGCTGGATCAGCATTAAGGTCTTCGTTAGGTACATGATCAGGGCCTGAATTAGTCACAGCTTCAAGGCTTCAGTTAAGGAAAGCTTCAGGGCCTGAGTTAGGGACAGCCTCAGGTCTTCACTTAGGGACAGCGTCAGGGCTTACTTTGGGACAGTTTCAGGACCTTGGAAAGACATAGGTCAGGATAGTAGCTCAGGATAATGGCAGGACTTTTGATAGTGATGGCAGCAGGGCCTTAGTTACAGACGGTTTCAGGGCCTGAGTTAGGCCTCGCATCAGAGACTTTGTTAGGTACAGTGGAAGGGACTGAGTTAGGAGTAGTGTCAGGGCCTTGCTTAGGGACAGTGTCAGGGTCTGATTTAGGTGTACTGTCTGAGACCTAGTTAGGGACAGTGCTAGGGCCTGAGTTAGGATTAGTGTCAAGGCCTTATTGAGGACCAATTTCAGGGCCTTAGTTTGGACTAGCATCAGAGCCATTGTTAGGAATCGTATGAGGGCCTGAGTTAGGCATACTATCAGGGCCTTAGTTAGGGAGAGTTTTAGGGCCTGAGTTACGATTAGTGTCAAGGCCTTATTTAGGACCCATTTTAGGGCTTTAGTTTGGACTAGCAACAAAGCCTTTGTTAGGTAGCATGTCGGGGCCTCAGTTAGGTGTAGTGTCAGGGCCATTGTTAGGGACAGTATCAGGGCCTGACTTAGGAGAAGTTCAGGGCCTTAGCCAGGGAAAGTGTCAGGGCCTTAGTTAGGGACATTATCAGGGCCTGAATTAGCAGTAGTGTCAAAAGTCCTTAGTGAGGAGAGTAAGGAGTAAGTCAGGACTCAGGCCCTGACACTGTTCTTAAATAAGGCCCTGACATTACCTGTAACACAGGTCCTGATCTGATTCCTATCATAGGCGCTGATGTTGGACTTAACTAAGGCCCTGACACTGGTCCTAACTAAAGCTGTGACACTACTCTTAACTCAGGCCCTGACGCTGTCCCTAACAAAGCCTCTGACACTACTCCTAAATCAGGCACTGACACTGTCCCTAACTAAGGCCCTGACATACACCTAACTCAGGCCCTGACACTGTCTCTAACTAAGGCCCTGATACTACTCCAAACTCAGCACTGACACTGTCACTAACTAAGGCCCTGACACTATTCATAGCTCACGCCCTAACACAACTCCGAAATCATGCCCTGACAATGTCCCTAACTAAGGCCCTGACACTATTCCTAACTCAGGCGCTGACACAATACTTAAGGAAGGCCCTGACGTTACTCCTAACTCAGGCCCTGAAAAGGTCCCTAACTAAGGCCGACACAACTCCTAACTCAGGCACTAACACTGTCCCTAAATAAGGCCCTGAAACTATTCCTAACTGAGGCGCTGATACAATACCTAAAGAAGGCACTGATGCTACTCCTAACTAAGGCCCTGACACTACTCCTATCTCAAGCAATGACACTGTCCCTAACTTAGGCCCTGACTCTACTCCTGACTCAGGCACTGACACTGGCCCTAACTAAGGCCCTGACACTACTCCCAACTCAGGCACTGACACTGTCCCTAACTAAGGCCCTGACACGACTCCCATCTCAGCCACTGACACTGTCCCTAAGGCCCTGACACTACCTCCAGCTCAGGCACTGACACTATCCCTAACTACAGCCCTGACACTTCTCCTAACTCAGGCACTTACTAATGTCCTGACACAACTCCCAACTCAGGCACTGGCATTGTTCCTAACAAAGGCCCTGACACTAATCCCAACATAGGCACTGAGACTGTCCCGAAATACGCCCTGACAGTACTCCCAACTCAGGCACTGACACTGTCCCTAACTAAGGCCCTGACACTACTCCCAAACTAGGCACTGACATTGTCCCTAACTAAGGCCCTGACATTACTCTCAACTCAGGCACTAACACTGTCCCTAACTAAGGACTTGACACTCCTCTTAACTCAGGCCCTGGCACAGTCCCTAACAAAGGCCTGCCACTTCCCCCAACTCTGGCACTGAGAGTGTCCCTAACTACGGCCATCACACTACTCCTAACTCAGGCACTGATGCTATCCCTAACTAAGGCTCTGACACTACTCCCAACACAGGCATTGACACTGTCCCTAACTAAGGCCCTCACACTACTACTTACTTAGGCACTGACACGCTACCTAACTAAGGCCCTGAGACTACTTCTACCTCAGACCCTGACACTGTCCCTAACGAAGGGCCTGATACTACTCCCAACACAGGCACTGACACTCTCCCTAACTAGGCCCTGACACTACTCCCAACTCAGGCACTGACACTGTCACTAACTAAGGCCCTGACATAACTGCCAACTCCGGCACTGACACTTTCTCTAACTACGGCCCTGAAACTACTCACAACTCAGGCCCTGACACTGTTCCTAACTACCGGTCTCAGACTACTCCTAACTTAGGCCCTGACACTATTCCTAACACAGTCCCTGACACTGTCCCTAACTAAGGTCCTGAGACGATTCCTAACTCAGACCCTGACACTGTCCATAACTTAGGCCATGTCACTACTCCCAACTCAGGCACTGACGCTGTTCCTAACTAAGGGTCTGACACTACTCCAAACTGAGACACTGACACTCTTCCAAATTAAGGCCTTGACACTACTCTTAACTCAGGCCCTGACACTGTCCATAATAAAGACCCTGACAAAAATCCCAACTTCGGCACTGACAATGTCCGTAACTAAGGCCCTGACGCTATTCCCATCTCAGCCACTGACACTGTCCCTAACTATGGCCCTGACACTACTCCCAATGCAAGCACTGGCGCTGTCCCTAACTAAGGCATTGGCACTACTCCCAACTCGCCCTGGCGCTGTCCCTAACTAAGGCTCTGACACTACTCCCAATTCAGGCAATGACAGTGTCCCTAACTGAGGCAATGATACTACTCCCAACTCAAGCACTAAGGCTCTGGATCATTGTGATGACCAGCGCCAAGGAGCATTGTGATGACAAGGGCGTGGAGCATTGTGATGACAGTGGTCATGGAACATTGTGACGATAAGGGCATCGAGCCGAGTTAGGGACAGTCTAGCGGCCTTGGGACTAAATTCAGTGCCTGAATTAGGCACAGCATAAGGTCTTTAGTTAGCATACGAGGTAGGACATTAGCTCGGGACAGGGTTAGGGTAAAGGCTTGGAATCGTGTCAGCAAATGACCTAAGGATAGTGTGAAGACCTTTGTTACTGAGACTCTCAGGGACTTCTTCAGAAGCAGTGTTAGGGCTTCAGGTAGGGACAGCATCAGGGCCTGACTTAGGGAGAGCGACAGGGCCTGAGTGAGGCCTAATGTCAGGCCCTTAGCTGGGGACACTGTCAGGGAATGACTTAGGAGCAGCATCAGTGCCTTTGTTGGATCAGCTTTAGGCTCTTAGGTAAAGACATGACCGGAGCCCTAGTTAGTCACAGCGTCAAGGCCTCAGTTAGGGAAAGCTTCAGGGTCTGAGTTACAGACAGCCTCAGGTCTTCACTTAAAGACAGCCACAGGGCTTTCTTAGGGACAGTGTCAGGACCTTGGTTAGAAATGAGTCAGGATATTAGCTCAGGAGAGTGTCAGGATTTTAGTTTTTGCTGGCAGCAGGGCCTCTATTAAGGACAGATTCCGGGCCTTTGTTAGATTCAGTGTCATGGCCTTAGTTAGGAGTAGTCAGGGCCTTAGTTAGGGAGAGCATGAGGGTTTCAGTTCGCATAAGATGCAGGAGATTATCTCGGGACAGAGTCAGGTTCCAGGCCAGAGACAGTGAAAGGAAATGACCAAGGGATAACGAGAAGACCTTAGTTATTGAGAGCTTCAGGGCCTTAGTTAGCAGCAGCGTGAGCACCTTAATCAGGACCAGCGCCAGGGCTTGATGTATGGACAGCATCAGAGCCTAAGTAAGGTACAGCAACAGGGCCTAAGTGAGGCCTATCTTTAGGGCCTGAGTAAGGGACAGTATCAGGGCATGACTTAGGAGCAGCATAAAGGCCTCTGTAGGATCAGCATTAGGGTCTTCGTTAAAGCTATTATCAGGGCCTCCGTTAGGGATAGCCTCAAGGCCTCACTTAGGGACAGCGTCAGGGCTTACTTTGGGAAAGTTTCAGGACCTTGGTAAGACATGGGTCAGGCTATTAGCTCAGGATAATATCAGGTGTTCAGATATTGACGGCAGCAGGGCCTTAGTTAGAGGCAGTGTCAGGGCCTAAGTTAGGACTAGCATCAGAGCCTTTGTTAGGTACAGTGTCAGTGACTGAGTTAGGTGTAGTGTCAGAGCCTTAGTTAGGGACAGTGTCAGGGCCTGCATTAGGACGAGCCTCCAGGCCTCAGTTAGGGACAGGTTCACGGCCTCGGACCTAAATTCAGGGCCTCATTTAGGGACAGAATCAGGGATTTAGCTAGCCTAAGGGAATCTACAGCTGAAAGCAACCTGAACACCACCTCAAGCAGATGCAGAAGTGAACCATGCACGCTCCTATGAAGGAATATTCCACAGCAGTTGAGTACATGTTGTTTAAAGTTAGTAACACTATAAAAATTATGTTTGGAAGAAAACTATATTCAGAAGATGAAAGAATCTCGTTCTAAAGAATCTCTTTAGCTAATCTCGACATTAGCTAAAGAGAAGGTTAGGTTAAGGTCTAGGGAGAGTGTCAGGAAATGACCTAGGGATAGTGTCAAGACCTTAGTTACTTAGCACATCAGGACCTAATTTAGGAGCAGTGAGTGTCAGGGCTTCGGGTAGGAACAGCGTCAGAGCCTGACTTAGGGAGTGGGACAGGGCCTGAGTGAGGCCTAGCGTCAGGGCCTTAGCTAGAGACAGTGTCAAGGCATGACTTAGGAGCAGCCTAAGAGCCATGGTAGGATCAGCCTCAGGGGCTATGTTAAAGATATTATCAGGGCCTCTGTTAGGGACAGCCTCAAGGCCTCACTTCGAGACAGCATCAGGGCTTCCTTAGGGACAGTTTCAGGACCTTGGTAAGAGATGGGTCAAGAAATTAGCTCAGGATAGTGTCAGGACTTTAGCTATTGACGGCAGCAGGGCCTTAGTTAGGGACAGTGTCAGGCCCTGAATTAGGACGAACATCGAGGCCTTAGGTACGGACAGGGTCACAGCCTCGAGAGTAATTTTAGGCCCTTAGTTAAGGACAGCAGCAGGGCTGTAGTTAGCATAAGAGGCACGACACTTCCTAGGGACAGGCTCAGGTTATGGTCTAGGGAGAGTGTCAGGAAAGGACCTAAGCATAGTGTCAAAACCTTAGTTACTGAGAGTATCAGATCCTTATTTAGAACCAGTGTCAGGGCTTCAGGTAGGGACAGCATCAGAGCCTGACTTAGGCAGAGCGACAGGGCCTGAGTGAGGCCTAGCGTCAGGCCCTTAGCTGAGGACACTGTCAGGGCCTGACTTAGGAACAGAATCAGCGCCTCTGTTGGATCAGCCTTAGCGTCTTTGTTAGAGATATGATCAGGGCCTGACTTAGTCACAGCTTCAAGGCCTCAGTTAGGGAAAGCTTCAGGGCCTGAGTTAGGGACAGCCTCAGTTCTTAACATAGGGACAGCGACAGGGCTTTCTTAGGGACAGTGTCAGGACCTTGGTTAGAAATATGTCAGGATATTAACTCAGGCTAGTGTCCAGTTTTTAGTTATTGCTGACAGCAGGGCCTATATTAGGGGCAAATTCTGAGCCTTACTTCGAGACAGTGTCAGGGCCTGAGTTAGGACTAGCATCAGAGCCCTTGTAAAGTACAGTGTCAGGGACTGAGTTAGGTGCAGTGTCAGGGCTTTAGTTAGGGACAGTGTCAGCGCCTCAGTTAGGATGAGCCTCCAACCTCAGTTAGGGACAGCTTGACGGCCTCGGGACTAATTTCAGGCTCTTAGTTCGAGACAGCATCAGGGATTTAGTTAGCATAAGAGGCTCGACAATAGCTAAAGACAAGTTTAGGTTAAGATCTAGGGATAGTGTCAGGAAATGACCTAGGGAGAGTGGCAAGACCATAGCTAATTAGAGCATCAGTGCCTAATTTAGGCCCAGTGTCAGGGCTTCAGGTAGGGACAGAGTCTTAGCCTGACTTAGGGAGAGCGACAGGGCCTGAGTGATGCCTAGAGTCAGGGCCTTAGCTACGGACAGCGTCAGGGCATGACATAGGATCAACATAAGGGTCTCTGTAAGATCAGCATTAGAGTTTCGTTCAAGACATTATCAGGACCTCTGTGAGGGACAGCCTCAGGGCCTCACTTAGGGACAGTGTCAGGGCTAACTTTGGGAGAGTTTCAGGACCTTGGTAAGACATGGGTCAGGGTATTAGCTCATGATAATGTCAGGACTTTAGATATTGATGGTAGCAGCGCCTACGTTAGGGAAAGTTTCAAGGCGTTAGTTAGGAGTAGCGGGCCTCTGATAGGTCCAGTGTCAGATCCTCAGTTAGCAATAGTGTTAGGGCCTTAGTTAGGGACAGTGTCAGGGCCGGATGTAGGGCGAGCATCTAGGCCTTCGTTCGGGACAGGTTCATGGTCTTGGGACTAAATTCCGTGCCTGAGGTAGGCACAGCCTAAGGGCTTCAGTTAGCATAAGAGGCAGGACATTAGCTAGTGACCGTGTCAGTTTAACATCTAGGGAAAGTGTCAGGAAATGACCTAAGGATAGTGTGAAGACCTTTGTTACGGAGACTCTCAGGGCCTTATTCAGAACCAGTGTTAGGGGTTCAGGTAGGGACAGCATCAGAGCCTGACTTAGGGAGAGCGATAGGGTCTGAGTGAGGCCTAGCATCAGACACTTAGTGGGGGACACTATCGGGGCATGACTTAGGAGCAGCATCAGGGCCTCTGTTGGATCAGCCTCAGGGTCTTAGTTAAAGTCATGATCAGGGTCTGAGTTAGTCACAGCATCAAGGCCTGAGTTAGTTAGGGAAAGCTTCAGGGCCTCACTTAGGGACAGCGTCAGGGCTTACTTTGGGGAGTTTCAGGACCTTGGTAAGACATGGGTCAGGTTATTAGCTCCGGATAATGTCAGGACTTTCGATGTTGATGGCAGCAGGCCTTGGTTAGAGACAGTGTCAGGCCCTGAGTTACGACTAGCATCAGAGCCTTTGTTAGATACAATGTACGGGACTGAATTAGGAGTAGAGTCAGGGCCTTAGTTAGTGACAGTGTCAGGGCCTGACTTAGGGAGAGCGACAGGGCCTGAGTGAGGCTTAGCATCAGGCCCTTAGCTGGGCACACTGTGAGGGCATGACTTTGGAGCAGCATCAGCGTCTTTGCTGGATCAGCATTAAGGTCTTCGTTAGGTACATGATCAGGGCCTGAATTAGTCACAGCTTCAAGGCTTCAGTTAAGGAAAGCTTCAGGGCCTGAGTTAGAGACAGCCTCAGGTCTTCACTTAGGGACAGCGTCAGGGCTTACTTTGGGACAGTTTCAGGACCTTGGAAAGACATAGGTCAGGATAGTAGCTCAGGATAATGGCAGGACTTTTGATAGTGATGGCAGCAGGGCCTTAGTTACAGACGGTTTCAGGGCCTGAGTTAGGCCGAGCATCAGAGACTTTGTTAGGTACAGTGGAAGGGACTGAGTTAGGAGTAGTGTCAGGGCCTTGCTTAGGGACAGTGTCAGGGTCTGATTTAGGTGTACTGTCTGAGACCTAGTTAGGGACAGTGCTAGGGCCTGAGTTAGGATTAGTGTCAAGGCCTTATTGAGGACCAATTTCAGGGCCTTAGTTTGGACTAGCATCAGAGCCATTGTTAGGAATCGTATGAGGGCCTGAGTTAGGCATACTATCAGGGCCTTGGTTAGGGAGAGTTTTAGGGCCTGAGTTACGATTAGTGTCAAGGCCTTATTTAGGACCAATTTTAGGGCTTTAGTTTGGACTAGCAACAAAGCCTTTGTTAGGTAGCATGTCGGGGCCTCAGTTAGGTGTAGTGTCAGGGCCATTGTTAGGGACAGTATCAGGGCCTGACTTAGGAGAAGTTCAGGGCCTTAGCCAGGGAAAGTGTCAGGGCCTTAGTTAGGGACATTATCAGGGCCTGAATTAGCAGTAGTGTCAAAAGTCCTTAGTGAGGAGAGTAAGGAGTAAGTCAGGACTCAGGCCCTGACACTGTTCTTAAATAAGGCCCTGACATTACCTGTAACACAGGTCCTGATCTGATTCCTATCATAGGCGCTGATGTTGGACTTAACTAAGGCCCTGACACTGGTCCTAACTAAAGCTGTGACACTACTCTTAACTCAGGCCCTGACACTGTCCCTAACAAAGCCTCTGACACTACTCCTAAATCAGGCACTGACACTGTCCCTAACTAAGGCCCTGACATACACCTAACTCAGGCCCTGACACTGTCTCTAACTAAGGCCCTGATACTACTCCAAACTCAGCACTGACACTGTCACTAACTAAGGCCCTGACACTATTCATAGCTCACGCCCTAACACCACTCCGAAATCATGCCCTGACAATGTCCCTAACTAAGGCCCTGACACGATTCCTAACTCAGGCGCTGACACAATACTTAAGGAAGGCCCTGACATTACTCCTAACTCAGGCCCTGAAAAGGTCCCTAACTAAGGCCGACACAACTCCTAACTCAGGCACTAACACTGTCCCTAAATAAGGCCCTGAAACTATTCCTAACTGAGGCGCTGATACAATACCTAACGAAGGCACTGATGCTACTCCTAACTAAGGCCCTGACACTACTCCTATCTCAAGCAATGATACTGTCTATAACTTACGCTCTGACTCTACTCCTGACTCAGGCACTGACACTGGCCCTAACTTAGGCCCTGACACTACTCTTAACTAAGCAACTGACACTGTCCCTAACTAAGGTCCTGACACTACTCCCAAACTAGGCATTGACTTTGTCCCTAACTAAGGCCCTGACACTACTCCCAAACTAGGCACTGACTTTGTCCCTAACTAAGGCCCTGACATTACTCTCAAGTCAGGCACTAACACTGTCCCTAACTAAGGACTTGACACTCCTCTTAACTCAGGCCCTGGCACAGTCCCTACAAAGGCCTGCCACCACCCCAACTCTGGCACTGAGAGTGTCCCTAACTACGGCCATCACACTACTCCTAACTCAGGCACTGACGCTGTCCCTAAGTAAGGCCCAGACACTACTCCCAACGCAGGCACTGACGCTGTCCCTAACTAAGGCTCTGACACTACTCCCAACACAGGCATTGACAATGTCCCTAACTAAGGCCCTCACACTACTACTTACTTAGGCACTGACACGCTACCTAACTAAGGCCCTGAGACTACTTCTACCTCAGACCCTGACACTGTCCCTAACGAAGGGCCTGATACTACTCCCAACACAGGCACTGACACTCTTCCTAACTAAGGCCTTGACACTACTTTTAACTCATGCCCTGATGCTTTCCCAAAAAAGACCCTGAGACTATTCCCAACTCAGGCACTGACACTCTCCCTAACTAAGACCCTGACACTACTCCCATCTCAGCCACTGACACTGTCCCTAATGCCCTGACACTACTTCCAACTCAGGCACTGACACTGTCCCTAACTAGGCCCTGACACTACTCCCAACTCAGGCACTGACACTGTCCCTAATTAAGGCCCTGACATAACTGCCAACTCCGGCACTGACACTTTCTCTCACTAAGGCCCTGAAACTACTCACAACTCAGGCCCTGACACTGTTCCTAACTACCGGTCTCAGACTACTCCTAACTTAGGCCCTGACACTATTCCTAACACAGTCCCTGACACTGTCCCTAACTAAGGTCCTGAGACTATTCCTAACTCAGACCCTGACACTGTCCATAACTTAGGCCATGTCACTACTCCCAACTCAGGCACTGACGCTGTTCCTAACTAAGGGTCTGGCACTACTCCAAACTGAGACACTGACACTCTTCCAAATTAAGGCCTTGACACTGCTCTTACCTCAGGCCCTGACACTGTCCATAATAAAGACCCTGACAAAAATCCCAACTTAGGCACTGACAATGTCCGTAACTAAGGCCCTGACACTATTCCCATCTCAGCCACTGACACTGTCCCTAACTATGGCCCTGACACTACTCCCAATGCAAGCACTGGCGCTGTCCCTAACTAAGGCACTGGCACTACTCCCAACTCGCCCTGGTGCTGTCCCTAACTAAGGCTTGGACACTATTCCCAATTCAGGCAATGACAGTGTCCCTAACTGAGGCAATGATACTACTCCCAACTCAAGCACTAAGGCTCTGGATCATTGTGATGACCAGCGCCATGGAGCATTGTGATGACAAGGGTCATGGAGAATTGTGATGACGGGTCCTGGAGCATTGTGGTGACATGGGCCATGGAGCATTTTGATTACAGGGGTCATGGGGCATTGTGATGAAAGTGGTCATGGAGCATTGTGATTAAAGTGGTCATGGAACATTGTGATAAAAGTGGTCATGTAGCATTGTGATGAAAAGTGCTATGGAGCATTGGGATGACAGGGGTCATGGAGCATTGTGATGACAAATGCGTGGAGATTTGTGATGACAAGGACCATGGAGCATTGTGATTATAAGGAGCATGAAGCATTGTGATGACAGGGGCCATAGAGCATTTTAATGACAAGGGACATGGAGCATTGTGATGACAGAGGTCATGGAGCATTGTGGTGACCAGAGGCATGGAGCATTGTGAAGAAAGGGGTACTGTAACATTGTAATGAAGGGGTCAAGGAGCATTTTGATGACAAGGATCATGGAGCATTGTGATGACAAGGGCCATGGAGCATTGTGATGACAGGGCTCATGTGGCATTATGATGACAGTGGTCATGGAGCAATGTGATGAACGTTGTCATGGAGCACTGTGATTACAGGGGCCATGGAGAATTGTGATGACAAAGGCCAGGGAACATTGTGATGACAGGGGTCATGGAGCATTGTGATGAAAACGGACCTGGAGCATTGTGATGAAAGGGGTCATGGCTCATTGTGATGACAGGGGGCCTGGAACATTGAGATGACAGGGGTCACGGGGCATTGTGATGACAAGGGCCATGGAACATTTTGATGACAGTGGTCATATGGCATTTTGAATGACAGGGGCCATGAAGCATTGTGATGACAAGAGTCATGGAGACTTGTGATGACAGGGGGCATGGAGCTTTGTGATTTCACAGGCATGTAGCATTTTAGACAAGGGTCATGGAGCATTGTGATGAAAGGGGTCATGGAGCATTGTGATGATAAGGGCATGGAGCATTGTGATGACAATGGCATGTAGCATTGCGATGACAAAGGTCATGGAGCATTGTGATGACAGGGATTATGGAGCATTGTGGTGACAAGGGCGTGGAGCATTGTGATGACAGTGGTCATGGAACATTGTGACGATAAGGGCATCGAGCCGAGTTAGGGACAGTCTAGCGGCCTTGGGACTAAATTCAGTGCCTGAATTAGGCACAGCATAAGGTCTTTAGTTAGCATCCGAGGTAGGACATTAGCTCGGGACAGGGTTAGGGTAAAGGCTTGGAATCGTGTCAGGAAATGACCTAAGGATAGTGTGAAGACCTTAGTTACTGAGATTCTCAGGGACTTCTTCAGAAGCAGTGTTAGGGCTTCAGGTAGGGACAGCATCAGGGCCTGACTTAGGGAGAGCGACAGGGCCTGAGTGAGGCCTAATGTCAGGCCCTTAGCTGGGGACACTGTCAGGGAATGACTTAGGAGCAGCATCAGTGCCTTTGTTGGATCAGCTTTAGGCTCTTAGGTAAAGACATGACCGGAGCCCTAGTTAGTCACAGCCTCAAGGCCTCAGTTAGGGAAAACTTTAGGGTCTGAGTTACAGACAGCCTCAGGTCTTCACTTAAAGACAGCCACAGGGCTTTCTTAGGGACAGTGTCAGGACCTTGGTTAGAAATGAGTCAGAATATTAGCTCAGGAGAGTGTCAGGATTTTAGTTTTTGCTGGCAGCAGGGCCTCTATTAAGGACAGATTCCGGGCCTTTGTTAGATTCAGTGTCATGGCCTTAGTTAGGAGTAGTCAGGGCCTTAGTTAGGGAGAGCATGAGGGTTTCAGTTCGCATAAGATGCAGGAGATTATCTCGGGAGAGAGTCAGGTTCCAGGCCAGAGATAGTGAAAGGAAATGACCAAGGGATAACGAGAAGACCTTAGTTATTGAGAGCTTCAGGGCCTTAGTTAGCAGCAGCGTGAGCACCTTAATCAGGACCAGCGCCAGGGCTTGATGTATGGGCAGCATCAGAGCCTAAGTAAGGTACAGCAACAGGGCCTAAGTGAGGCCTATCTTTAGGGCCTGAGTAAGGGACAGTATCACGGCATGACTTAGGAGCAGCATAAAGGCCTCTGTAGGATCAGCATTAGGGTCTTCGTTAAAGCTATTATCAGGGCCTCCGTTAGGGATAGCCTCAAGGCCTCACTTAGGGACAGCGTCAGGGCTTACTTTGGGAAAGTTTCAGGACCTTGGTAAGACATGGGTCAGGCTATTAGCTCAGGATAATATCAGGTGTTCAGATATTGACGGCAGCAGGGCCTTAGTTAGAGGCAGTGTCAAGGCCTAAGTTAGGACTAGCATCAGAGCCTTTGTTAGGTACAGTGTCAGTGACTGAGTTAGGTGTAGTGTCAGAGCCTTAGTTAGGGACAGTGTCAGGGCCTGCATTAGGACGAGCCTCCAGGCCTCAGTTAGGGACAGGTTCACGGCCTCGGACCTAAATTCAGGGCCTCATTTAGGGACAGAATCAGGGATTTAGCTAGCATAAGGGGATCTACAGCTGAAAGCAACCTGAACACCACCACAAGCAGATGAAGAAGTGAACCATGCACGCTCCTATGAAGGAAGATTCCACAGCAGTTGAGTACATTTTGTTTAAAGTTAGTAACACTATAAAAATTAAGTTTGGAAGAAAACTATATTCAGAAGATGAAAGAATCTCGTTCTAAAGAATCTCTTTAGCTAATCTCGACATTAGCTAAAGAGAAGGTTAGGTTAAGGTCTAGGGAGAGTGTCAGGAAATGACCTAGGGATAGTGTCAAGACCTTAGTTACTTAGCACATCAGGACCTAATTTAGGAGCAGTGAGTGTCACGGCTTCGGGTAGGAACAGGGTCAGAGCCTGACTTAGGGAGTGGGACAGGGCCTGAGTGAGGCCTAGCGTCAGGGCCTTAGCTAGAGACAGTGTCAAGGCATGACTTAGGAGCAGCCTGAGAGCCATGGTAGGATCAGCCTCAGGGGCTATGTTAAAGATATTATCAGGGCCTCTGTTAGGGACAGCCTCAAGACCTCACTTCGAGACAGCATCAGGGCTTCCTTAGGGACAGTTTCAGGACCTTGGTAAGAGATGGGTCAAGAAATTAGCTCAGGATAGTGTCAGGACTTTAGCTATTGACGGCAGCAGGGCCTTAGTTAGGGACAGTGTCAGGCCCTGAATTAGGACGAACATCGAGGCCTTAGGTACGGACAGGGTCACAGCCTCAAGAGTAATTTTAGGCCCTTAGTTAAGGACAGCAGCAGGGCTGTAGTTAGCATAAGAGGCACGACATTTGCTAGGGACAGGCTCAGGTTATGGTCTAGGGAGAGTGTCAGGAAAGGACCTAAGCATAGTGTCAAAACCTTAGTTACTGAGAGTATCAGATCCTTATTTAGAACCAGTGTCAGGGCTTCAGGTAGGGACAGCATCAGAGCCTGACTTAGGCAGAGCGACAGGGCCTGAGTGAGGCCTAGCGTCAGGCCCTTAGCTGAGGACATTGTCAGGGCATGACTTAGGAACAGAATCAGCGCCTCTGTTGGATCAGCCTTAGCGTCTTTGTTACAGATATGATCAGGGCCTGACTTAGTCACAGCTTCAAGGCCTCACTTAGGGAAAGCTTCAGGGCCTGAGTTAGGGACAGCCTCAGTTCTTAACATAGGGACAGCGACAGGGCTTTCTTAGGGACAGTGTCAGGACCTTGGTTAGAAATATGTCAGGATATTAACTCAGGCTAGTGTCCAGTTTTTAGTTATTGCTGACAGCAGGGCCTATATTAGGGGCAAATTCTGAGCCTTACTTCGAGACAGTGTCAGGGCCTGAGTTAGGACTAGCATCAGAGCCCTTGTAAAGTACAGTATCAGGGACTGAGTTAGGTGTAGTGTCAGGGCTTTAGTTAGGGACAGTGTCAGCGCCTCAGTTTGGATGAGCCTCCAACCTCAGTTAGGGACAGCTTGACGGCCTCGGGACTAATTTCAGGCTCTTAGTTCGAGACAGCATCAGGGATTTAGTTAGCATCAGAGGCTCGACAATAGCTAAAGACAAGTTTAGGTTAAGATCTAGGGATAGTGTCAGGAAATGACCTAGGGAGAGTGGCAAGACCATAGCTAATTAGAGCATCAGTGCCTAATTTAGGCCCAGTGTCAGGGCTTCAGGTAGGGACAGAGTCTTAGCCTGACTTAGGGAGAGCGACAGGGCCTGAGTGATGCCTAGAGTCAGGGCCTTAGCTACGGACAGCGTCAGGGCATGACATAGGATCAACATAAGGGTCTCTGTAAGATCAGCATTAGAGTTTCGTTCAAGACATTATCAGGACCTCTGTGAGGGACAGCCTCAGGGCCTCACTTAGGGACAGTGTCAGGGCTAACTTTGGGAGAGTTTCAGGACCTTGGTAAGACATGGGTCAAGGTATTAGCTCAGGATAATGTCAGGACTTTAGATATTGATGGTAGCAGCGCCTACGTTAGGGAATGTTTCAAGGCGTTAGTTAGGAGTAGCGGGCCTCTGATAGGTCCAGTGTCAGATCCTCAGTTAGCAATAGTGTTAGGGCCTTAGTTAGGGACAGTGTCAGGGCCGGATGTAGGGCGAGCATCTAGGCCTTCGTTCGGGACAGGTTCATGGTCTTGGGACTAAATTCCGTGCCTGAGGTAGGCACAGCCTAAGGGCTTCAGTTAGCATAAGAGGCAGGACATTAGCTAGTGACCGTGTCAGTTTAACATCTAGGGAAAGTGTCAGGAAATGACCTAAGGATAGTGTGAAGACCTTTGTTACAGAGACTCTCAGGGCCTTATTCAGAACCAGTGTTAGGGGTTCAGGTAGGGACAGCATCAGAGCCTGACTTAGGGAGAGCGATAGGGTCTGAGTGAGGC
Organism: Balaenoptera acutorostrata; assembly: GCF_949987535.1. Classification (NCBI taxonomy): domain Eukaryota; kingdom Metazoa; phylum Chordata; class Mammalia; order Artiodactyla; family Balaenopteridae; genus Balaenoptera; species Balaenoptera acutorostrata. The sequence goes on from NW_026645627.1 coordinate 193,904, forward strand.
CTAGCATCAGACACTTAGTGGGGGACACTATCGGGGCATGACTTAGGAGCAGCATCAGGGCCTCTGTTGGATCAGCCTTAGGGTCTTAGTTAAAGTCATGATCAGGGTCTGAGTTAGTCACAGCATCAAGGCCTGAGTTAGTTAGGGAAAGCTTCAGGGCCTCACTTAGGGACAGCGTCCGGGCTTACTTTGGGACAGTTTCAGGACCTTGGTAAGACATGGGTCAGGTTATTAGCTCTGGATAATGTCAGGACTTTCGATGTTGATGGCAGCAGGCCTTGGTTAGAGACAGTGTCAGGCCCTGAGTTACGACTAGCATCAGAGCCTTTGTTAGATACAATGTACGGGACTGAATTAGGAGTAGAGTCAGGGCCTTAGTTAGTGACAGTGTCAGGGCCTGACTTAGGGAGAGCGACAGCGCCTGAGTGAGGCTTAGCATCAGGCCCTTGGCTGGGCACACTGTCAGGGCATGACTTTGGAGCAGCATCAGCGTCTTTGCTGGATCAGCATTAAGGTCTTCGTTAGGTACATGATCAGGGCCTGAATTAGTCACAGCTTCAAGGCTTCAGTTAAGGAAAGCTTCAGGGCCTGAGTTAGGGACAGCCTCAGGTCTTCACTTAGGGACAGCGTCAGGGCTTACTTTGGGACAGTTTCAGGACCTTGGAAAGACATAGGTCAGGATAGTAGCTCAGGATAATGGCAGGACTTTTGATAGTGATGGCAGCAGGGCCTTAGTTACAGACGGTTTCAGGCCCTGAGTTAGGCCGAGCATCAGAGACTTTGTTAGGTACAGTGGAAGGGACTGAGTTAGGAGTAGTGTCAGGGCCTTGCTTAGGGACAGTGTCAGGGTCTGATTTAGGTGTACTGTCTGAGACCTAGTTAGGGACAGTGCTAGGGCCTGAGTTAGGATTAGTGTCAAGGCCTTATTGAGGACCAATTTCAGGGCCTTAGTTTGGACTAGCATCAGAGCCATTGTTAGGAATCGTATGAGGGCCTGAGTTAGGCATACTATCAGGGCCTTAGTTAGGGAGAGTTTTAGGGCCTGAGTTACGATTAGTGTCAAGGCCTTATTTAGGACCAATTTTAGGGCTTTAGTTTGGACTAGCAACAAAGCCTTTGTTAGGTAGCATGTCGGGGCCTCAGTTAGGTGTAGTGTCAGGGCCATTGTTAGGGACAGTATCAGGGCCTGACTTAGGAGAAGTTCAGGGCCTTAGCCAGGGAAAGTGTCAGGGCCTTAGTTAGGGACATTATCAGGGCCTGAATTAGCAGTAGTGTCAAAAGTCCTTAGTGAGGAGAGTAAGGAGTAAGTCAGGACTCAGGCCCTGACACTGTTCTTAAATAAGGCCCTGACATTACCTGTAACACAGGTCCTGATCTGATTCCTATCATAGGCGCTGATGTTGGACTTAACTAAGGCCCTGACACTGGTCCTAACTAAAGCTGTGACACTACTCTTTTTTTTTTTTTTTTTTTTTTTAATGAGGATCTTGAATCAGATGCGTATGTTTGATTGATTGATTGATTGATTGATTTTGGCTGTGTTGGGTCTTCGTTTCTGTGCGAGGGCTTTCTCCAGTTGTGGCAAGCGGGGGCCACTCTTCATCGCGATGCGCGGGCCTCTCTCGTTGCGGAGCACAGGCTCCAGACGCGCAGGCTCAGCAGTTGTGGCTCACGGGCCCAGCCGCTCTGCGGCATGTGGGATCTTCCCAGGCCAGGGCTCGAACCCGTGTCCCCTGCATTAGCAGGCAGATTCTCAACCACTGCGCCACCAGGGAAGCCCTGTGACACTACTCTTAACTCAGGCCCTGACACTGTCCCTAACAAAGCCTCTGACACTACTCCTAAATCAGGCACTGACACTGTCCCTAACTAAGGCCCTGACATACACCTAACTCAGGCCCTGACACTGTCTCTAACTAAGGCCCTGATACTACTCCAAACTCAGCACTGACACTGTCACTAACTAAGGCCCTGACACTATTCATAGCTCACGCCCTAACACAACTCCGAAATCATGCCCTGACAATGTCCCTAACTAAGGCCCTGACACTATTCCTAACTCAGGCACTGACACAATACTTAAGGAAGGCCCTGACATTACTCCTAACTCAGGCCCTGAAAAGGTCCCTAACTAAGGCCGACACAACTCCTAACTCAGGCACTAACACTGTCCCTAAATAAGGCCCTGAAACTATTCCTAACTGAGGCGCTGATACAATACCTAACGAAGGCACTGATGCTACTCCTAACTAAGGCCCTGACACTACTCCTATCTAAAGCAATGACACTGTCTATAACTTACGCCCTGACTCTACTCCTGACTCAGGCACTGACACTGGCCCTAACTTAGGCCCTGACACTACTCTTAACTAAGCAACTGACACTGTCCCTAACTAAGGTCCTGACACTACTCCCAAACTAGGCATTGACTTTGTCCCTAACTAAGGCCCTGACACTACTCCCAAACTAGGCACTGACTTTGTCCCTAACTAAGGCCCTGACATTACTCTCAAGTCAGGCACTAGCACTGTCCCTAACTAAGGACTTGACACTCCTCTTAACTCAGGCCCTGGCACAGTCCCTACAAAGGCCTGCCACCACCCCAACTCTGGCACTGAGAGTGTCCCTAACTACGGCCATCACACTACTCCTAACTCAGGCACTGACGCTGTCCCTAAGTAAGGCCCAGACACTACTCCCAACGCAGGCACTGACGCTGTCCCTAACTAAGGCTCTGACACTACTCCCAACACAGGCATTGACAATGTCCCTAACTAAGGCCCTCACACTACTACTTACTTAGGCACTGACACGCTACCTAACTAAGGCCCTGAGACTACTTCTACCTCAGACCCTGACACTGTCCCTAACGAAGGGCCTGATACTACTCCCAACACAGGCACTGACACTCTTCCTAACTAAGGCCTTGACACTACTTTTAACTCATGCCCTGATGCTTTCCCAAAAAAGACCCTGAGACTATTCCCAACTCAGGCACTGACACTCTCCCTAACTAAGACCCTGACACTACTCCCATCTCAGCCACTGACACTGTCCCTAATGCCCTGACACTACTTCCAACTCAGGCACTGACACTGTCCCTAACTAGGCCCTGACACTACTCCCAACTCAGGCACTGACACTGTCCCTAATTAAGGCCCTGACATAACTGCCAACTCCGGCACTGACACTTTCTCTCACTAAGGCCCTGAAACTACTCACAACTCAGGCCCTGACACTGTTCCTAACTACCGGTCTCAGACTACTCCTAACTTAGGCCCTGACACTATTCCTAACACAGTCCCTGACACTGTCCCTAACTAAGGTCCTGAGACTATTCCTAACTCAGACCCTGACACTGTCCATAACTTAGGCCATGTCACTACTCCCAACTCAGGCACTGACGCTGTTCCTAACTAAGGGTCTGGCACTACTCCAAACTGAGACACTGACACTCTTCCAAATTAAGGCCTTGACACTGCTCTTACCTCAGGCCCTGACACTGTCCATAATAAAGACCCTGACAAAAATCCCAACTTAGGCACTGACAATGTCCGTAACTAAGGCCCTGACACTATTCCCATCTCAGCCACTGACACTGTCCCTAACTATGGCCCTGACACTACTCCCAATGCAAGCACTGGCGCTGTCCCTAACTAAGGCACTGGCACTACTCCCAACTCGCCCTGGTGCTGTCCCTAACTAAGGCTTGGACACTATTCCCAATTCAGGCAATGACAGTGTCCCTAACTGAGGCAATGATACTACTCCCAACTCAAGCACTAAGGCTCTGGATCATTGTGATGACCAGCGCCATGGAGCATTGTGATGACAAGGGTCATGGAGAATTGTGATGACGGGTCCTGGAGCATTGTGGTGACATGGGCCATGGAGCATTTTGATTACAGGGGTCATGGGGCATTGTGATGAAAGTGGTCATGGAGCATTGTGATGAAAGTGGTCATGGAACATTGTGATAAAAGTGGTCATGTAGCATTGTGATGAAAAGTGCTATGGAGCATTGGGATGACAGGGGTCATGGAGCATTGTGATGACAAATGCGTGGAGATTTGTGATGACAAGGACCATGGAGCATTGTGATTATAAGGAGCATGAAGCATTGTGATGACAGGGGCCATAGAGCATTTTAATGACAAGGGACATGGAGCATTGTGATGACAGAGGTCATGGAGCATTGTGGTGACCAGAGGCATGGAGCATTGTGAAGAAAGGGGTACTGTAACATTGTAATGAAGGGGTCAAGGAGCATTTTGATGACAAGGATCATGGAGCATTGTGATGACAAGGGCCATGGAGCATTGTGATGACAGGGCTCATGTGGCATTATGATGACAGTGGTCATGGAGCAATGTGATGAACGTTGTCATGGAGCACTGTGATTACAGGGGCCATGGAGAATTGTGATGACAAAGGCCAGGGAACATTGTGATGACAGGGGTCATGGAGCATTGTGATGAAAACGGACCTGGAGCATTGTGATGAAAGGGGTCATGGCTCATTGTGATGACAGGGGGCCTGGAACATTGTGATGACAGGGGTCATGGGGCATTGTGATGACAAGGGCCATGGAACATTTTGATGACAGTGGTCATATGGCATTTTGAATGACAGGGGCCATGAAGCATTGTGATGACAAGAGTCATGGAGACTTGTGATGACAGGGGGCATGGAGCTTTGTGATTTCACAGGCATGTAGCATTTTAGACAAGGGTCATGGAGCATTGTGATGAAAGGGGTCATGGAGCATTGTGATGATAAGGGCATGGAGCATTGTGATGACAATGGCATGTAGCATTGCGATGACAAAGGTCATGGAGCATTGTGATGACAGGGATTATGGAGCATTGTGATGACAAGGGCGTGGAGCATTGTGATGACAGTGGTCATGGAACATTGTGACGATAAGGGCATCGAGCCGAGTTAGGGACAGTCTAGCGGCCTTGGGACTAAATTCAGTGCCTGAATTAGGCACAGCATAAGGTCTTTAGTAAGCATACGAGGTAGGACATTAGCTCGGGACAGGGTTAGGGTAAATGCTTGGAATCGTGTCAGGAAATGACCTAAGGATAGTGTGAAGACCTTTGTTACTGAGACTCTCAGGGACTTCTTCAGAAGCAGTGTTAGGGCTTCAGGTAGGGACAGCATCAGGGCCTGACTTAGGGAGAGCGACAGGGCCTGAGTGAGGCCTAATGTCAGGCCCTTAGCTGGGGACACTGTCAGGGAATGACTTAGGAGCAGCATCAGTGCCTTTGTTGGATCAGCTTTAGGCTCTGAGTTAAAGACATGACCGGAGCCCTAGTTAGTCACAGCCTCAAGGCCTCAGTTAGGGAAAACTTTAGGGTCTGAGTTACAGACAGCCTCAGGTCTTCACTTAAAGACAGCCACAGGTCTTTCTTAGGGACCGTGTCAGGACCTTGGTTAGAAATGAGTCAGAATATTAGCTCAGGAGAGTGTCAGGATTTTAGTTTTTGCTGGCAGCAGGGCCTCTATTAAGGACAGATTCCGGGCCTTTGTTAGATTCAGTGTCATGGCCTTAGTTAGGAGTAGTCAGGGCCTTAGTTAGGGAGAGCATGAGGGTTTCAGTTCGCATAAGATGCAGGAGATTATCTCGGGACAGAGTCAGGTTCCAGGTCAGAGATAGTGAAAGGAAATGACCAAGGGATAACGAGAAGACCTTAGTTATTGAGAGCTTCAGGGCCTTAGTTAGCAGCAGCGTGAGCACCTTAATCAGGACCAGCGCCAGGGCTTGATGTATGGGCAGCATCAGAGCCTAAGTAAGGTACAGCAACAGGGCCTAAGTGAGGCCTATCTTTAGGGCCTGAGTAAGGGACAGTATCACGGCATGAATTAGGAGCAGCATAAAGGCCTCTGTAGGATCAGCATTAGGGTCTTCGTTAAAGCTATTATCAGGGCCTCCGTTAGGGATAGCCTCAAGGCCTCACTTAGGGACAGCGTCAGGGCTTACTTTGGGAAAGTTTCAGGACCTTGGTAAGACATGGGTCAGGCTATTAGCTCAGGATAATATCAGGTGTTCAGATATTGACGGCAGCAGGGCCTTAGTTAGAGGCAGTGTCAGGGCCTAAGTTAGGACTAGCATCAGAGCCTTTGTTAGGTACAGTGTCAGTGACTGAGTTAGGTGTAGTGTCAGAGCCTTAGTTAGGGACAGTGTCAGGGCCTGCATTAGGACGAGCCTCCAGGCCTCAGTTAGGGACAGGTTCACGGCCTCGGACCTAAATTCAGGGCCTCATTTAGGGACAGAATCAGGGATTTAGCTAGCATAAGGGGATCTACAGCTGAAAGCAACCTGAACACCACCACAAGCAGATGCAGAAGTGAACCATGCACGCACCTATGAAGGAAGATTCCACAGCAGTTGAGTACATTTTGTTTAAAGTTAGTAACACTATAAAAATTAAGTTTGGAAGAAAACTATATTCAGAAGATAAAAGAATCTCGTTCTAAAGAATCTCTTTAGCTAATCTCGACATTAGCTAAAGAGAAGGTTAGGTTAAGGTCTAGGGAGAGTGTCAGGAAATGACCTAGGGATAGTGTCAAGACCTTAGTTACTTAGCACATCAGGACCTAATTTAGGAGCAGTGAGTGTCACGGCTTCGGGTAGGAACAGGGTCAGAGCCTGACTTAGGGAGTGGGACAGGGCCTGAGTGAGGCCTAGCGTCAGGGCCTTAGCTAGAGACAGTGTCAAGGCATGACTTAGGAGCAGCCTGAGAGCCATGGTAGGATCAGCCTCAGGGGCTATGTTAAAGATATTATCAGGGCCTCTGTTAGGGACAGCCTCAAGACCTCACTTCGAGACAGCATCAGGGCTTCCTTAGGGACAGTTTCAGGACCTTGGTAAGAGATGGGTCAAGAAATTAGCTCAGGATAGTGTCAGGACTTTAGCTATTGACGGCAGCAGGGCCTTAGTTAGGGACAGTGTCAGGCCCTGAATTAGGACGAACATCGAGGCCTTAGGTACGGACAGGGTCACAGCCTCGAGAGTAATTTTAGGCCCTTAGTTAAGGACAGCAGCAGGGCCGTAGTTAGCATAAGAGGCACGACATTTGCTAGGGACAGGCTCAGGTTATGGTCTAGGGAGAGTGTCAGGAAAGGACCTAAGCATAGTGTCAAAACCTTAGTTACTGAGGGTATCAGATCCTTATTTAGAACCAGTGTCAGGGCTTCAGGTAGGGACAGCATCAGAGCCTGACTTAGGCAGAGCGACAGGGCCTGAGTGAGGCCTAGCGTCAGGCCCTTAGCTGAGGACACTGTCAGGGCATGACTTAGGAACAGAATCAGCGCCTCTGTTGGATCAGCCTTAGCGTCTTTGTTACAGATATGATCAGGGCCTGACTTAGTCACAGCTTCAAGGCCTCAGTTAGGGAAAGCTTCAGGGCCTGAGTTAGGGACAGCCTCAGTTCTTAACATAGGGACAGCGACAGGGCTTTCTTAGGGACAGTGTCAGGACCTTGGTTAGAAATATGTCAGGATATTAACTCAGGCTAGTGTCCAGTTTTTAGTTATTGCTGACAGCAGGGCCTATATTAGGGGCAAATTCTGAGCCTTACTTCGAGACAGTGTCAGGGCCTGAGTTAGGACTAGCATCAGAGCCCTTGTAAAGTACAGTATCAGGGACTGAGTTAGGTGTAGTGTCAGGGCTTTAGTTAGGGACAGTGTCAGCGCCTCAGTTAGGATGAGCCTCCAACCTCAGTTAGGGACAGCTTGACGGCCTCGGGACTAATTTCAGGCTCTTAGTTCGAGACAGCATCAGGGATTTAGTTAGCATAAGAGGCTCGACAATAGCTAAAGACAAGTTTAGGTTAAGATCTAGGGATAGTGTCAGGAAATGACCTAGGGAGAGTGGCAAGACCATAGCTAATTAGAGCATCAGTGCCTAATTTAGGCCCAGTGTCAGGGCTTCAGGTAGGGACAGAGTCTTAGCCTGACTTGGGGAGAGCGACAGGGCCTGAGTGATGCCTAGAGTCAGGGCCTTAGCTACGGACAGCGTCAGGGCATGACATAGGATCAACATAAGGGTCTCTGTAAGATCAGCATTAGAGTTTCGTTCAAGACATTATCAGGACCTCTGTGAGGGACAGCCTCAGGGCCTCACTTAGGGACAGTGTCAGGGCTAACTTTGGGAGAGTTTCAGGACCTTGGTAAGACATGGGTCAGGGTATTAGCTCAGGATAATGTCAGGACTTTAGATATTGATGGTAGCAGCGCCTACGTTAGGGAAAGTTTCAAGGCGTTAGTTAGGAGTAGCGGGCCTCTGATATGTCCAGTGTCAGATCCTCAGTTAGCAATAGTGTTAGGGCCTTAGTTAGGGACAGTGTCAGGGCCGGATGTAGGGCGAGCATCTAGGCCTTCGTTCGGGACAGGTTCATGGTCTTGGGACTAAATTCCGTGCCTGAGGTAGGCACAGCCTAAGGGCTTCAGTTAGCATAAGAGGCAGGACATTAGCTAGTGACCGTGTCAGTTTAACATCTAGGGAAAGTGTCAGGAAATGACCTAAGGATAGTGTGAAGACCTTTGTTACGGAGACTCTCAGGGCCTTATTCAGAACCAGTGTTAGGGGTTCAGGTAGGGACAGCATCAGAGCCTGACTTAGGGAGAGCGATAGGGTCTGAGTGAGGCCTAGCATCAGACACTTAGTGGGGGACACTATCGGGGCATGACTTAGGAGCAGCATCAGGGCCTCTGTTGGATAGGCCTCAGGGTCTTAGTTAAAGTCATGATCAGGGTCTGAGTAAGTCACAGCATCAAGGCCTGAGTTAGTTAGGGAAAGCTTCAGGGCCTCACTTAGGGACAGCGTCAGGGCTTACTTTGGGACAGTTTCAGGACCTTGGTAAGACATGGGTCAAGGTATTAGCTCAGGATAATGTCAGGACTTTAGATATTGATGGTAGCAGCGCCTACGTTAGGGAAAGTTTCAAGGCGTTAGTTAGGAGTAGCGGGCCTCTGATAGGTCCAGTGTCAGATCCTCAGTTAGCAATAGTGTTAGGGCCTTAGTTAGGGACAGTGTCAGGGCCGGATGTAGGGCGAGTATCTAGGCCTTCGTTCGGGACAGGTTCATGGTCTTGGGACTAAATTCCGTGCCTGAGGTAGGCACAGCCTAAGGGCTTCAGTTAGCATAAGAGGCAGGACATTAGCTAGTGACCGTGTCAGTTTAACATCTAGGGAAAGTGTCAGGAAATGACCTAAGGATAGTGTGAAGACCTTTGTTACGGAGACTCTCAGGGCCTTATTCAGAACCAGTGTTAGGGGTTCAGGTAGGGACAGCATCAGAGCCTGACTTAGGGAGAGCGATAGGGTCTGAGTGAGGCCTAGCATCAGACACTTAGTGGGGGACACTATCGGGGCATGACTTAGGAGCAGCATCAGGGCCTCTGTTGGATCAGCCTCAGGGTCTTAGTTAAAGTCATGATCAGGGTCTGAGTTAGTCACAGCATCAAGGCCTGAGTTAGTTAGGGAAAGCTTCAGGGCCTCACTTAGGGACAGCGTCAGGGCTTACTTTGGGAAAGTTTCAGGACCTTGGTAAGACATGGGTCAGGCTATTAGCTCAGGATAATATCAGGTGTTCAGATAATGACGGCAGCAGGGCCTTAGTTAGAGGCAGTGTCAGGGCCTAAGTTAGGACTAGCATCAGTGCCTTTGTTAGGTACAGTGTCAGTGACTGAGTTAGGTGTAGTGTCAGAGCCTTAGTTAGGGACAGTGTCAGGGCTTGCATTAGGACGAGCCTCCAGGCCTCAGTTAGGGACAGGTTCACGGCCTCGGACCTAAATTCAGGGCCTCATTTAGGGACAGAATCAGGGATTTAGCTAGCATAAGGGAATCTACAGCTGAAAGCAACCTGAACACCACCTCAAGCAGATGCAGAAGTGAACCATGCACGCTCCTATGAAGGAAGATTCCACAGCAGTTGAGTACATTTTGTTTAAAGTTAGTAACACTATAAAAATTATGTTTGGAAGAAAACTATATTCAGAAGATGAAAGAATCTCGTTCTAAAGAATCTCTATAGCTAATCTCGACATTAGCTAAAGAGAAGGTTAGGTTAAGGTCTAGGGAGAGTGTCAGGAAATGACCTAGGGATAGTGTCAAGACCTTAGTTACTTAGCACATCAGGACCTAATTTAGGAGCAGTGAGTGTCACGGCTTCGGGTAGGAACAGGGTCAGAGCCTGACTTAGGGAGTGGGACAGGGCCTGAGTGAGGCCTAGCGTCAGGGCCTTAGCTAGAGACAGTGTCAAGGCATGACTTAGGAGCAGCCTGAGAGCCATGGTAGGATCAGCCTCAGGGGCTATGTTAAAGATATTATCAGGGCCTCTGTTAGGGACAGCCTCAAGACCTCACTTCGAGACAGCATCAGGGCTTCCTTAGGGACAGTTTCAGGACCTTGGTAAGAGATGGGTCAAGAAATTAGCTCAGGATAGTGTCAGGACTTTAGCTATTGACGGCAGCAGGGCCTTAGTTAGGGACAGTGTCAGGCCCTGAATTAGGACGAACATCGAGGCCTTAGGTACGGACAGGGTCACAGCCTCGAGAGTAATTTTAGGCCCTTAGTTAAGGACAGCAGCAGGGCCGTAGTTAGCATAAGAGGCACGACATTTGCTAGGGACAGGCTCAGGTTATGGTCTAGGGAGAGTGTCAGGAAAGGACCTAAGCATAGTGTCAAAACCTTAGTTACTGAGAGTATCAGATCCTTATTTAGAACCAGTGTCAGGGCTTCAGGTAGGGACAGCATCAGAGCCTGACTTAGGCAGAGCGACAGGGCCTGAGTGAGGCCTAGCGTCAGGCCCTTAGCTGAGGACACTGTCAGGGCATGACTTAGGAACAGAATCAGCGCCTCTGTTGGATCAGCCTTAGCGTCTTTGTTACAGATATGATCAGGGCCTGACTTAGTCACAGCTTCAAGGCCTCACTTAGGGAAAGCTTCAGGGCCTGAGTTAGGGACAGCCTCAGTTCTTAACATAGGGACAGCGACAGGGCTTTCTTAGGGACAGTGTCAGGACCTTGGTTAGAAATATGTCAGGATATTAACTCAGGCTAGTGTCCAGTTTTTAGTTATTGCTGACAGCAGGGCCTATATTAGGGGCAAATTCTGAGCCTTACTTCGAGACAGTGTCAGGGCCTGAGTTAGGACTAGCATCAGAGCCCTTGTAAAGTACAGTGTCAGGGACTGAGTTAGGTGTAGTGTCAGGGCATTAGTTAGGGACAGTGTCAGCGCCTCAGTTAGGATGAGCCTCCAACCTCAGTTAGGGACAGCTTGACGGCCTCGGGACTAATTTCAGGCTCTTAGTTCGAGACAGCATCAGGGATTTAGTTAGCATAAGAGGCTCGACAATAGCTAAAGACAAGTTTAGGTTAAGATCTAGGGATAGTGTCAGGAAATGACCTAGGGAGAGTGGCAAGACCATAGCTAATTAGAGCATCAGTGCCTAATTTAGGCCCAGTGTCAGGGCTTCAGGTAGGGAAAGAGTCTTAGCCTGACTTAGGGAGAGCGACAGGGCCTGAGTGATGCCTAGAGTCAGGGCCTTAGCTACGGACAGCGTCAGGGCATGACATAGGATCAACATAAGGGTCTCTGTAAGATCAGCATTAGAGTTTCGTTCAAGACATTATCAGGACCTCTGTGAGGGACAGCCTCAGGGCCTAACTTAGGGACAGCGTCAGGGCTTACTTTGGGACAGTTTCAGGACCTTGGTAAGACATGGGTCAAGGTATTAGCTCAGGATAATGTCAGGACTTTAGATATTGATGGTAGCAGCGCCTACGTTAGGGAAAGTTTCAAGGCGTTAGTTAGGAGTAGTGGGCCTCTGATAGGTCCAGTGTCAGATCCTCAGTTAGCAATAGTGTTAGGGCCTTAGTTAGGGACAGTGTCAGGGCCGGATGTAGGGCGAGCATCTAGGCCTTCGTTCGGGACAGGTTCATGGTCTTGGGACTTAATTCCGTGCCTGAGGTAGGCACAGCCTAAGGGCTTCAGTTAGCATAAGAGGCAGGACATTAGCTAGTGACCGTGTCAGTTTAACATCTAGGGAAAGTGTCAGGAAATGACCTAAGGATAGTGTGAAGACCTTTGTTACGGAGACTCTCAGGGCCTTATTCAGAACCAGTGTTAGGGGTTCAGGTAGGGACAGCATCAGAGCCTGACTTAGGGAGAGCGATAGGGTCTGAGTGAGGCCTAGCATCAGACACTTAGTGGGGGACACTATCGGGGCATGACTTAGGAGCAGCATCAGGGCCTCTGTTGGATCAGCCTCAGGGTCTTAGTTAAAGTCATGATCAGGGTCTGAGTTAGTCACAGCATCAAGGCCTGAGTTAGTTAGGGAAAGCTTCAGGGCCTCACTTAGGGACAGCGTCAGGGCTTACTTTGGGGAGTTTCAGGACCTTGGTAAGACATGGGTCAGGTTATTAGCTCCGGATACTGTCAGGACTTTCGATGTTGATGGCAGCAGGCCTTGGTTAGAGACAGTGTCAGGCCCTGAGTTACGACTAGCATCAGAGCCTTTGTTAGATACAATGTACGGGACTGAATTAGGAGTAGAGTCAGGGCCTTAGTTAGTGACAGTGTCAGGGCCTGACTTAGGGAGAGCGACAGGGCCTGAGTGAGGCTTAGCATCAGGCCCTTAGCTGGGCACACTGTCAGGGCATGACTTTGGAGCAGCATCAGCGTCTTTGCTGGATCAGCATTAAGGTCTTCGTTAGGTACATGATCAGGGCCTGAATTAGTCACAGCTTCAAGGCTTCAGTTAAGGAAAGCTTCAGGGCCTGAGTTAGGGACAGCCTCAGGTCTTCACTTAGGGACAGCGTCAGGGCTTACTTTGGGACAGTTTCAGGACCTTGGAAAGACATAGGTCAGGATAGTAGCTCAGGATAATGGCAGGACTTTTGATAGTGATGGCAGCAGGGCCTTAGTTACAGACGGTTTCAGGGCCTGAGTTAGGCCGAGCATCAGAGACTTTGTTAGGTACAGTGGAAGGGACTGAGTTAGGAGTAGTGTCAGGGCCTTGCTTAGGGACAGTGTCAGGGTCTGATTTAGGTGTACTGTCTGAGACCTAGTTAGGGACAGTGCTAGGGCCTGAGTTAGGATTAGTGTCAAGGCCTTATTGAGGACCAATTTCAGGGCCTTAGTTTGGACTAGCATCAGAGCCATTGTTAGGAATCGTATGAGGGCCTGAGTTAGGCATACTATCAGGGCCTTGGTTAGGGAGAGTTTTAGGGCCTGAGTTACGATTAGTGTCAAGGCCTTATTTAGGACCAATTTTAGGGCTTTAGTTTGGACTAGCAACAAAGCCTTTGTTAGGTAGCATGTCGGGGCCTCAGTTAGGTGTAGTGTCAGGGCCATTGTTAGGGACAGTATCAGGGCCTGACTTAGGAGAAGTTCAGGGCCTTAGCCAGGGAAAGTGTCAGGGCCTTAGTTAGGGACATTATCAGGGCCTGAATTAGCAGTAGTGTCAAAAGTCCTTAGTGAGGAGAGTAAGGAGTAAGTCAGGACTCAGGCCCTGACACTGTTCTTAAATAAGGCCCTGACATTACCTGTAACACAGGTCCTGATCTGATTCCTATCATAGGCGCTGATGTTGGACTTAACTAAGGCCCTGACACTGGTCCTAACTAAAGCTGTGACACTACTCTTAACTCAGGCCCTGACACTGTCCCTAACAAAGCCTCTGACACTACTCCTAAATCAGGCACTGACACTGTCCCTAACTAAGGCCCTGACATACACCTAACTCAGGCCCTGACACTGTCTCTAACTAAGGCCCTGATACTACTCCAAACTCAGCACTGACACTGTCACTAACTAAGGCCCTGACACTATTCATAGCTCACGCCCTAACACAACTCCGAAATCATGCCCTGACAATGTCCCTAACTAAGGCCCTGACACTATTCCTAACTCAGGCGCTGACACAATACTTAAGGAAGGCCCTGACATTACTCCTAACTCAGGCCCTGAAAAGGTCCCTAACTAAGGCCGACACAACTCCTAACTCAGGCACTAACACTGTCCCTAAATAAGGCCCTGAAACTATTCCTAACTGAGGCGCTGATACAATACCTAACGAAGGCACTGATGCTACTCCTAACTAAGGCCCTGACACTACTCCTATCTCAAGCAATGATACTGTCTATAACTTACGCTCTGACTCTGCTCCTGACTCAGGCACTGACACTGGCCCTAACTTAGGCCCTGACACTACTCTTAACTAAGCAACTGACACTGTCCCTAACTAAGGTCCTGACACTACTCCCAAACTAGGCATTGACTTTGTCCCTAACTAAGGCCCTGACACTACTCCCAAACTAGGCACTGACTTTGTCCCTAACTAAGGCCCTGACATTACTCTCAAGTCAGGCACTAGCACTGTCCCTAACTAAGGACTTGACACTCCTCTTAACTCAGGCCCTGGCACAGTCCCTACAAAGGCCTGCCACCACCCCAACTCTGGCACTGAGAGTGTCCCTAACTACGGCCATCACACTACTCCTAACTCAGGCACTGACGCTGTCCCTAAGTAAGGCCCAGACACTACTCCCAACGCAGGCCCTGACGCTGTCCCTAACTAAGGCTCTGACACTACTCCCAACACAGGCATTGACAATGTCCCTAACTAAGGCCCTCACACTACTACTTACTTAGGCACTGACACGCTACCTAACTAAGGCCCTGAGACTACTTCTACCTCAGACCCTGACACTGTCCCTAACGAAGGGCCTGATACTACTCCCAACACAGGCACTGACACTCTTCCTAACTAAGGCCTTGACACTACTTTTAACTCATGCCCTGATGCTTTCCCAAAAAAGACCCTGAGACTATTCCCAACTCAGGCACTGACACTCTCCCTAACTAAGACCCTGACACTACTCCCATCTCAGCCACTGACACTGTCCCTAATGCCCTGACACTACTTCCAACTCAGGCACTGACACTGTCCCTAACTAGGCCCTGACACTACTCCCAACTCAGGCACTGACACTGTCCCTAATTAAGGCCCTGACATAACTGCCAACTCCGGCACTGACACTTTCTCTCACTAAGGCCCTGAAACTACTCACAACTCAGGCCCTGACACTGTTCCTAACTACCGGTCTCAGACTACTCCTAACTTAGGCCCTGACACTATTCCTAACACAGTCCCTGACACTGTCCCTAACTAAGGTCCTGAGACTATTCCTAACTCAGACCCTGACACTGTCCATAACTTAGGCCATGTCACTACTCCCAACTCAGGCACTGACGCTGTTCCTAACTAAGGGTCTGGCACTACTCCAAACTGAGACACTGACACTCTTCCAAATTAAGGCCTTGACACTGCTCTTACCTCAGGCCCTGACACTGTCCATAATAAAGACCCTGACAAAAATCCCAACTTAGGCACTGACAATGTCCGTAACTAAGGCCCTGACACTATTCCCATCTCAGCCACTGACACTGTCCCTAACTATGGCCCTGACACTACTCCCAATGCAAGCACTGGCGCTGTCCCTAACTAAGGCACTGGCACTACTCCCAACTCGCCCTGGTGCTGTCCCTAACTAAGGCTTGGACACTATTCCCAATTCAGGCAATGACAGTGTCCCTAACTGAGGCAATGATACTACTCCCAACTCAAGCACTAAGGCTCTGGATCATTGTGATGACCAGCGCCATGGAGCATTGTGATGACAAGGGTCATGGAGAATTGTGATGACGGGTCCTGGAGCATTGTGGTGACATGGGCCATGGAGCATTTTGATTACAGGGGTCATGGGGCATTGTGATGAAAGTGGTCATGGAGCATTGTGATGAAAGTGGTCATGGAACATTGTGATAAAAGTGGTCATGTAGCATTGTGATGAAAAGTGCTATGGAGCATTGGGATGACAGGGGTCATGGAGCATTGTGATGACAAATGCGTGGAGATTTGTGATGACAAGGACCATGGAGCATTGTGATTATAAGGAGCATGAAGCATTGTGATGACAGGGGCCATAGAGCATTTTAATGACAAGGGACATGGAGCATTGTGATGACAGAGGTCATGGAGCATTGTGGTGACCAGAGGCATGGAGCATTGTGAAGAAAGGGGTACTGTAACATTGTAATGAAGGGGTCAAGGAGCATTTTGATGACAAGGATCATGGAGCATTGTGATGACAAGGGCCATGGAGCATTGTGATGACAGGGCTCATGTGGCATTATGATGACAGTGGTCATGGAGCAATGTGATGAACGTTGTCATGGAGCACTGTGATTACAGGGGCCATGGAGAATTGTGATGACAAAGGCCAGGGAACATTGTGATGACAGGGGTCATGGAGCATTGTGATGAAAACGGACCTGGAGCATTGTGATGAAAGGGGTCATGGCTCATTGTGATGACAGGGGGCCTGGAACATTGTGATGACAGGGGTCATGGGGCATTGTGATGACAAGGGCCATGGAACATTTTGATGACAGTGGTC
The DNA here is from genome assembly GCF_949987535.1 of Balaenoptera acutorostrata. NCBI lineage: Eukaryota > Metazoa > Chordata > Mammalia > Artiodactyla > Balaenopteridae > Balaenoptera > Balaenoptera acutorostrata. Next base: position 210,376 of record NW_026645627.1, read on the forward strand.
ATATGGCATTTTGAATGACAGGGGCCATGAAGCATTGTGATGACAAGAGTCATGGAGACTTGTGATGACAGGGGGCATGGAGCTTTGTGATTTCACAGGCATGTAGCATTTTAGACAAGGGTCATGGAGCATTGTGATGAAAGGGGTCATGGAGCATTGTGATGATAAGGGCATGGAGCATTGTGATGACAATGGCATGTAGCATTGCGATGACAAAGGTCATGGAGCATTGTGATGACAGGGATTATGGAGCATTGTGATGACAAGGGCGTGGAGCATTGTGATGACAGTGGTCATGGAACATTGTGACGATAAGGGCATCGAGCCGAGTTAGGGACAGTCTAGCGGCCTTGGGACTAAATTCAGTGCCTGAATTAGGCACAGCATAAGGTCTTTAGTAAGCATACGAGGTAGGACATTAGCTCGGGACAGGGTTAGGGTAAATGCTTGGAATCGTGTCAGGAAATGACCTAAGGATAGTGTGAAGACCTTTGTTACTGAGACTCTCAGGGACTTCTTCAGAAGCAGTGTTAGGGCTTCAGGTAGGGACAGCATCAGGGCCTGACTTAGGGAGAGCGACAGGGCCTGAGTGAGGCCTAATGTCAGGCCCTTAGCTGGGGACACTGTCAGGGAATGACTTAGGAGCAGCATCAGTGCCTTTGTTGGATCAGCTTTAGGCTCTGAGTTAAAGACATGACCGGAGCCCTAGTTAGTCACAGCCTCAAGGCCTCAGTTAGGGAAAACTTTAGGGTCTGAGTTACAGACAGCCTCAGGTCTTCACTTAAAGACAGCCACAGGTCTTTCTTAGGGACCGTGTCAGGACCTTGGTTAGAAATGAGTCAGAATATTAGCTCAGGAGAGTGTCAGGATTTTAGTTTTTGCTGGCAGCAGGGCCTCTATTAAGGACAGATTCCGGGCCTTTGTTAGATTCAGTGTCATGGCCTTAGTTAGGAGTAGTCAGGGCCTTAGTTAGGGAGAGCATGAGGGTTTCAGTTCGCATAAGATGCAGGAGATTATCTCGGGACAGAGTCAGGTTCCAGGTCAGAGATAGTGAAAGGAAATGACCAAGGGATAACGAGAAGACCTTAGTTATTGAGAGCTTCAGGGCCTTAGTTAGCAGCAGCGTGAGCACCTTAATCAGGACCAGCGCCAGGGCTTGATGTATGGGCAGCATCAGAGCCTAAGTAAGGTACAGCAACAGGGCCTAAGTGAGGCCTATCTTTAGGGCCTGAGTAAGGGACAGTATCACGGCATGAATTAGGAGCAGCATAAAGGCCTCTGTAGGATCAGCATTAGGGTCTTCGTTAAAGCTATTATCAGGGCCTCCGTTAGGGATAGCCTCAAGGCCTCACTTAGGGACAGCGTCAGGGTTTACTTTGGGAAAGTTTCAGGACCTTGGTAAGACATGGGTCAGGCTATTAGCTCAGGATAATATCAGGTGTTCAGATATTGACGGCAGCAGGGCCTTAGTTAGAGGCAGTGTCAGGGCCTAAGTTAGGACTAGCATCAGAGCCTTTGTTAGGTACAGTGTCAGTGACTGAGTTAGGTGTAGTGTCAGAGCCTTAGTTAGGGACAGTGTCAGGGCCTGCATTAGGACGAGCCTCCAGGCCTCAGTTAGGGACAGGTTCACGGCCTCGGACCTAAATTCAGGGCCTCATTTAGGGACAGAATCAGGGATTTAGCTAGCATAAGGGGATCTACAGCTGAAAGCAACCTGAACACCACCACAAGCAGATGCAGAAGTGAACCATGCACGCTCCTATGAAGGAAGATTCCACAGCAGTTGAGTACATTTTGTTTAAAGTTAGTAACACTATAAAAATTAAGTTTGGAAGAAAACTATATTCAGAAGATGAAAGAATCTCGTTCTAAAGAATCTCTTTAGCTAATCTCGACATTAGCTAAAGAGAAGGTTAGGTTAAGGTCTAGGGAGAGTGTCAGGAAATGACCTAGGGATAGTGTCAAGACCTTAGTTACTTAGCACATCAGGACCTAATTTAGGAGCAGTGAGTGTCACGGCTTCGGGTAGGAACAGGGTCAGAGCCTGACTTAGGGAGTGGGACAGGGCCTGAGTGAGGCCTAGCGTCAGGGCCTTAGCTAGAGACAGTGTCAAGGCATGACTTAGGAGCAGCCTGAGAGCCATGGTAGGATCAGCCTCAGGGGCTATGTTAAAGATATTATCAGGGCCTCTGTTAGGGACAGCCTCAAGACCTCACTTCGAGACAGCATCAGGGCTTCCTTAGGGACAGTTTCAGGACCTTGGTAAGAGATGGGTCAAGAAATTAGCTCAGGATAGTGTCAGGACTTTAGCTATTGACGGCAGCAGGGCCTTAGTTAGGGACAGTGTCAGGCCCTGAATTAGGACGAACATCGAGGCCTTAGGTACGGACAGGGTCACAGCCTCGAGAGTAATTTTAGGCCCTTAGTTAAGGACAGCAGCAGGGCCGTAGTTAGCATAAGAGGCACGACATTTGCTAGGGACAGGCTCAGGTTATGGTCTAGGGAGAGTGTCAGGAAAGGACCTAAGCATAGTGTCAAAACCTTAGTTACTGAGGGTATCAGATCCTTATTTAGAACCAGTGTCAGGGCTTCAGGTAGGGACAGCATCAGAGCCTGACTTAGGCAGAGCGACAGGGCCTGAGTGAGGCCTAGCGTCAGGCCCTTAGCTGAGGACACTGTCAGGGCATGACTTAGGAACAGAATCAGCGCCTCTGTTGGATCAGCCTTAGCGTCTTTGTTACAGATATGATCAGGGCCTGACTTAGTCACAGCTTCAAGGCCTCACTTAGGGAAAGCTTCAGGGCCTGAGTTAGGGACAGCCTCAGTTTTTAACATAGGGACAGCGACAGGGCTTTCTTAGGGACAGTGTCAGGACCTTGGTTAGAAATATGTCAGGATATTAACTCAGGCTAGTGTCCAGTTTTTAGTTATTGCTGACAGCAGGGCCTATATTAGGGGCAAATTCTGAGCCTTACTTCGAGACAGTGTCAGGGCCTGAGTTAGGACTAGCATCAGAGCCCTTGTAAAGTACAGTATCAGGGACTGAGTTAGGTGTAGTGTCAGGGCTTTAGTTAGGGACAGTGTCAGCGCCTCAGTTAGGATGAGCCTCCAACCTCAGTTAGGGACAGCTTGACGGCCTCGGGACTAATTTCAGGCTCTTAGTTCGAGACAGCATCAGGGATTTAGTTAGCATAAGAGGCTCGACAATAGCTAAAGACAAGTTTAGGTTAAGATCTAGGGATAGTGTCAGGAAATGACCTAGGGAGAGTGGCAAGACCATAGCTAATTAGAGCATCAGTGCCTAATTTAGGCCCAGTGTCAGGGCTTCAGGTAGGGAAAGAGTCTTAGCCTGACTTAGGGAGAGCGACAGGGCCTGAGTGATGCCTAGAGTCAGGGCCTTAGCTACGGACAGCGTCAGGGCATGACATAGGATCAACATAAGGGTCTCTGTAAGATCAGCATTAGAGTTTCGTTCAAGACATTATCAGGACCTCTGTGAGGGACAGCCTCAGGGCCTCACTTAGGGACAGTGTCAGGGCTAACTTTGGGAGAGTTTCAGGACCTTGGTAAGACATGGGTCAGGGTATTAGCTCAGGATAATGTCAGGACTTTAGATATTGATGGTAGCAGCGCCTACGTTAGGGAAAGTTTCAAGGCGTTAGTTAGGAGTAGCGGGCCTCTGATAGGTCCAGTGTCAGATCCTCAGTTAGCAATAGTGTTAGGGCCTTAGTTAGGGACAGTGTCAGGGCCGGATGTAGGGCGAGCATCTAGGCCTTCGTTCGGGACAGGTTCATGGTCTTGGGACTAAATTCCGTGCCTGAGGTAGGCACAGCCTAAGGGCTTCAGTTAGCATAAGAGGCAGGACATTAGCTAGTGACCGTGTCAGTTTAACATCTAGGGAAAGTGTCAGGAAATGACCTAAGGATAGTGTGAAGACCTTTGTTACGGAGACTCTCAGGGCCTTATTCAGAACCAGTGTTAGGGGTTCAGGTAGGGACAGCATCAGAGCCTGACTTAGGGAGAGCGATAGGGTCTGAGTGAGGCCTAGCATCAGACACTTAGTGGGGGACACTATCGGGGCATGACTTAGGAGCAGCATCAGGGCCTCTGTTGGATCAGCCTCAGGGTCTTAGTTAAAGTCATGATCAGGGTCTGAGTTAGTCACAGCATCAAGGCCTGAGTTAGTTAGGGAAAGCTTCAGGGCCTCACTTAGGGACAGCGTCAGGGCTTACTTTGGGACAGTTTCAGGACCTTGGTAAGACATGGGTCAAGGTATTAGCTCAGGATAATGTCAGGACTTTAGATATTGATGGTAGCAGCGCCTACGTTAGGGAAAGTTTCAAGGCGTTAGTTAGGAGTAGCGGGCCTCTGATAGGTCCAGTGTCAGATCCTCAGTTAGCAATAGTGTTAGGGCCTTAGTTAGGGACAGTGTCAGGGCCGGATGTAGGGCGAGTATCTAGGCCTTCGTTCGGGACAGGTTCATGGTCTTGGGACTAAATTCCGTGCCTGAGGTAGGCACAGCCTAAGGGCTTCAGTTAGCATAAGAGGCAGGACATTAGCTAGTGACCGTGTCAGTTTAACATCTAGGGAAAGTGTCAGGAAATGACCTAAGGATAGTGTGAAGACCTTTGTTACGGAGACTCTCAGGGCCTTATTCAGAACCAGTGTTAGGGGTTCAGGTAGGGACAGCATCAGAGCCTGACTTAGGGAGAGCGATAGGGTCTGAGTGAGGCCTAGCATCAGACACTTAGTGGGGGACACTATCGGGGCATGACTTAGGAGCAGCATCAGGGCCTCTGTTGGATCAGCCTCAGGGTCTTAGTTAAAGTCATGATCAGGGTCTGAGTTAGTCACAGCATCAAGGCCTGAGTTAGTTAGGGAAAGCTTCAGGGCCTCACTTAGGGACAGCGTCAGGGCTTACTTTGGGAAAGTTTCAGGACCTTGGTAAGACATGGGTCAGGCTATTAGCTCAGGATAATATCAGGTGTTCAGATAATGACGGCAGCAGGGCCTTAGTTAGAGGCAGTGTCAGGGCCTAAGTTAGGACTAGCATCAGTGCCTTTGTTAGGTACAGTGTCAGTGACTGAGTTAGGTGTAGTGTCAGAGCCTTAGTTAGGGACAGTGTCAGGGCTTGCATTAGGACGAGCCTCCAGGCCTCAGTTAGGGACAGGTTCACGGCCTCGGATCTAAATTCAGGGCCTCATTTAGGGACAGAATCAGGGATTTAGCTAGCATAAGGGAATCTACAGCTGAAAGCAACCTGAACACCACCTCAAGCAGATGCAGAAGTGAACCATGCACGCTCCTATGAAGGAAGATTCTACAGCAGTTGAGTACATTTTGTTTAAAGTTAGTAACACTATAAAAATTATGTTTGGAAGAAAACTATATTCAGAAGATGAAAGAATCTCGTTCTAAAGAATCTCTATAGCTAATCTCGACATTAGCTAAAGAGAAGGTTAGGTTAAGGTCTAGGGAGAGTGTCAGGAAATGACCTAGGGATAGTGTCAAGACCTTAGTTACTTAGCACATCAGGACCTAATTTAGGAGCAGTGAGTGTCACGGCTTCGGGTAGGAACAGGGTCAGAGCCTGACTTAGGGAGTGGGACAGGGCCTGAGTGAGGCCTAGCGTCAGGGCCTTAGCTAGAGACAGTGTCAAGGCATGACTTAGGAGCAGCCTGAGAGCCATGGTAGGATCAGCCTCAGGGGCTATGTTAAAGATATTATCAGGGCCTCTGTTAGGGACAGCCTCAAGACCTCACTTCGAGACAGCATCAGGGCTTCCTTAGGGACAGTTTCAGGACCTTGGTAAGAGATGGGTCAAGAAATTAGCTCAGGATAGTGTCAGGACTTTAGCTATTGACGGCAGCAGGGCCTTAGTTAGGGACAGTGTCAGGCCCTGAATTAGGACGAACATCGAGGCCTTAGGTACGGACAGGGTCACAGCCTCGAGAGTAATTTTAGGCCCTTAGTTAAGGACAGCAGCAGGGCCGTAGTTAGCATAAGAGGCACGACATTTGCTAGGGACAGGCTCAGGTTATGGTCTAGGGAGAGTGTCAGGAAAGGACCTAAGCATAGTGTCAAAACCTTAGTTACTGAGAGTATCAGATCCTTATTTAGAACCAGTGTCAGGGCTTCAGGTAGGGACAGCATCAGAGCCTGACTTAGGCAGAGCGACAGGGCCTGAGTGAGGCCTAGCGTCAGGCCCTTAGCTGAGGACACTGTCAGGGCATGACTTAGGAACAGAATCAGCGCCTCTGTTGGATCAGCCTTAGCGTCTTTGTTACAGATATGATCAGGGCCTGACTTAGTCACAGCTTCAAGGCCGCACTTAGGGAAAGCTTCAGGGCCTGAGTTAGGGACAGCCTCAGTTCTTAACATAGGGACAGCGACAGGGCTTTCTTAGGGACAGTGTCAGGACCTTGGTTAGAAATATGTCAGGATATTAACTCAGGCTAGTGTCCAGTTTTTAGTTATTGCTGACAGCAGGGCCTATATTAGGGGCAAATTCTGAGCCTTACTTCGAGACAGTGTCAGGGCCTGAGTTAGGACTAGCATCAGAGCCCTTGTAAAGTACAGTATCAGGGACTGAGTTAGGTGTAGTGTCAGGGCTTTAGTTAGGGACAGTGTCAGCGCCTCAGTTTGGATGAGCCTCCAACCTCAGTTAGGGACAGCTTGACGGCCTCGGGACTAATTTCAGGCTCTTAGTTCGAGACAGCATCAGGGATTTAGTTAGCATAAGAGGCTCGACAATAGCTAAAGACAAGTTTAGGTTAAGATCTAGGGATAGTGTCAGGAAATGACCTAGGGAGAGTGGCAAGACCATAGCTAATTAGAGCATCAGTGCCTAATTTAGGCCCAGTGTCAGGGCTTCAGGTAGGGAAAGAGTCTTAGCCTGACTTAGGGAGAGCGACAGGGCCTGAGTGATGCCTAGAGTCAGGGCCTTAGCTACGGACAGCGTCAGGGCATGACATAGGATCAACATAAGGGTCTCTGTAAGATCAGCATTAGAGTTTCGTTCAAGACATTATCAGGACCTCTGTGAGGGACAGCCTCAGGGCCTCACTTAGGGACAGCGTCAGGGCTTACTTTGGGACAGTTTCAGGACCTTGGTAAGACATGGGTCAAGGTATTAGCTCAGGATAATGTCAGGACTTTAGATATTGATGGTAGCAGCGCCTACGTTAGGGAAAGTTTCAAGGCGTTAGTTAGGAGTCGCGGGCCTCTGATAGGTCCAGTGTCAGATCCTCAGTTAGCAATAGTGTTAGGGCCTTAGTTAGGGACAGTGTCAGGGCCGGATGTAGGGCGAGCATCTAGGCCTTCGTTCGGGACAGGTTCATGGTCTTGGGACTAAATTCCGTGCCTGAGGTAGGCACAGCCTAAGGGCTTCAGTTAGCATAAGAGGCAGGACATTAGCTAGTGACCGTGTCAGTTTAACATCTAGGGAAAGTGTCAGGAAATGACCTAAGGATAGTGTGAAGACCTTTGTTACGGAGACTCTCAGGGCCTTATTCAGAACCAGTGTTAGGGGTTCAGGTAGGGACAGCATCAGAGCCTGACTTAGGGAGAGCGATAGGGTCTGAGTGAGGCCTAGCATCAGACACTTAGTGGGGGACACTATCGGGGCATGACTTAGGAGCAGCATCAGGGCCTCTGTTGGATCAGCCTCAGGGTCTTAGTTAAAGTCATGATCAGGGTCTGAGTTAGTCACAGCATCAAGGCCTGAGTTAGTTAGGGAAAGCTTCAGGGCCTCACTTAGGGACAGCGTCAGGGCTTACTTTGGGAAAGTTTCAGGACCTTGGTAAGACATGGGTCAGGCTATTAGCTCAGGATAATATCAGGTGTTCAGATAATGACGGCAGCAGGGCCTTAGTTAGAGGCAGTGTCAGGGCCTAAGTTAGGACTAGCATCAGAGCCTTTGTTAGTTACAGTGTCAGTGACTGAGTTAGGTGTAGTGTCAGAGCCTTAGTTAGGGACAGTGTCAGGGCCTGCATTAGGACGAGCCTCCAGGCCTCAGTTAGGGACAGGTTCACGGCCTCGGACCTAAATTCAGGGCCTCATTTAGGGACAGAATCAGGGATTTAGCTAGCATAAGGGGATCTACAGCTGAAAGCAACCTGAACACCACCACAAGCAGATGCAGAAGTGAACCATGCACGCTCCTATGAAGGAAGATTCCACAGCAGTTGAGTACATTTTGTTTAAAGTTAGTAACACTATAAAAATTAAGTTTGGAAGAAAACTATATTCAGAAGATGAAAGAATCTCGTTCTAAAGAATCTCTTTAGCTAATCTCGACATTAGCTAAAGAGAAGGTTAGGTTAAGGTCTAGGGAGAGTGTCAGGAAATGACCTAGGGATAGTGTCAAGACCTTAGTTACTTAGCACATCAGGACCTAATTTAGGAGCAGTGAGTGTCACGGCTTCGGGTAGGAACAGGGTCAGAGCCTGACTTAGGGAGTGGGACAGGGCCTGAGTGAGGCCTAGCGTCAGGGCCTTAGCTAGAGACAGTGTCAAGGCATGACTTAGGAGCAGCCTGAGAGCCATGGTAGGATCAGCCTCAGGGGCTATGTTAAAGATATTATCAGGGCCTCTGTTAGGGACAGCCTCAAGACCTCACTTCGAGACAGCATCAGGGCTTCCTTAGGGACAGTTTCAGGACCTTGGTAAGAGATGGGTCAAGAAATTAGCTCAGGATAGTGTCAGGACTTTAGCTATTGACGGCAGCAGGGCCTTAGTTAGGGACAGTGTCAGGCCCTGAATTAGGACGAACATCGAGGCCTTAGGTACGGACAGGGTCACAGCCTCGAGAGTAATTTTAGGCCCTTAGTTAAGGACAGCAGCAGGGCCGTAGTTAGCATAAGAGGCACGACATTTGCTAGGGACAGGCTCAGGTTATGGTCTAGGGAGAGTGTCAGGAAAGGACCTAAGCATAGTGTCAAAACCTTAGTTACTGAGAGTATCAGATCCTTATTTAGAACCAGTGTCAGGGCTTCAGGTAGGGACAGCATCAGAGCCTGACTTAGGCAGAGCGACAGGGCCTGAGTGAGGCCTAGCGTCAGGCCCTTAGCTGAGGACACTGTCAGGGCATGACTTAGGAACAGAATCAGCGCCTCTGTTGGATCAGCCTTAGCGTCTTTGTTACAGATATGATCAGGGCCTGACTTAGTCACAGCTTCAAGGCCGCACTTAGGGAAAGCTTCAGGGCCTGAGTTAGGGACAGCCTCAGTTCTTAACATAGGGACAGCGACAGGGCTTTCTTAGGGACAGTGTCAGGACCTTGGTTAGAAATATGTCAGGATATTAACTCAGGCTAGTGTCCAGTTTTTAGTTATTGCTGACAGCAGGGCCTATATTAGGGGCAAATTCTGAGCCTTACTTCGAGACAGTGTCAGGGCCTGAGTTAGGACTAGCATCAGAGCCCTTGTAAAGTACAGTATCAGGGACTGAGTTAGGTGTAGTGTCAGGGCTTTAGTTAGGGACAGTGTCAGCGCCTCAGTTTGGATGAGCCTCCAACCTCAGTTAGGGACAGCTTGACGGCCTCGGGACTAATTTCAGGCTCTTAGTTCGAGACAGCATCAGGGATTTAGTTAGCATAAGAGGCTCGACAATAGCTAAAGACAAGTTTAGGTTAAGATCTAGGGATAGTGTCAGGAAATGACCTAGGGAGAGTGGCAAGACCATAGCCAATTAGAGCATCAGTGCCTAATTTAGGCCCAGTGTCAGGGCTTCAGGTAGGGACAGAGTCTTAGCCTGACTTAGGGAGAGCGACAGGGCCTGAGTGATGCCTAGAGTCAGGGCCTTAGCTACGGACAGCGTCAGGGCATGACATAGGATCAACATAAGGGTCTCTGTAAGATCAGCATTAGAGTTTCGTTCAAGACATTATCAGGACCTCTGTGAGGGACAGCCTCAGGGCCTCACTTAGGGACAGTGTCAGGGCTAACTTTGGGAGAGTTTCAGGACCTTGGTAAGACATGGGTCAGGGTATTAGCTCAGGATAATGTCAGGACTTTAGATATTGATGGTAGCAGCGCCTACGTTAGGGAAAGTTTCAAGGCGTTAGTTAGGAGTAGCGGGCCTCTGATAGGTCCAGTGTCAGATCCTCAGTTAGCAATAGTGTTAGGGCCTTAGTTAGGGACAGTGTCAGGGCCGGATGTAGGGCGAGCATCTAGGCCTTCGTTCGGGACAGGTTCATGGTCTTGGGACTAAATTCCGTGCCTGAGGTAGGCACAGCCTAAGGGCTTCAGTTAGCATAAGAGGCAGGACATTAGCTAGTGACCGTGTCAGTTTAACATCTAGGGAAAGTGTCAGGAAATGACCTAAGGATAGTGTGAAGACCTTTGTTACGGAGACTCTCAGGGCCTTATTCAGAACCAGTGTTAGGGGTTCAGGTAGGGACAGCATCAGAGCCTGACTTAGGGAGAGCGATAGGGTCTGAGTGAGGCCTACATTCAGACACTTAGTGGGGGACACTATCGGGGCATGACTTAGGAGCAGCATCAGGGCCTCTGTTGGATCAGCCTCAGGGTCTTAGTTAAAGTCATGATCAGGGTCTGAGTTAGTCACAGCATCAAGGCCTGAGTTAGTTAGGGAAAGCTTCAGGGCCTCACTTAGGGACAGCGTCAGGGCTTACTTTGGGAAAGTTTCAGGACCTTGGTAAGACATGGGTCAGGCTATTAGCTCAGGATAATATCAGGTGTTCAGATAATGACGGCAGCAGGGCCTTAGTTAGAGGCAGTGTCAGGGCCTAAGTTAGGACTAGCATCAGTGCCTTTGTTAGGTACAGTGTCAGTGACTGAGTTAGGTGTAGTGTCAGAGCCTTAGTTAGGGACAGTGTCAGGGCTTGCATTAGGACGAGCCTCCAGGCCTCAGTTAGGGACAGGTTCACGGCCTCGGACCTAAATTCAGGGCCTCATTTAGGGACAGAATCAGGGATTTAGCTAGCATAAGGGGATCTACAGCTGAAAGCAACCTGAACACCACCACAAGCAGATGCAGAAGTGAACCATGCACGCTCCTATGAAGGAAGATTCCACAGCAGTTGAGTACATTTTGTTTAAAGTTAGTAACACTATAAAAATTAAGTTTGGAAGAAAACTATATTCAGAAGATGAAAGAATCTCGTTCTAAAGAATCTCTTTAGCTAATCTCGACATTAGCTAAAGAGAAGGTTAGGTTAAGGTCTAGGGAGAGTGTCAGGAAATGACCTAGGGATAGTGTCAAGACCTTAGTTACTTAGCACATCAGGACCTAATTTAGGAGCAGTGAGTGTCACGGCTTCGGGTAGGAACAGGGTCAGAGCCTGACTTAGGGAGTGGGACAGGGCCTGAGTGAGGCCTAGCGTCAGGGCCTTAGCTAGAGACAGTGTCAAGGCATGACTTAGGAGCAGCCTGAGAGCCATGGTAGGATCAGCCTCAGGGGCTATGTTAAAGATATTATCAGGGCCTCTGTTAGGGACAGCCTCAAGACCTCACTTCGAGACAGCATCAGGGCTTCCTTAGGGACAGTTTCAGGACCTTGGTAAGAGATGGGTCAAGAAATTAGCTCAGGATAGTGTCAGGACTTTAGCTATTGACGGCAGCAGGGCCTTAGTTAGGGACAGTGTCAGGCCCTGAATTAGGACGAACATCGAGGCCTTAGGTACGGACAGGGTCACAGCCTCGAGAGTAATTTTAGGCCCTTAGTTAAGGACAGCAGCAGGGCCGTAGTTAGCATAAGAGGCACGACATTTGCTAGGGACAGGCTCAGGTTATGGTCTAGGGAGAGTGTCAGGAAAGGACCTAAGCATAGTGTCAAAACCTTAGTTACTGAGAGTATCAGATCCTTATTTAGAACCAGTGTCAGGGCTTCAGGTAGGGACAGCATCAGAGCCTGACTTAGGCAGAGCGACAGGGCCTGAGTGAGGCCTAGCGTCAGGCCCTTAGCTGAGGACACTGTCAGGGCATGACTTAGGAACAGAATCAGCGCCTCTGTTGGATCAGCCTTAGCGTCTTTGTTACAGATATGATCAGGGCCTGACTTAGTCACAGCTTCAAGGCCGCACTTAGGGAAAGCTTCAGGGCCTGAGTTAGGGACAGCCTCAGTTCTTAACATAGGGACAGCGACAGGGCTTTCTTAGGGACAGTGTCAGGACCTTGGTTAGAAATATGTCAGGATATTAACTCAGGCTAGTGTCCAGTTTTTAGTTATTGCTGACAGCAGGGCCTATATTAGGGGCAAATTCTGAGCCTTACTTCGAGACAGTGTCAGGGCCTGAGTTAGGACTAGCATCAGAGCCCTTGTAAAGTACAGTATCAGGGACTGAGTTAGGTGTAGTGTCAGGGCTTTAGTTAGGGACAGTGTCAGCGCCTCAGTTTGGATGAGCCTCCAACCTCAGTTAGGGACAGCTTGACGGCCTCGGGACTAATTTCAGGCTCTTAGTTCGAGACAGCATCAGGGATTTAGTTAGCATAAGAGGCTCGACAATAGCTAAAGACAAGTTTAGGTTAAGATCTAGGGATAGTGTCAGGAAATGACCTAGGGAGAGTGGCAAGACCATAGCCAATTAGAGCATCAGTGCCTAATTTAGGCCCAGTGTCAGGGCTTCAGGTAGGGAAAGAGTCTTAGCCTGACTTAGGGAGAGCGACAGGGCCTGAGTGATGCCTAGAGTCAGGGCCTTAGCTACGGACAGCGTCAGGGCATGACATAGGATCAACATAAGGGTCTCTGTAAGATCAGCATTAGAGTTTCGTTCAAGACATTATCAGGACCTCTGTGAGGGACAGCCTCAGGGCCTCACTTAGGGACAGCGTCAGGGCTTACTTTGGGACAGTTTCAGGACCTTGGTAAGACATGGGTCAAGGTATTAGCTCAGGATAATGTCAGGACTTTAGATATTGATGGTAGCAGCGCCTACGTTAGGGAAAGTTTCAAGGCGTTAGTTAGGAGTCGCGGGCCTCTGATAGGTCCAGTGTCAGATCCTCAGTTAGCAATAGTGTTAGGGCCTTAGTTAGGGACAGTGTCAGGGCCGGATGTAGGGCGAGCATCTAGGCCTTCGTTCGGGACAGGTTCATGGTCTTGGGACTAAATTCCGTGCCTGAGGTAGGCACAGCCTAAGGGCTTCAGTTAGCATAAGAGGCAGGACATTAGCTAGTGACCGTGTCAGTTTAACATCTAGGGAAAGTGTCAGGAAATGACCTAAGGATAGTGTGAAGACCTTTGTTACGGAGACTCTCAGGGCCTTATTCAGAACCAGTGTTAGGGGTTCAGGTAGGGACAGCATCAGAGCCTGACTTAGGGAGAGCGATAGGGTCTGAGTGAGGCCTAGCATCAGACACTTAGTGGGGGACACTATCGGGGCATGACTTAGGAGCAGCATCAGGGCCTCTGTTGGATCAGCCTCAGGGTCTTAGTTAAAGTCATGATCAGGGTCTGAGTTAGTCACAGCATCAAGGCCTGAGTTAGTTAGGGAAAGCTTCAGGGCCTCACTTAGGGACAGCGTCAGGGCTTACTTTGGGAAAGTTTCAGGACCTTGGTAAGACATGGGTCAGGCTATTAGCTCAGGATAATATCAGGTGTTCAGATAATGACGGCAGCAGGGCCTTAGTTAGAGGCAGTGTCAGGGCCTAAGTTAGGACTAGCATCAGAGCCTTTGTTAGTTACAGTGTCAGTGACTGAGTTAGGTGTAGTGTCAGAGCCTTAGTTAGGGACAGTGTCAGGGCCTGCATTAGGACGAGCCTCCAGGCCTCAGTTAGGGACAGGTTCACGGCCTCGGACCTAAATTCAGGGCCTCATTTAGGGACAGAATCAGGGATTTAGCTAGCATAAGGGGATCTACAGCTGAAAGCAACCTGAACACCACCACAAGCAGATGCAGAAGTGAACCATGCACGCTCCTATGAAGGAAGATTCCACAGCAGTTGAGTACATTTTGTTTAAAGTTAGTAACACTATAAAAATTAAGTTTGGAAGAAAACTATATTCAGAAGATGAAAGAATCTCGTTCTAAAGAATCTCTTTAGCTAATCTCGACATTAGCTAAAGAGAAGGTTAGGTTAAGGTCTAGGGAGAGTGTCAGGAAATGACCTAGGGATAGTGTCAAGACCTTAGTTACTTAGCACATCAGGACCTAATTTAGGAGCAGTGAGTGTCACGGCTTCGGGTAGGAACAGGGTCAGAGCCTGACTTAGGGAGTGGGACAGGGCCTGAGTGAGGCCTAGCGTCAGGGCCTTAGCTAGAGACAGTGTCAAGGCATGACTTAGGAGCAGCCTGAGAGCCATGGTAGGATCAGCCTCAGGGGCTATGTTAAAGATATTATCAGGGCCTCTGTTAGGGACAGCCTCAAGACCTCACTTCGAGACAGCATCAGGGCTTCCTTAGGGACAGTTTCAGGACCTTGGTAAGAGATGGGTCAAGAAATTAGCTCAGGATAGTGTCAGGACTTTAGCTATTGACGGCAGCAGGGCCTTAGTTAGGGACAGTGTCAGGCCCTGAATTAGGACGAACATCGAGGCCTTAGGTACGGACAGGGTCACAGCCTCGAGAGTAATTTTAGGCCCTTAGTTAAGGACAGCAGCAGGGCCGTAGTTAGCATAAGAGGCACGACATTTGCTAGGGACAGGCTCAGGTTATGGTCTAGGGAGAGTGTCAGGAAAGGACCTAAGCATAGTGTCAAAACCTTAGTTACTGAGAGTATCAGATCCTTATTTAGAACCAGTGTCAGGGCTTCAGGTAGGGACAGCATCAGAGCCTGACTTAGGCAGAGCGACAGGGCCTGAGTGAGGCCTAGCGTCAGGCCCTTAGCTGAGCACACTGTCAGGGCATGACTTAGGAACAGAATCAGCGCCTCTGTTGGATCAGCCTTAGCATCTTTGTTACAGATATGATCAGGGCCTGACTTAGTCACAGCTTCAAGGCCTCAGTTAGGGAAAGCTTCAGGGCCTGAGTTAGGGACAGCCTCAGTTCTTAACATAGGGACAGCGACAGGGCTTTCTTAGGGACAGTGTCAGGACCTTGGTTAGAAATATGTCAGGATATTAACTCAGGCTAGTGTCCAGTTTTTAGTTATTGCTGACAGCAGGGCCTATATTAGGGGCAAATTCTGAGCCTTACTTCGAGACAGTGTCAGGGCCTGAGTTAGGACTAGCATCAGAGCCCTTGTAAAGTACAGTATCAGGGACTGAGTTAGGTGTAGTGTCAGGGCTTTAGTTAGGGACAGTGTCAGCGCCTCAGTTTGGATGAGCCTCCAACCTCAGTTAGGGACAGCTTGACGGCCTCGGGACTAATTTCAGGCTCTTAGTTCGAGACAGCATCAGGGATTTAGTTAGCATAAGAGGCTCGACAATAGCTAAAGACAAGTTTAGGTTAAGATCTAGGGATAGTGTCAGGAAATGACCTAGGGAGAGTGGCAAGACCATAGCCAATTAGAGCATCAGTGCCTAATTTAGGCCCAGTGTCAGGGCTTCAGGTAGGGACAGAGTCTTAGCCTGACTTAGGGAGAGCGACAGGGCCTGAGTGATGCCTAGAGTCAGGGCCTTAGCTACGGACAGCGTCAGGGCATGACATAGGATCAACATAAGGGTCTCTGTAAGATCAGCATTAGAGTTTCGTTCAAGACATTATCAGGACCTCTGTGAGGGACAGCCTCAGGGCCTCACTTAGGGACAGTGTCAGGGCTAACTTTGGGAGAGTTTCAGGACCTTGGTAAGACATGGGTCAGGGTATTAGCTCAGGATAATGTCAGGACTTTAGATATTGATGGTAGCAGCGCCTACGTTAGGGAAAGTTTCAAGGCGTTAGTTAGGAGTAGCGGGCCTCTGATAGGTCCAGTGTCAGATCCTCAGTTAGCAATAGTGTTAGGGCCTTAGTTAGGGACAGTGTCAGGGCCGGATGTAGGGCGAGCATCTAGGCCTTCGTTCGGGACAGGTTCATGGTCTTGGGACTAAATTCCGTGCCTGAGGTAGGCACAGCCTAAGGGCTTCAGTTAGCATAAGAGGCAGGACATTAGCTAGTGACCGTGTCAGTTTAACATCTAGGGAAAGTGTCAGGAAATGACCTAAGGATAGTGTGAAGACCTTTGTTACGGAGACTCTCAGGGCCTTATTCAGAACCAGTGTTAGGGGTTCAGGTAGGGACAGCATCAGAGCCTGACTTAGGGAGAGCGATAGGGTCTGAGTGAGGCCTAGCATCAGACACTTAGTGGGGGACACTATCGGGGCATGACTTAGGAGCAGCATCAGGGCCTCTGTTGGATCAGCCTCAGGGTCTTAGTTAAAGTCATGATCAGGGTCTGAGTTAGTCACAGCATCAAGGCCTGAGTTAGTTAGGGAAAGCTTCAGGGCCTCACTTAGGGACAGCGTCAGGGCTTACTTTGGGACAGTTTCAGGACCTTGGTAAGACATGGTTCAAGGTATTAGCTCAGGATAATGTCAGGACTTTAGATATTGATGGTAGCAGCGCCTACGTTAGGGAAAGTTTCAAGGTGTTAGTTAGGAGTAGCGGGCCTCTGATAGGTCCAGTGTCAGATCCTCAGTTAGCAATAGTGTTAGGGCCTTAGTTAGGGACAGTGTCAGGGCCGGATGTAGGGCGAGTATCTAGGCCTTCGTTCGGGACAGGTTCATGGTCTTGGGACTAAATTCCGTGCCTGAGGTAGGCACAGCCTAAGGGCTTCAGTTAGCATAAGAGGCAGGACATTAGCTAGTGACCGTGTCAGTTTAACATCTAGGGAAAGTGTCAGGAAATGACCTAAGGATAGTGTGAAGACCTTTGTTACGGAGACTCTCAGGGCCTTATTCAGAACCAGTGTTAGGGGTTCAGGTAGGGACAGCATCAGAGCCTGACTTAGGGAGAGCGATAGGGTCTGAGTGAGGCCTACATTCAGACACTTAGTGGGGGACACTATCGGGGCATGACTTAGGAGCAGCATCAGGGCCTCTGTTGGATCAGCCTCAGGGTCTTAGTTAAAGTCATGATCAGGGTCTGAGTTAGTCACAGCATCAAGGCCTGAGTTAGTTAGGGAAAGCTTCAGGGCCTCACTTAGGGACAGCGTCAGGGCTTACTTTGGGAAAGTTTCAGGACCTTGGTAAGACATGGGTCAGGCTATTAGCTCAGGATAATATCAGGTGTTCAGATAATGACGGCAGCAGGGCCTTAGTTAGAGGCAGTGTCAGGGCCTAAGTTAGGACTAGCATCAGTGCCTTTGTTAGGTACAGTGTCAGTGACTGAGTTAGGTGTAGTGTCAGAGCCTTAGTTAGGGACAGTGTCAGGGCTTGCATTAGGACGAGCCTCCAGGCCTCAGTTAGGGACAGGTTCACGGCCTCGGACCTAAATTCAGGGCCTCATTTAGGGACAGAATCAGGGATTTAGCTAGCATAAGGGGATCTACAGCTGAAAGCAACCTGAACACCACCACAAGCAGATGCAGAAGTGAACCATGCACGCTCCTATGAAGGAAGATTCCACAGCAGTTGAGTACATTTTGTTTAAAGTTAGTAACACTATAAAAATTAAGTTTGGAAGAAAACTATATTCAGAAGATGAAAGAATCTCGTTCTAAAGAATCTCTTTAGCTAATCTCGACATTAGCTAAAGAGAAGGTTAGGTTAAGGTCTAGGGAGAGTGTCAGGAAATGACCTAGGGATAGTGTCAAGACCTTAGTTACTTAGCACATCAGGACCTAATTTAGGAGCAGTGAGTGTCACGGCTTCGGGTAGGAACAGGGTCAGAGCCTGACTTAGGGAGTGGGACAGGGCCTGAGTGAGGCCTAGCGTCAGGGCCTTAGCTAGAGACAGTGTCAAGGCATGACTTAGGAGCAGCCTGAGAGCCATGGTAGGATCAGCCTCAGGGGCTATGTTAAAGATATTATCAGGGCCTCTGTTAGGGACAGCCTCAAGACCTCACTTCGAGACAGCATCAGGGCTTCCTTAGGGACAGTTTCAGGACCTTGGTAAGAGATGGGTCAAGAAATTAGCTCAGGATAGTGTCAGGACTTTAGCTATTGACGGCAGCAGGGCCTTAGTTAGGGACAGTGTCAGGCCCTGAATTAGGACGAACATCGAGGCCTTAGGTACGGACAGGGTCACAGCCTCGAGAGTAATTTTAGGCCCTTAGTTAAGGACAGCAGCAGGGCCGTAGTTAGCATAAGAGGCACGACATTTGCTAGGGACAGGCTCAGGTTATGGTCTAGGGAGAGTGTCAGGAAAGGACCTAAGCATAGTGTCAAAACCTTAGTTACTGAGAGTATCAGATCCTTATTTAGAACCAGTGTCAGGGCTTCAGGTAGGGACAGCATCAGAGCCTGACTTAGGCAGAGCGACAGGGCCTGAGTGAGGCCTAGCGTCAGGCCCTTAGCTGAGGACACTGTCAGGGCATGACTTAGGAACAGAATCAGCGCCTCTGTTGGATCAGCCTTAGCGTCTTTGTTACAGATATGATCAGGGCCTGACTTAGTCACAGCTTCAAGGCCGCACTTAGGGAAAGCTTCAGGGCCTGAGTTAGGGACAGCCTTAGTTCTTAACATAGGGACAGCGACAGGGCTTTCTTAGGGACAGTGTCAGGACCTTGGTTAGAAATATGTCAGGATATTAACTCAGGCTAGTGTCCAGTTTTTAGTTATTGCTGACAGCAGGGCCTATATTAGGGGCAAATTCTGAGCCTTACTTCGAGACAGTGTCAGGGCCTGAGTTAGGACTAGCATCAGAGCCCTTGTAAAGTACAGTATCAGGGACTGAGTTAGGTGTAGTGTCAGGGCTTTAGTTAGGGACAGTGTCAGCGCCTCAGTTTGGATGAGCCTCCAACCTCAGTTAGGGACAGCTTGACGGCCTCGGGACTAATTTCAGGCTCTTAGTTCGAGACAGCATCAGGGATTTAGTTAGCATAAGAGGCTCGACAATAGCTAAAGACAAGTTTAGGTTAAGATCTAGGGATAGTGTCAGGAAATGACCTAGGGAGAGTGGCAAGACCATAGCCAATTAGAGCATCAGTGCCTAATTTAGGCCCAGTGTCAGGGCTTCAGGTAGGGACAGAGTCTTAGCCTGACTTAGGGAGAGCGACAGGGCCTGAGTGATGCCTAGAGTCAGGGCCTTAGCTACGGACAGCGTCAGGGCATGACATAGGATCAACATAAGGGTCTCTGTAAGATCAGCATTAGAGTTTCGTTCAAGACATTATCAGGACCTCTGTGAGGGACAGCCTCAGGGCCTCACTTAGGGACAGTGTCAGGGCTAACTTTGGGAGAGTTTCAGGACCTTGGTAAGACATGGGTCAGGGTATTAGCTCAGGATAATGTCAGGACTTTAGATATTGATGGTAGCAGCGCCTACGTTAGGGAAAGTTTCAAGGCGTTAGTTAGGAGTAGCGGGCCTCTGATAGGTCCAGTGTCAGATCCTCAGTTAGCAATAGTGTTAGGGCCTTAGTTAGGGACAGTGTCAGGGCCGGATGTAGGGCGAGCATCTAGGCCTTCGTTCGGGACAGGTTCATGGTCTTGGGACTAAATTCCGTGCCTGAGGTAGGCACAGCCTAAGGGCTTCAGTTAGCATAAGAGGCAGGACATTAGCTAGTGACCGTGTCAGTTTAACATCTAGGGAAAGTGTCAGGAAATGACCTAAGGATAGTGTGAAGACCTTTGTTACGGAGACTCTCAGGGCCTTATTCAGAACCAGTGTTAGGGGTTCAGGTAGGGACAGCATCAGAGCCTGACTTAGGGAGAGCGATAGGGTCTGAGTGAGGCCTAGCATCAGACACTTAGTGGGGGACACTATCGGGGCATGACTTAGGAGCAGCATCAGGGCCTCTGTTGGATCAGCCTCAGGGTCTTAGTTAAAGTCATGATCAGGGTCTGAGTTAGTCACAGCATCAAGGCCTGAGTTAGTTAGGGAAAGCTTCAGGGCCTCACTTAGGGACAGCGTCAGGGCTTACTTTGGGAAAGTTTCAGGACCTTGGTAAGACATGGGTCAGGCTATTAGCTCAGGATAATATCAGGTGTTCAGATAATGACGGCAGCAGGGCCTTAGTTAGAGGCAGTGTCAGGGCCTAAGTTAGGACTAGCATCAGTGCCTTTGTTAGGTACAGTGTCAGTGACTGAGTTAGGTGTAGTGTCAGAGACTTAGTTAGGGACAGTGTCAGGGCCTGCATTAGGACGAGCCTCCAGGCCTCAGTTAGGGACAGGTTCACGGCCTCGGACCTAAATTCAGGGCCTCATTTAGGGACAGAATCAGGGATTTAGCTAGCATAAGGGGATCTACAGCTGAAAGCAACCTGAACACCACCACAAGCAGATGCAGAAGTGAACCATGCACGCTCCTATGAAGGAAGATTCCACAGCAGTTGAGTACATTTTGTTTAAAGTTAGTAACACTATAAAAATTAAGTTTGGAAGAAAACTATATTCAGAAGATGAAAGAATCTCGTTCTAAAGAATCTCTTTAGCTAATCTCGACATTAGCTAAAGAGAAGGTTAGGTTAAGGTCTAGGGAGAGTGTCAGGAAATGACCTAGGGATAGTGTCAAGACCTTAGTTACTTAGCACATCAGGACCTAATTTAGGAGCAGTGAGTGTCACGGCTTCGGGTAGGAACAGGGTCAGAGCCTGACTTAGGGAGTGGGACAGGGCCTGAGTGAGGCCTAGCGTCAGGGCCTTAGCTAGAGACAGTGTCAAGGCATGACTTAGGAGCAGCCTGAGAGCCATGGTAGGATCAGCCTCAGGGGCTATGTTAAAGATATTATCAGGGCCTCTGTTAGGGACAGCCTCAAGACCTCACTTCGAGACAGCATCAGGGCTTCCTTAGGGACAGTTTCAGGACCTTGGTAAGAGATGGGTCAAGAAATTAGCTCAGGATAGTGTCAGGACTTTAGCTATTGACGGCAGCAGGGCCTTAGTTAGGGACAGTGTCAGGCCCTGAATTAGGACGAACATCGAGGCCTTAGGTACGGACAGGGTCACAGCCTCGAGAGTAATTTTAGGCCCTTAGTTAAGGACAGCAGCAGGGCCGTAGTTAGCATAAGAGGCACGACATTTGCTAGGGACAGGCTCAGGTTATGGTCTAGGGAGAGTGTCAGGAAAGGACCTAAGCATAGTGTCAAAACCTTAGTTACTGAGAGTATCAGATCCTTATTTAGAACCAGTGTCAGGGCTTCAGGTAGGGACAGCATCAGAGCCTGACTTAGGCAGAGCGACAGGGCCTGAGTGAGGCCTAGCGTCAGGCCCTTAGCTGAGCACACTGTCAGGGCATGACTTAGGAACAGAATCAGCGCCTCTGTTGGATCAGCCTTAGCATCTTTGTTACAGATATGATCAGGGCCTGACTTAGTCACAGCTTCAAGGCCTCAGTTAGGGAAAGCTTCAGGGCCTGAGTTAGGGACAGCCTCAGTTCTTAACATAGGGACAGCGACAGGGCTTTCTTAGGGACAGTGTCAGGACCTTGGTTAGAAATATGTCAGGATATTAACTCAGGCTAGTGTCCAGTTTTTAGTTATTGCTGACAGCAGGGCCTATATTAGGGGCAAATTCTGAGCCTTACTTCGAGACAGTGTCAGGGCCTGAGTTAGGACTAGCATCAGAGCCCTTGTAAAGTACAGTATCAGGGACTGAGTTAGGTGTAGTGTCAGGGCTTTAGTTAGGGACAGTGTCAGCGCCTCAGTTTGGATGAGCCTCCAACCTCAGTTAGGGACAGCTTGACGGCCTCGGGACTAATTTCAGGCTCTTAGTTCGAGACAGCATCAGGGATTTAGTTAGCATAAGAGGCTCGACAATAGCTAAAGACAAGTTTAGGTTAAGATCTAGGGATAGTGTCAGGAAATGACCTAGGGAGAGTGGCAAGACCATAGCCAATTAGAGCATCAGTGCCTAATTTAGGCCCAGTGTCAGGGCTTCAGGTAGGGACAGAGTCTTAGCCTGACTTAGGGAGAGCGACAGGGCCTGAGTGATGCCTAGAGTCAGGGCCTTAGCTACGGACAGCGTCAGGGCATGACATAGGATCAACATAAGGGTCTCTGTAAGATCAGCATTAGAGTTTCGTTCAAGACATTATCAGGACCTCTGTGAGGGACAGCCTCAGGGCCTCACTTAGGGACAGTGTCAGGGCTAACTTTGGGAGAGTTTCAGGACCTTGGTAAGACATGGGTCAGGGTATTAGCTCAGGATAATGTCAGGACTTTAGATATTGATGGTAGCAGCGCCTACGTTAGGGAAAGTTTCAAGGCGTTAGTTAGGAGTAGCGGGCCTCTGATAGGTCCAGTGTCAGATCCTCAGTTAGCAATAGTGTTAGGGCCTTAGTTAGGGACAGTGTCAGGGCCGGATGTAGGGCGAGCATCTAGGCCTTCGTTCGGGACAGGTTCATGGTCTTGGGACTAAATTCCGTGCCTGAGGTAGGCACAGCCTAAGGGCTTCAGTTAGCATAAGAGGCAGGACATTAGCTAGTGACCGTGTCAGTTTAACATCTAGGGAAAGTGTCAGGAAATGACCTAAGGATAGTGTGAAGACCTTTGTTACGGAGACTCTCAGGGCCTTATTCAGAACCAGTGTTAGGGGTTCAGGTAGGGACAGCATCAGAGCCTGACTTAGGGAGAGCGATAGGGTCTGAGTGAGGCCTAGCATCAGACACTTAGTGGGGGACACTATCGGGGCATGACTTAGGAGCAGCATCAGGGCCTCTGTTGGATCAGCCTCAGGGTCTTAGTTAAAGTCATGATCAGGGTCTAAGTTAGTCACAGCATCAAGGCCTGAGTTAGTTAGGGAAAGCTTCAGGGCCTCACTTAGGGACAGCGTCAAGGCTTACTTTGGGACAGTTTCAGGACCTTGGTAAGACATGGGTCAAGGTATTAGCTCAGGATAATGTCAGGACTTTAGATATTGATGGTAGCAGCGCCTACGTTAGGGAAAGTTTCAAGGTGTTAGTTAGGAGTAGCGGGCCTCTGATAGGTCCAGTGTCAGATCCTCAGTTAGCAATAGTGTTAGGGCCTTAGTTAGGGACAGTGTCAGGGCCGGATGTAGGGCGAGTATCTAGGCCTTCGTTCGGGACAGGTTCATGGTCTTGGGACTAAATTCCGTGCCTGAGGTAGGCACAGCCTAAGGGCTTCAGTTAGCATAAGAGGCAGGACATTAGCTAGTGACCGTGTCAGTTTAACATCTAGGGAAAGTGTCAGGAAATGACCTAAGGATAGTGTGAAGACCTTTGTTACGGAGACTCTCAGGGCCTTATTCAGAACCAGTGTTAGGGGTTCAGGTAGGGACAGCATCAGAGCCTGACTTAGGGAGAGCGATAGGGTCTGAGTGAGGCCTACATTCAGACACTTAGTGGGGGACACTATCGGGGCATGACTTAGGAGCAGCATCAGGGCCTCTGTTGGATCAGCCTCAGGGTCTTAGTTAAAGTCATGATCAGGGTCTGAGTTAGTCACAGCATCAAGGCCTGAGTTAGTTAGGGAAAGCTTCAGGGCCTCACTTAGGGACAGCGTCAGGGCTTACTTTGGGAAAGTTTCAGGACCTTGGTAAGACATGGGTCCGGCTATTAGCTCAGGATAATATCAGGTATTCAGATAATGACGGCAGCAGGGCCTTAGTTAGAGGCAGTGTCAGGGCCTAAGTTAGGACTAGCATCAGTTCCTTTGTTAGGTACAGTGTCAGTGACTGAGTTAGGTGTAGTGTCAGAGCCTTAGTTAGGGACAGTGTCAGGGCCTGCATTAGGACGAGCCTCCAGGCCTCAGTTAGGGACAGGTTCACGGCCTCGGACCTAAATTCAGGGCCTCATTTAGGGACAGAATCAGGGATTTAGCTAGCATAAGGGGATCTACAGCTGAAAGCAACCTGAACACCACCACAAGCAGATGCAGAAGTGAACCATGCACGCTCCTATGAAGGAAGATTCCACAGCAGTTGAGTACATTTTGTTTAAAGTTAGTAACACTATAAAAATTAAGTTTGGAAGAAAACTATATTCAGAAGATGAAAGAATCTCGTTCTAAAGAATCTCTTTAGCTAATCTCGACATTAGCTAAAGAGAAGGTTAGGTTAAGGTCTAGGGAGAGTGTCAGGAAATGACCTAGGGATAGTGTCAAGACCTTAGTTACTTAGCACATCAGGACCTAATTTAGGAGCAGTGAGTGTCACGGCTTCGGGTAGGAACAGGGTCAGAGCCTGACTTAGGGAGTGGGACAGGGCCTGAGTGAGGCCTAGCGTCAGGGCCTTAGCTAGAGACAGTGTCAAGGCATGACTTAGGAGCAGCCTGAGAGCCATGGTAGGATCAGCCTCAGGGGCTATGTTAAAGATATTATCAGGGCCTCTGTTAGGGACAGCCTCAAGACCTCACTTCGAGACAGCATCAGGGCTTCCTTAGGGACAGTTTCAGGACCTTGGTAAGAGATGGGTCAAGAAATTAGCTCAGGATAGTGTCAGGACTTTAGCTATTGACGGCAGCAGGGCCTTAGTTAGGGACAGTGTCAGGCCCTGAATTAGGACGAACATCGAGGCCTTAGGTACGGACAGGGTCACAGCCTCAAGAGTAATTTTAGGCCCTTAGTTAAGGACAGCAGCAGGGCTGTAGTTAGCATAAGAGGCACGACACTTCCTAGGGACAGGCTCAGGTTATGGTCTAGGGAGAGTGTCAGGAAAGGACCTAAGCATAGTGTCAAAACCTTAGTTACTGAGAGTATCAGATCCTTATTTAGAACCAGTGTCAGGGCTTCAGGTAGGGACAGCATCAGAGCCTGACTTAGGCAGAGCGACAGGGCCTGAGTGAGGCCTAGCGTCAGGCCCTTAGCTGAGCACACTGTCAGGGCATGACTTAGGAACAGAATCAGCGCCTCTGTTGGATCAGCCTTAGCATCTTTGTTACAGATATGATCAGGGCCTGACTTAGTCACAGCTTCAAGGCCTCAGTTAGGGAAAGCTTCAGGGCCTGAGTTAGGGACAGCCTCAGTTCTTAACATAGGGACAGCGACAGGGCTTTCTTAGGGACAGTGTCAGGACCTTGGTTAGAAATATGTCAGGATATTAACTCAGGCTAGTGTCCAGTTTTTAGTTATTGCTGACAGCAGGGCCTATATTAGGGGCAAATTCTGAGCCTTACTTCGAGACAGTGTCAGGGCCTGAGTTAGGACTAGCATCAGAGCCCTTGTAAAGTACAGTGTCAGGGCCTGAGTTAGGACTAGCATCAGAGCCCTTGTAAAGTACAGTGTCAGGGACTGAGTTAGGTGTAGTGTCAGGGCTTTAGTTAGGGACAGTGTCAGCGCCTCAGTTTGGATGAGCCTCCAACCTCAGTTAGGGACAGCTTGACGGCCTCGGGACTAATTTCAGGCTCTTAGTTCGAGACAGCATCAGGGATTTAGTTAGCATAAGAGGCTCGACAATAGCTAAAGACAAGTTTAGGTTAAGATCTAGGGATAGTGTCAGGAAATGACCTAGGGAGAGTGGCAAGACCATAGCTAATTAGAGCATCAGTGCCTAATTTAGGCCCAGTGTCAGGGCTTCAGGTAGGGACAGAGTCTTAGCCTGACTTAGGGAGAGCGACAGGGCCTGAGTGATGCCTAGAGTCAGGGCCTTAGCTACGGACAGCGTCAGGGCATGACATAGGATCAACATAAGGGTCTCTGTAAGATCAGCATTAGAGTTTCGTTCAAGACATTATCAGGACCTCTGTGAGGGACAGCCTCAGGGCCTCACTTAGGGACAGCGTCAGGGCTTACTTTGGGAGAGTTTCAGGACCTTGGTAAGACATGGGTCAAGGTATTAGCTCAGGATAATGTCAGGACTTTAGATATTGATGGTAGCAGCGCCTACGTTAGGGAAAGTTTCAAGGCGTTAGTTAGGAGTAGCGGGCCTCTGATAGGTCCAGTGTCAGATCCTCAGTTAGCAATAGTGTTAGGGCCTTAGTTAGGGACAGTGTCAGGGCCGGATGTAGGGCGAGCATCTAGGCCTTCGTTCGGGACAGGTTCATGGTCTTGGGACTAAATTCCGTGCCTGAGGTAGGCACAGCCTAAGGGCTTCAGTTAGCATAAGAGGCAGGACATTAGCTAGTGACCGTGTCAGTTTAACATCTAGGGAAAGTGTCAGGAAATGACCTAAGGATAGTGTGAAGACCTTTGTTACGGAGACTCTCAGGGCCTTATTCAGAACCAGTGTTAGGGGTTCAGGTAGGGACAGCATCAGAGCCTGACTTAGGGAGAGCGATAGGGTCTGAGTGAGGCCTAGCATCAGACACTTAGTGGGGGACACTATCGGGGCATGACTTAGGAGCAGCATCAGGGCCTCTGTTGGATCAGCCTCAGGGTCTTAGTTAAAGTCATGATCAGGGTCTGAGTTAGTCACAGCATCAAGGCCTGAGTTAGTTAGGGAAAGCTTCAGGGCCTCACTGAGGGACAGCGTCAGGGCTTACTTTGGGAAAGTTTCAGGACCTTGGTAAGACATGGGTCAGGCTATTAGCTCAGGATAATATCAGGTTTTCAGATATTGACGGCAGCAGGGCCTTAGTTAGAGGCAGTGTCAGGGCCTAAGTTAGGACTAGCATCAGAGCCTTTGTTAGGTACAGTGTCAGTGACTGAGTTAGGTGTAGTGTCAGAGCCTTAGTTAGGGACAGTGTCAGGGCCTGCATTAGGACGAGCCTCCAGGCCTCAGTTAGGGACAGGTTCACGGCCTCGGACCTAAATTCAGGGCCTCATTTAGGGACAGAATCAGGGATTTAGCTAGCATAAGGGGATCTACAGCTGAAAGCAACCTGAACACCACCACAAGCAGATGCAGAAGTGAACCATGCACGCTCCTATGAAGGAAGATTCCACAGCAGTTGAGTACATTTTGTTTAAAGTTAGTAACACTATAAAAATTAAGTTTGGAAGAAAACTATATTCAGAAGATGAAAGAATCTCGTTCTAAAGAATCTCTTTAGCTAATCTCGACATTAGCTAAAGAGAAGGTTAGGTTAAGGTCTAGGGAGAGTGTCAGGAAATGACCTAGGGATAGTGTCAAGACCTTAGTTACTTAGCACATCAGGACCTAATTTAGGAGCAGTGAGTGTCATGGCTTCGGGTAGGAACAGGGTCAGAGCCTGACTTAGGGAGTGGGACAGGGCCTGAGTGAGGCCTAGCGTCAGGGCCTTAGCTAGAGACAGTGTCAAGGCATGACTTAGGAGCAGCCTGAGAGCCATGGTAGGATCAGCCTCAGGGGCTATGTTAAAGATATTATCAGGGCCTCTGTTAGGGACAGCCTCAAGACCTCACTTCGAGACAGCATCAGGGCTTCCTTAGGGACAGTTTCAGGACCTTGGTAAGAGATGGGTCAAGAAATTAGCTCAGGATAGTGTCAGGACTTTAGCTATTGACGGCAGCAGGGCCTTAGTTAGGGACAGTGTCAGGCCCTGAATTAGGACGAACATCGAGGCCTTAGGTACGGACAGGGTCACAGCCTCGAGAGTAATTTTAGGCCCTTAGTTAAGGACAGCAGCAGGGCCGTAGTTAGCATAAGAGGCACAACATTTGCTAGGGACAGGCTCAGGTTATGGTCTAGGGAGAGTGTCAGGAAAGGACCTAAGCATAGTGTCAAAACCTTAGTTACTGAGAGTATCAGATCCTTATTTAGAACCAGTGTCAGGGCTTCAGGTAGGGACAGCATCAGAGCCTGACTTAGGCAGAGCGACAGGGCCTGAGTGAGGCCTAGCGTCAGGCCCTTAGCTGAGGACACTGTCAGGGCATGACTTAGGAACAGAATCAGCGCCTCTGTTGGATCAGCCTTAGCGTCTTTGTTACAGATATGATCAGGGCCTGACTTAGTCACAGCTTCAAGGCCGCACTTAGGGAAAGCTTCAGGGCCTGAGTTAGGGACAGCCTCAGTTCTTAACATAGGGACAGCGACAGGGCTTTCTTAGGGACAGTGTCAGGACCTTGGTTAGAAATATGTCAGGATATTAACTCAGGCTAGTGTCCAGTTTTTAGTTATTGCTGACAGCAGGGCCTATATTAGGGGCAAATTCTGAGCCTTACTTCGAGACAGTGTCAGGGCCTGAGTTAGGACTAGCATCAGAGCCCTTGTAAAGTACAGTATCAGGGACTGAGTTAGGTGTAGTGTCAGGGCATTAGTTAGGGACAGTGTCAGCGCCTCAGTTAGGATGAGCCTCCAACCTCAGTTAGGGACAGCTTGACGGCCTCGGGACTAATTTCAGGCTCTTAGTTCGAGACAGCATCAGGGATTTAGTTAGCATAAGAGGCTCGACAATAGCTAAAGAGAAGTTTAGGTTAAGATCTAGGGATAGTGTCAGGAAATGACCTAGGGAGAGTGGCAAGACCATAGCTAATTAGAGCATCAGTGCCTAATTTAGGCCCAGTGTCAGGGCTTCAGGTAGGGACAGAGTCTTAGCCTGACTTAGGGAGAGCGACAGGGCCTGAGTGATGCCTAGAGTCAGGGCCTTAGCTACGGACAGCGTCAGGGCATGACATAGGATCAACATAAGGGTCTCTGTAAGATCAGCATTAGAGTTTCGTTCAAGACATTATCAGGACCTCTGTGAGGGACAGCCTCAGGGCCTCACTTAGGGACAGTGTCAGGGCTAACTTTGGGAGAGTTTCAGGACCTTGGTAAGACATGGGTCAGGGTATTAGCTCAGGATAATGTCAGGACTTTAGATATTGATGGTAGCAGCGCCTACGTTAGGGAAAGTTTCAAGGCGTTAGTTAGGAGTAGCGGGCCTCTGATAGGTCCAGTGTCAGATCCTCAGTTAGCAATAGTGTTAGGGCCTTAGTTAGGGACAGTGTCAGGGCCGGATGTAGGGCGAGCATCTAGGCCTTCGTTCGGGACAGGTTCATGGTCTTGGGACTAAATTCCGTGCCTGAGGTAGGCACAGCCTAAGGGCTTCAGTTAGCATAAGAGGCAGGACATTAGCTAGTGACCGTGTCAGTTTAACATCTAGGGAAAGTGTCAGGAAATGACCTAAGGATAGTGTGAAGACCTTTGTTACGGAGACTCTCAGGGCCTTATTCAGAACCAGTGTTAGGGGTTCAGGTAGGGACAGCATCAGAGCCTGACTTAGGGAGAGCGATAGGGTCTGAGTGAGGCCTAGCATCAGACACTTAGTGGGGGACACTATCGGGGCATGACTTAGGAGCAGCATCAGGGCCTCTGTTGGATCAGCCTCAGGGTCTTAGTTAAAGTCATGATCAGGGTCTGAGTTAGTCACAGCATCAAGGCCTGAGTTAGTTAGGGAAAGCTTCAGGGCCTCACTTAGGGACAGCGTCCGGGCTTACTTTGGGACAGTTTCAGGACCTTGGTAAGACATGGGTCAGGTTATTAGCTCTGGATAATGTCAGGACTTTCGATGTTGATGGCAGCAGGCCTTGGTTAGAGACAGTGTCAGGCCCTGAGTTACGACTAGCATCAGAGCCTTTGTTAGATACAATGTACGGGACTGAATTAGGAGTAGAGTCAGGGCCTTAGTTAGTGACAGTGTCAGGGCCTGACTTAGGGAGAGCGACAGGGCCTGAGTGAGGCTTAGCATCAGGCCCTTGGCTGGGCACACTGTCAGGGCATGACTTTGGAGCAGCATCAGCGTCTTTGCTGGATCAGCATTAAGGTCTTCGTTAGGTACATGATCAGGGCCTGAATTAGTCACAGCTTCAAGGCTTCAGTTAAGGAAAGCTTCAGGGCCTGAGTTAGGGACAGCCTCAGGTCTTCACTTAGGGACAGCGTCAGGGCTTACTTTGGGACAGTTTCAGGACCTTGGAAAGACATAGGTCAGGATAGTAGCTCAGGATAATGGCAGGACTTTTGATAGTGATGGCAGCAGGGCCTTAGTTACAGACGGTTTCAGGGCCTGAGTTAGGCCGAGCATCAGAGACTTTGTTAGGTACAGTGGAAGGGACTGAGTTAGGAGTAGTGTCAGGGCCTTGCTTAGGGACAGTGTCAGGGTCTGATTTAGGTGTACTGTCTGAGACCTAGTTAGGGACAGTGCTAGGGCCTGAGTTAGGATTAGTGTCAAGGCCTTATTGAGGACCAATTTCAGGGCCTTAGTTTGGACTAGCATCAGAGCCATTGTTAGGAATCATATGAGGGCCTGAGTTAGGCATACTATCAGGGCCTTAGTTAGGGAGAGTTTTAGGGCCTGAGTTACGATTAGTGTCAAGGCCTTATTTAGGACCAATTTTAGGGCTTTAGTTTGGACTAGCAACAAAGCCTTTGTTAGGTAGCATGTCGGGGCCTCAGTTAGGTGTAGTGTCAGGGCCATTGTTAGGGACATTATCAGGGCCTGACTTAGGAGAAGTTCAGGGCCTTAGCCAGGGAAAGTGTCAGGGCCTTAGTTAGGGACATTATCAGGGCCTGAATTAGCAGTAGTGTCAAAAGTCCTTAGTGAGGAGAGTAAGGAGTAAGTCAGGACTCAGGCCCTGACACTGTTCTTAAATAAGGCCCTGACATTACCTGTAACACAGGTCCTGATCTGATTCCTATCATAGGCGCTGATGTTGGACTTAACTAAGGCCCTGACACTGGTCCTAACTAAAGCTGTGACACTACTCTTAACTCAGGCCCTGACACTGTCCCTAACAAAGCCTCTGACACTACTCCTAAATCAGGCACTGACACTGTCCCTAACTAAGGCCCTGACATACACCTAACTCAGGCCCTGACACTGTCTCTAACTAAGGCCCTGATACTACTCCAAACTCAGCACTGACACTGTCACTAACTAAGGCCCTGACACTATTCATAGCTCACGCCCTAACACAACTCCGAAATCATGCCCTGACAATGTCCCTAACTAAGGCCCTGACACTATTCCTAACTCAGGCGCTGACACAATACTTAAGGAAGGCCCTGACATTACTCCTAACTCAGGCCCTGAAAAGGTCCCTAACTAAGGCCGACACAACTCCTAACTCAGGCACTAACACTGTCCCTAAATAAGGCCCTGAAACTATTCCTAACTGAGGCGCTGATACAATACCTAACGAAGGCACTGATGCTACTCCTAACTAAGGCCCTGACACTACTCCTATCTAAAGCAATGACACTGTCTATAACTTACGCCCTGACTCTACTCCTGACTCAGGCACTGACACTGGCCCTAACTTAGGCCCTGACACTACTCTTAACTAAGCAACTGACACTGTCCCTAACTAAGGTCCTGACACTACTCCCAAACTAGGCATTGACTTTGTCCCTAACTAAGGCCCTGACACTACTCCCAAACTAGGCACTGACTTTGTCCCTAACTAAGGCCCTGACATTACTCTCAAGTCAGGCACTAACACTGTCCCTAACTAAGGACTTGACACTCCTCTTAACTCAGGCCCTGGCACAGTCCCTACAAAGGCCTGCCACCACCCCAACTCTGGCACTGAGAGTGTCCCTAACTACGGCCATCACACTACTCCTAACTCAGGCACTGACGCTGTCCCTAAGTAAGGCCCAGACACTACTCCCAACGCAGGCCCTGACGCTGTCCCTAACTAAGGCTCTGACACTACTCCCAACACAGGCATTGACAATGTCCCTAACTAAGGCCCTCACACTACTACTTACTTAGGCACTGACACGCTACCTAACTAAGGCCCTGAGACTACTTCTACCTCAGACCCTGACACTGTCCCTAACGAAGGGCCTGATACTACTCCCAACACAGGCACTGACACTCTTCCTAACTAAGGCCTTGACACTACTTTTAACTCATGCCCTGATGCTGTCCCAAAAAAGACCCTGAGACTATTCCCAACTCAGGCACTGACACTCTCCCTAACTAAGACCCTGACACTACTCCCATCTCAGCCACTGACACTGTCCCTAATGCCCTGACACTACTTCCAACTCAGGCACTGACACTGTCCCTAACTAGGCCCTGACACTACTCCCAACTCAGGCACTGACACTGTCCCTAATTAAGGCCCTGACATAACTGCCAACTCCGGCACTGACACTTTCTCTCACTAAGGCCCTGAAACTACTCACAACTCAGGCCCTGACACTGTTCCTAACTACCGGTCTCAGACTACTCCTAACTTAGGCCCTGACACTATTCCTAACACAGTCCCTGACACTGTCCCTAACTAAGGTCCTGAGACTATTCCTAACTCAGACCCTGATACTGTCCATAACTTAGGCCATGTCACTACTCCCAACTCAGGCACTGACGCTGTTCCTAACTAAGGGTCTGGCACTACTCCAAACTGAGACACTGACACTCTTCCAAATTAAGGCCTTGACACTGCTCTTACCTCAGGCCCTGACACTGTCCATAATAAAGACCCTGGCAAAAATCCCAACTTAGGCACTGACAATGTCCGTAACTAAGGCCCTGACACTATTCCCATCTCAGCCACTGACACTGTCCCTAACTATGGCCCTGACACTACTCCCAATGCAAGCACTGGCGCTGTCCCTAACTAAGGCACTGGCACTACTCCCAACTCGCCCTGGTGCTGTCCCTAACTAAGGCTTGGACACTATTCCCAATTCAGGCAATGACAGTGTCCCTAACTGAGGCAATGATACTACTCCCAACTCAAGCACTAAGGCTCTGGATCATTGTGATGACCAGCGCCATGGAGCATTGTGATGACAAGGGTCATGGAGAATTGTGATGACGGGTCCTGGAGCATTGTGGTGACATGGGCCATGGAGCATTTTGATTACAGGGGTCATGGGGCATTGTGATGAAAGTGGTCATGGAGCATTGTGATTAAAGTGGTCATGGAACATTGTGATAAAAGTGGTCATGTAGCATTGTGATGAAAAGTGCTATGGAGCATTGGGATGACACGGGTCATGGAGCATTGTGATGACAAATGCGTGGAGATTTGTGATGACAAGGACCCTGGAGCATTGTGATGACAGGGCTCATGTGGCATTATGATGACAGTGGTCATGGAGCAATGTGATGAACGTTGTCATGGAGCACTGTGATTACAGGGGCCATGGAGAATTGTGATGACAAAGGCCAGGGAACATTGTGATGACAGGCGTCATGGAGCATTGTGATGAAAACGGACCTGGAGCATTGTGATGAAAGGGGTCATGGCTCATTGTGATGACAGGGGGCCTGGAACATTGTGATGACAGGGGTCATGGGGCATTGTGATGACAAGGGCCATGGAACATTTTGATGACAGTGGTCATATGGCATTTTGAATGACAGGGGCCATGAAGCATTGTGATGACAAGAGTCATGGAGACTTGTGATGACAGGGGGCATGGAGCTTTGTGATTTCACAGGCATGTAGCATTTTAGACAAGGGTCATGGAGCATTGTGATGAAAGGGGTCATGGAGCATTGTGATGATAAGGGCATGGAGCATTGTGATGACAATGGCATGTAGCATTGCGATGACAAAGGTCATGGATCATTGTGATGACAGGGGTTATGGAGCATTGTGATGACAAGGGCGTGGAGCATTGTGATGACAGTGGTCATGGAACATTGTGACGATAAGGGCATCGAGCCGAGTTAGGGACAGTCTAGCGGCCTTGGGACTAAATTCAGTGCCTGAATTAGGCACAGCATAAGGTCTTTAGTAAGCATACGAGGTAGGACATTAGCTCGGGACAGGGTTAGGGTAAAGGCTTGGAATCGTGTCAGCAAATGACCTAAGGATAGTGTGAAGACCTTTGTTACTGAGATTCTCAGGGACTTCTTCAGAAGCAGTGTTAGGGCTTCAGGTAGGGACAGCATCAGGGCCTGACTTAGGGAGAGCGACAGGGCCTGAGTGAGGCCTAATGTCAGGCCCTTAGCTGGGGACACTGTCAGGGAATGACTTAGGAGCAGCATCAGTGCCTTTGTTGGATCAGCTTTAGGCTCTGAGTTAAAGACATGACCGGAGCCCTAGTTAGTCACAGCCTCAAGGCCTCAGTTAGGGAAAACTTTAGGGTCTGAGTTACAGACAGCCTCAGGTCTTCACTTAAAGACAGCCACAGGTCTTTCTTAGGGACCGTGTCAGGACCTTGGTTAGAAATGAGTCAGAATATTAGCTCAGGAGAGTGTCAGGATTTTAGTTTTTGCTGGCAGCAGGCCCTCTATTAAGGACAGATTCCGGGCCTTTGTTAGATTCAGTGTCATGGCCTTAGTTAGGAGTAGTCAGTGCCTTAGTTAGGGAGAGCATGAGGGTTTCAGTTCGCATAAGATGCAGGAGATTATCTCGGGACAGAGTCAGGTTCAAGGTCAGAGATAGTGAAAGGAAATGACCAAGGGATAACGAGAAGACCTTAGTTATTGAGAGCTTCAGGGCCTTAGTTAGCAGCAGCGTGAGCACCTTAATCAGGACCAGTGCCAGGGCTTGATGTATGGGCAGCATCAGAGCCTAAGTAAGGTACAGCAACAGGGCCTAAGTGAGGCCTATCTTTAGGGCCTGAGTAAGGGACAGTATCAGGGCATGACTTAGGAGCAGCATAAAGGCCTCTGTAGGATCAGCATTAGGGTCTTCGTTAAAGCTATTATCAGGGCCTCCGTTAGGGATAGCCTCAAGGCCTCACTTAGGGACAGCGTCAGGGCTTACTTTGGGAAAGTTTCAGGACCTTGGTAAGACATGGGTCAGGCTATTAGCTCAGGATAATATCAGGTGTTCAGATATTGACGGCAGCAGGGCCTTAGTTAGAGGCAGTGTCAGGGCCTAAGTTAGGACTAGCATCAGAGCCTTTGTTAGGTACAGTGTCAGTGACTGAGTTAGGTGTAGTGTCAGAGCCTTAGTTAGGGACAGTGTCAGGGCCTGCATTAGGACGAGCCTCCAGGCCTCAGTTAGGGACAGGTTCACGGCCTCGGACCTAAATTCAGGGCCTCATTTAGGGACAGAATCAGGGATTTAGCTAGCATAAGGGGATCTACAGCTGAAAGCAACCTGAACACCACCACAAGCAGATGCAGAAGTGAACCATGCACGCTCCTATGAAGGAAGATTCCACAGCAGTTGAGTACATTTTGTTTAAAGTTAGTAACACTATAAAAATTAAGTTTGGAAGAAAACTATATTCAGAAGATGAAAGAATCTCGTTCTAAAGAATCTCTTTAGCTAATCTCGACATTAGCTAAAGAGAAGGTTAGGTTAAGGTCTAGGGAGAGTGTCAGGAAATGACCTAGGGATAGTGTCAAGACCTTAGTTACTTAGCACATCAGGACCTAATTTAGGAGCAGTGAGTGTCATGGCTTCGGGTAGGAACAGGGTCAGAGCCTGACTTAGGGAGTGGGACAGGGCCTGAGTGAGGCCTAGCGTCAGGGCCTTAGCTAGAGACAGTGTCAAGGCATGACTTAGGAGCAGCCTGAGAGCCATGGTAGGATCAGCCTCAGGGGCTATGTTAAAGATATTATCAGGGCCTCTGTTAGGGACAGCCTCAAGACCTCACTTCGAGACAGCATCAGGGCTTCCTTAGGGACAGTTTCAGGACCTTGGTAAGAGATGGGTCAAGAAATTAGCTCAGGATAGTGTCAGGACTTTAGCTATTGACGGCAGCAGGGCCTTAGTTAGGGACAGTGTCAGGCCCTGAATTAGGACGAACATCGAGGCCTTAGGTACGGACAGGGTCACAGCCTCGAGAGTAATTTTAGGCCCTTAGTTAAGGACAGCAGCAGGGCCGTAGTTAGCATAAGAGGCACGACATTTGCTAGGGACAGGCTCAGGTTATGGTCTAGGGAGAGTGTCAGGAAAGGACCTAAGCATAGTGTCAAAACCTTAGTTACTGAGAGTATCAGATCCTTATTTAGAACCAGTGTCAGGGCTTCAGGTAGGGACAGCATCAGAGCCTGACTTAGGCAGAGCGACAGGGCCTGAGTGAGGCCTAGCGTCAGGCCCTTAGCTGAGCACACTGTCAGGGCATGACTTAGGAACAGAATCAGCGCCTCTGTTGGATCAGCCTTAGCATCTTTGTTACAGATATGATCAGGGCCTGACTTAGTCACAGCTTCAAGGCCTCAGTTAGGGAAAGCTTCAGGGCCTGAGTTAGGGACAGCCTCAGTTCTTAACATAGGGACAGCGACAGGGCTTTCTTAGGGACAGTGTCAGGACCTTGGTTAGAAATATGTCAGGATATTAACTCAGGCTAGTGTCCAGTTTTTAGTTATTGCTGACAGCAGGGCCTATATTAGGGGCAAATTCTGAGCCTTACTTCGAGACAGTGTCAGGGCCTGAGTTAGGACTAGCATCAGAGCCCTTGTAAAGTACAGTGTCAGGGCCTGAGTTAGGACTAGCATCAGAGCCCTTGTAAAGTACAGTGTCAGGGACTGAGTTAGGTGTAGTGTCAGGGCTTTAGTTAGGGACAGTGTCAGCGCCTCAGTTTGGATGAGCCTCCAACCTCACTTAGGGACAGCTTGACGGCCTCGGGACTAATTTCAGGCTCTTAGTTCGAGACAGCATCAGGGATTTAGTTAGCATAAGAGGCTCGACAATAGCTAAAGACAAGTTTAGGTTAAGATCTAGGGATAGTGTCAGGAAATGACCTAGGGAGAGTGGCAAGACCATAGCTAATTAGAGCATCAGTGCCTAATTTAGGCCCAGTGTCAGGGCTTCAGGTAGGGACAGAGTCTTAGCCTGACTTAGGGAGAGCGACAGGGCCTGAGTGATGCCTAGAGTCAGGGCCTTAGCTACGGACAGCGTCAGGGCATGACATAGGATCAACATAAGGGTCTCTGTAAGATCAGCATTAGAGTTTCGTTCAAGACATTATCAGGACCTCTGTGAGGGACAGCCTCAGGGCCTCACTTAGGGACAGCGTCAGGGCTTACTTTGGGAGAGTTTCAGGACCTTGGTAAGACATGGGTCAAGGTATTAGCTCAGGATAATGTCAGGACTTTAGATATTGATGGTAGCAGCGCCTACGTTAGGGAAAGTTTCAAGGCGTTAGTTAGGAGTAGCGGGCCTCTGATAGGTCCAGTGTCAGATCCTCAGTTAGCAATAGTGTTAGGGCCTTAGTTAGGGACAGTGTCAGGGCCGGATGTAGGGCGAGCATCTAGGCCTTCGTTCGGGACAGGTTCATGGTCTTGGGACTAAATTCCGTGCCTGAGGTAGGCACAGCCTAAGGGCTTCAGTTAGCATAAGAGGCAGGACATTAGCTAGTGACCGTGTCAGTTTAACATCTAGGGAAAGTGTCAGGAAATGACCTAAGGATAGTGTGAAGACCTTTGTTACGGAGACTCTCAGGGCCTTATTCAGAACCAGTGTTAGGGGTTCAGGTAGGGACAGCATCAGAGCCTGACTTAGGGAGAGCGATAGGGTCTGAGTGAGGCCTAGCATCAGACACTTAGTGGGGGACACTATCGGGGCATGATTTAGGAGCAGCATCAGGGCCTCTGTTGGATCAGCCTCAGGGTCTTAGTTAAAGTCATGATCAGGGTCTGAGTTAGTCACAGCATCAAGGCCTGAGTTAGTTAGGGAAAGCTTCAGGGCCTCACTGAGGGACAGCGTCAGGGCTTACTTTGGGAAAGTTTCAGGACCTTGGTAAGACATGGGTCAGGCTATTAGCTCAGGATAATATCAGGTGTTCAGATATTGACGGCAGCAGGGCCTTAGTTAGAGGCAGTGTCAGGGCCTAAGTTAGGACTAGCATCAGAGCCTTTGTTAGGTACAGTGTCAGTGACTGAGTTAGGTGTAGTGTCAGAGCCTTAGTTAGGGACAGTGTCAGGGCCTGCATTAGGACGAGCCTCCAGGCCTCAGTTAGGGACAGGTTCACGGCCTCGGACCTAAATTCAGGGCCTCATTTAGGGACAGAATCAGGGATTTAGCTAGCATAAGGGGATCTACAGCTGAAAGCAACCTGAACACCACCACAAGCAGATGCAGAAGTGAACCATGCACGCTCCTATGAAGGAAGATTCCACAGCAGTTGAGTACATTTTGTTTAAAGTTAGTAACACTATAAAAATTAAGTTTGGAAGAAAACTATATTCAGAAGATGAAAGAATCTCGTTCTAAAGAATCTCTTTAGCTAATCTCGACATTAGCTAAAGAGAAGGTTAGGTTAAGGTCTAGGGAGAGTGTCAGGAAATGACCTAGGGATAGTGTCAAGACCTTAGTTACTTAGCACATCAGGACCTAATTTAGGAGCAGTGAGTGTCATGGCTTCGGGTAGGAACAGGGTCAGAGCCTGACTTAGGGAGTGGGACAGGGCCTGAGTGAGGCCTAGCGTCAGGGCCTTAGCTAGAGACAGTGTCAAGGCATGACTTAGGAGCAGCCTGAGAGCCATGGTAGGATCAGCCTCAGGGGCTATGTTAAAGATATTATCAGGGCCTCTGTTAGGGACAGCCTCAAGACCTCACTTCGAGACAGCATCAGGGCTTCCTTAGGGACAGTTTCAGGACCTTGGTAAGAGATGGGTCAAGAAATTAGCTCAGGATAGTGTCAGGACTTTAGCTATTGACGGCAGCAGGGCCTTAGTTAGGGACAGTGTCAGGCCCTGAATTAGGACGAAC
The DNA here is from genome assembly GCF_949987535.1 of Balaenoptera acutorostrata. Classification (NCBI taxonomy): domain Eukaryota; kingdom Metazoa; phylum Chordata; class Mammalia; order Artiodactyla; family Balaenopteridae; genus Balaenoptera; species Balaenoptera acutorostrata. The sequence continues at coordinate 248,713 of NW_026645627.1, forward strand.
ATCGAGGCCTTAGGTACGGACAGGGTCACAGCCTCGAGAGTAATTTTAGGCCCTTAGTTAAGGACAGCAGCAGGGCCGTAGTTAGCATAAGAGGCACAACATTTGCTAGGGACAGGCTCAGGTTATGGTCTAGGGAGAGTGTCAGGAAAGGACCTAAGCATAGTGTCAAAACCTTAGTTACTGAGAGTATCAGATCCTTATTTAGAACCAGTGTCAGGGCTTCAGGTAGGGACAGCATCAGAGCCTGACTTAGGCAGAGCGACAGGGCCTGAGTGAGGCCTAGCGTCAGGCCCTTAGCTGAGGACACTGTCAGGGCATGACTTAGGAACAGAATCAGCGCCTCTGTTGGATCAGCCTTAGCGTCTTTGTTACAGATATGATCAGGGCCTGACTTAGTCACAGCTTCAAGGCCGCACTTAGGGAAAGCTTCAGGGCCTGAGTTAGGGACAGCCTCAGTTCTTAACATAGGGACAGCGACAGGGCTTTCTTAGGGACAGTGTCAGGACCTTGGTTAGAAATATGTCAGGATATTAACTCAGGCTAGTGTCCAGTTTTTAGTTATTGCTGACAGCAGGGCCTATATTAGGGGCAAATTCTGAGCCTTACTTCGAGACAGTGTCAGGGCCTGAGTTAGGACTAGCATCAGAGCCCTTGTAAAGTACAGTATCAGGGACTGAGTTAGGTGTAGTGTCAGGGCATTAGTTAGGGACAGTGTCAGCGCCTCAGTTAGGATGAGCCTCCAACCTCAGTTAGGGACAGCTTGACGGCCTCGGGACTAATTTCAGGCTCTTAGTTCGAGACAGCATCAGGGATTTAGTTAGCATAAGAGGCTCGACAATAGCTAAAGAGAAGTTTAGGTTAAGATCTAGGGATAGTGTCAGGAAATGACCTAGGGAGAGTGGCAAGACCATAGCTAATTAGAGCATCAGTGCCTAATTTAGGCCCAGTGTCAGGGCTTCAGGTAGGGACAGAGTCTTAGCCTGACTTAGGGAGAGCGACAGGGCCTGAGTGATGCCTAGAGTCAGGGCCTTAGCTACGGACAGCGTCAGGGCATGACATAGGATCAACATAAGGGTCTCTGTAAGATCAGCATTAGAGTTTCGTTCAAGACATTATCAGGACCTCTGTGAGGGACAGCCTCAGGGCCTCACTTAGGGACAGTGTCAGGGCTAACTTTGGGAGAGTTTCAGGACCTTGGTAAGACATGGGTCAGGGTATTAGCTCAGGATAATGTCAGGACTTTAGATATTGATGGTAGCAGCGCCTACGTTAGGGAAAGTTTCAAGGCGTTAGTTAGGAGTAGCGGGCCTCTGATAGGTCCAGTGTCAGATCCTCAGTTAGCAATAGTGTTAGGGCCTTAGTTAGGGACAGTGTCAGGGCCGGATGTAGGGCGAGCATCTAGGCCTTCGTTCGGGACAGGTTCATGGTCTTGGGACTAAATTCCGTGCCTGAGGTAGGCACAGCCTAAGGGCTTCAGTTAGCATAAGAGGCAGGACATTAGCTAGTGACCGTGTCAGTTTAACATCTAGGGAAAGTGTCAGGAAATGACCTAAGGATAGTGTGAAGACCTTTGTTACGGAGACTCTCAGGGCCTTATTCAGAACCAGTGTTAGGGGTTCAGGTAGGGACAGCATCAGAGCCTGACTTAGGGAGAGCGATAGGGTCTGAGTGAGGCCTAGCATCAGACACTTAGTGGGGGACACTATCGGGGCATGACTTAGGAGCAGCATCAGGGCCTCTGTTGGATCAGCCTCAGGGTCTTAGTTAAAGTCATGATCAGGGTCTGAGTTAGTCACAGCATCAAGGCCTGAGTTAGTTAGGGAAAGCTTCAGGGCCTCACTTAGGGACAGCGTCCGGGCTTACTTTGGGACAGTTTCAGGACCTTGGTAAGACATGGGTCAGGTTATTAGCTCTGGATAATGTCAGGACTTTCGATGTTGATGGCAGCAGGCCTTGGTTAGAGACAGTGTCAGGCCCTGAGTTACGACTAGCATCAGAGCCTTTGTTAGATACAATGTACGGGACTGAATTAGGAGTAGAGTCAGGGCCTTAGTTAGTGACAGTGTCAGGGCCTGACTTAGGGAGAGCGACAGGGCCTGAGTGAGGCTTAGCATCAGGCCCTTGGCTGGGCACACTGTCAGGGCATGACTTTGGAGCAGCATCAGCGTCTTTGCTGGATCAGCATTAAGGTCTTCGTTAGGTACATGATCAGGGCCTGAATTAGTCACAGCTTCAAGGCTTCAGTTAAGGAAAGCTTCAGGGCCTGAGTTAGGGACAGCCTCAGGTCTTCACTTAGGGACAGCGTCAGGGCTTACTTTGGGACAGTTTCAGGACCTTGGAAAGACATAGGTCAGGATAGTAGCTCAGGATAATGGCAGGACTTTTGATAGTGATGGCAGCAGGGCCTTAGTTACAGACGGTTTCAGGGCCTGAGTTAGGCCGAGCATCAGAGACTTTGTTAGGTACAGTGGAAGGGACTGAGTTAGGAGTAGTGTCAGGGCCTTGCTTAGGGACAGTGTCAGGGTCTGATTTAGGTGTACTGTCTGAGACCTAGTTAGGGACAGTGCTAGGGCCTGAGTTAGGATTAGTGTCAAGGCCTTATTGAGGACCAATTTCAGGGCCTTAGTTTGGACTAGCATCAGAGCCATTGTTAGGAATCATATGAGGGCCTGAGTTAGGCATACTATCAGGGCCTTAGTTAGGGAGAGTTTTAGGGCCTGAGTTACGATTAGTGTCAAGGCCTTATTTAGGACCAATTTTAGGGCTTTAGTTTGGACTAGCAACAAAGCCTTTGTTAGGTAGCATGTCGGGGCCTCAGTTAGGTGTAGTGTCAGGGCCATTGTTAGGGACATTATCAGGGCCTGACTTAGGAGAAGTTCAGGGCCTTAGCCAGGGAAAGTGTCAGGGCCTTAGTTAGGGACATTATCAGGGCCTGAATTAGCAGTAGTGTCAAAAGTCCTTAGTGAGGAGAGTAAGGAGTAAGTCAGGACTCAGGCCCTGACACTGTTCTTAAATAAGGCCCTGACATTACCTGTAACACAGGTCCTGATCTGATTCCTATCATAGGCGCTGATGTTGGACTTAACTAAGGCCCTGACACTGGTCCTAACTAAAGCTGTGACACTACTCTTAACTCAGGCCCTGACACTGTCCCTAACAAAGCCTCTGACACTACTCCTAAATCAGGCACTGACACTGTCCCTAACTAAGGCCCTGACATACACCTAACTCAGGCCCTGACACTGTCTCTAACTAAGGCCCTGATACTACTCCAAACTCAGCACTGACACTGTCACTAACTAAGGCCCTGACACTATTCATAGCTCACGCCCTAACACAACTCCGAAATCATGCCCTGACAATGTCCCTAACTAAGGCCCTGACACTATTCCTAACTCAGGCGCTGACACAATACTTAAGGAAGGCCCTGACATTACTCCTAACTCAGGCCCTGAAAAGGTCCCTAACTAAGGCCGACACAACTCCTAACTCAGGCACTAACACTGTCCCTAAATAAGGCCCTGAAACTATTCCTAACTGAGGCGCTGATACAATACCTAACGAAGGCACTGATGCTACTCCTAACTAAGGCCCTGACACTACTCCTATCTAAAGCAATGACACTGTCTATAACTTACGCCCTGACTCTACTCCTGACTCAGGCACTGACACTGGCCCTAACTTAGGCCCTGACACTACTCTTAACTAAGCAACTGACACTGTCCCTAACTAAGGTCCTGACACTACTCCCAAACTAGGCATTGACTTTGTCCCTAACTAAGGCCCTGACACTACTCCCAAACTAGGCACTGACTTTGTCCCTAACTAAGGCCCTGACATTACTCTCAAGTCAGGCACTAACACTGTCCCTAACTAAGGACTTGACACTCCTCTTAACTCAGGCCCTGGCACAGTCCCTACAAAGGCCTGCCACCACCCCAACTCTGGCACTGAGAGTGTCCCTAACTACGGCCATCACACTACTCCTAACTCAGGCACTGACGCTGTCCCTAAGTAAGGCCCAGACACTACTCCCAACGCAGGCCCTGACGCTGTCCCTAACTAAGGCTCTGACACTACTCCCAACACAGGCATTGACAATGTCCCTAACTAAGGCCCTCACACTACTACTTACTTAGGCACTGACACGCTACCTAACTAAGGCCCTGAGACTACTTCTACCTCAGACCCTGACACTGTCCCTAACGAAGGGCCTGATACTACTCCCAACACAGGCACTGACACTCTTCCTAACTAAGGCCTTGACACTACTTTTAACTCATGCCCTGATGCTGTCCCAAAAAAGACCCTGAGACTATTCCCAACTCAGGCACTGACACTCTCCCTAACTAAGACCCTGACACTACTCCCATCTCAGCCACTGACACTGTCCCTAATGCCCTGACACTACTTCCAACTCAGGCACTGACACTGTCCCTAACTAGGCCCTGACACTACTCCCAACTCAGGCACTGACACTGTCCCTAATTAAGGCCCTGACATAACTGCCAACTCCGGCACTGACACTTTCTCTCACTAAGGCCCTGAAACTACTCACAACTCAGGCCCTGACACTGTTCCTAACTACCGGTCTCAGACTACTCCTAACTTAGGCCCTGACACTATTCCTAACACAGTCCCTGACACTGTCCCTAACTAAGGTCCTGAGACTATTCCTAACTCAGACCCTGATACTGTCCATAACTTAGGCCATGTCACTACTCCCAACTCAGGCACTGACGCTGTTCCTAACTAAGGGTCTGGCACTACTCCAAACTGAGACACTGACACTCTTCCAAATTAAGGCCTTGACACTGCTCTTACCTCAGGCCCTGACACTGTCCATAATAAAGACCCTGGCAAAAATCCCAACTTAGGCACTGACAATGTCCGTAACTAAGGCCCTGACACTATTCCCATCTCAGCCACTGACACTGTCCCTAACTATGGCCCTGACACTACTCCCAATGCAAGCACTGGCGCTGTCCCTAACTAAGGCACTGGCACTACTCCCAACTCGCCCTGGTGCTGTCCCTAACTAAGGCTTGGACACTATTCCCAATTCAGGCAATGACAGTGTCCCTAACTGAGGCAATGATACTACTCCCAACTCAAGCACTAAGGCTCTGGATCATTGTGATGACCAGCGCCATGGAGCATTGTGATGACAAGGGTCATGGAGAATTGTGATGACGGGTCCTGGAGCATTGTGGTGACATGGGCCATGGAGCATTTTGATTACAGGGGTCATGGGGCATTGTGATGAAAGTGGTCATGGAGCATTGTGATTAAAGTGGTCATGGAACATTGTGATAAAAGTGGTCATGTAGCATTGTGATGAAAAGTGCTATGGAGCATTGGGATGACACGGGTCATGGAGCATTGTGATGACAAATGCGTGGAGATTTGTGATGACAAGGACCCTGGAGCATTGTGATGACAGGGCTCATGTGGCATTATGATGACAGTGGTCATGGAGCAATGTGATGAACGTTGTCATGGAGCACTGTGATTACAGGGGCCATGGAGAATTGTGATGACAAAGGCCAGGGAACATTGTGATGACAGGCGTCATGGAGCATTGTGATGAAAACGGACCTGGAGCATTGTGATGAAAGGGGTCATGGCTCATTGTGATGACAGGGGGCCTGGAACATTGTGATGACAGGGGTCATGGGGCATTGTGATGACAAGGGCCATGGAACATTTTGATGACAGTGGTCATATGGCATTTTGAATGACAGGGGCCATGAAGCATTGTGATGACAAGAGTCATGGAGACTTGTGATGACAGGGGGCATGGAGCTTTGTGATTTCACAGGCATGTAGCATTTTAGACAAGGGTCATGGAGCATTGTGATGAAAGGGGTCATGGAGCATTGTGATGATAAGGGCATGGAGCATTGTGATGACAATGGCATGTAGCATTGCGATGACAAAGGTCATGGATCATTGTGATGACAGGGGTTATGGAGCATTGTGATGACAAGGGCGTGGAGCATTGTGATGACAGTGGTCATGGAACATTGTGACGATAAGGGCATCGAGCCGAGTTAGGGACAGTCTAGCGGCCTTGGGACTAAATTCAGTGCCTGAATTAGGCACAGCATAAGGTCTTTAGTAAGCATACGAGGTAGGACATTAGCTCGGGACAGGGTTAGGGTAAAGGCTTGGAATCGTGTCAGCAAATGACCTAAGGATAGTGTGAAGACCTTTGTTACTGAGATTCTCAGGGACTTCTTCAGAAGCAGTGTTAGGGCTTCAGGTAGGGACAGCATCAGGGCCTGACTTAGGGAGAGCGACAGGGCCTGAGTGAGGCCTAATGTCAGGCCCTTAGCTGGGGACACTGTCAGGGAATGACTTAGGAGCAGCATCAGTGCCTTTGTTGGATCAGCTTTAGGCTCTGAGTTAAAGACATGACCGGAGCCCTAGTTAGTCACAGCCTCAAGGCCTCAGTTAGGGAAAACTTTAGGGTCTGAGTTACAGACAGCCTCAGGTCTTCACTTAAAGACAGCCACAGGTCTTTCTTAGGGACCGTGTCAGGACCTTGGTTAGAAATGAGTCAGAATATTAGCTCAGGAGAGTGTCAGGATTTTAGTTTTTGCTGGCAGCAGGGCCTCTATTAAGGACAGATTCCGGGCCTTTGTTAGATTCAGTGTCATGGCCTTAGTTAGGAGTAGTCAGTGCCTTAGTTAGGGAGAGCATGAGGGTTTCAGTTCGCATAAGATGCAGGAGATTATCTCGGGACAGAGTCAGGTTCAAGGTCAGAGATAGTGAAAGGAAATGACCAAGGGATAACGAGAAGACCTTAGTTATTGAGAGCTTCAGGGCCTTAGTTAGCAGCAGCGTGAGCACCTTAATCAGGACCAGTGCCAGGGCTTGATGTATGGGCAGCATCAGAGCCTAAGTAAGGTACAGCAACAGGGCCTAAGTGAGGCCTATCTTTAGGGCCTGAGTAAGGGACAGTATCAGGGCATGACTTAGGAGCAGCATAAAGGCCTCTGTAGGATCAGCATTAGGGTCTTCGTTAAAGCTATTATCAGGGCCTCCGTTAGGGATAGCCTCAAGGCCTCACTTAGGGACAGCGTCAGGGCTTACTTTGGGAAAGTTTCAGGACCTTGGTAAGACATGGGTCAGGCTATTAGCTCAGGATAATATCAGGTGTTCAGATATTGACGGCAGCAGGGCCTTAGTTAGAGGCAGTGTCAGGGCCTAAGTTAGGACTAGCATCAGAGCCTTTGTTAGGTACAGTGTCAGTGACTGAGTTAGGTGTAGTGTCAGAGCCTTAGTTAGGGACAGTGTCAGGGCCTGCATTAGGACGAGCCTCCAGGCCTCAGTTAGGGACAGGTTCACGGCCTCGGACCTAAATTCAGGGCCTCATTTAGGGACAGAATCAGGGATTTAGCTAGCATAAGGGGATCTACAGCTGAAAGCAACCTGAACACCACCACAAGCAGATGCAGAAGTGAACCATGCACGCTCCTATGAAGGAAGATTCCACAGCAGTTGAGTACATTTTGTTTAAAGTTAGTAACACTATAAAAATTAAGTTTGGAAGAAAACTATATTCAGAAGATGAAAGAATCTCGTTCTAAAGAATCTCTTTAGCTAATCTCGACATTAGCTAAAGAGAAGGTTAGGTTAAGGTCTAGGGAGAGTGTCAGGAAATGACCTAGGGATAGTGTCAAGACCTTAGTTACTTAGCACATCAGGACCTAATTTAGGAGCAGTGAGTGTCATGGCTTCGGGTAGGAACAGGGTCAGAGCCTGACTTAGGGAGTGGGACAGGGCCTGAGTGAGGCCTAGCGTCAGGGCCTTAGCTAGAGACAGTGTCAAGGCATGACTTAGGAGCAGCCTGAGAGCCATGGTAGGATCAGCCTCAGGGGCTATGTTAAAGATATTATCAGGGCCTCTGTTAGGGACAGCCTCAAGACCTCACTTCGAGACAGCATCAGGGCTTCCTTAGGGACAGTTTCAGGACCTTGGTAAGAGATGGGTCAAGAAATTAGCTCAGGATAGTGTCAGGACTTTAGCTATTGACGGCAGCAGGGCCTTAGTTAGGGACAGTGTCAGGCCCTGAATTAGGACGAACATCGAGGCCTTAGGTACGGACAGGGTCACAGCCTCGAGAGTAATTTTAGGCCCTTAGTTAAGGACAGCAGCAGGGCTGTAGTTAGCATAAGAGGCACGACATTTGCTAGGGACAGGCTCAGGTTATGGTCTAGGGAGAGTGTCAGGAAAGGACCTAAGCATAGTGTCAAAACCTTAGTTACTGAGAGTATCAGATCCTTATTTAGAACCAGTGTCAGGGCTTCAGGTAGGGACAGCATCAGAGCCTGACTTAGGCAGAGCGACAGGGCCTGAGTGAGGCCTAGCGTCAGGCCCTTAGCTGAGGACACTGTCAGGGCATGACTTAGGAACAGAATCAGCGCCTCTGTTGGATCAGCCTTAGCGTCTTTGTTACAGATATGATCAGGGCCTGACTTAGTCACAGCTTCAAGGCCTCAGTTAGGGAAAGCTTCAGGGCCTGAGTTAGGGACAGCCTCAGTTCTTAACATAGGGACAGCGACAGGGCTTTCTTAGGGACAGTGTCAGGACCTTGGTTAGAAATATGTCAGGATATTAACTCAGGCTAGTGTCCAGTTTTTAGTTATTGCTGACAGCAGGGCCTATATTAGGGGCAAATTCTGAGCCTTACTTCGAGACAGTGTCAGGGCCTGAGTTAGGACTAGCATCAGAGCCCTTGTAAAGTACAGTATCAGGGACTGAGTTAGGTGTAGTGTCAGGGCTTTAGTTAGGGACAGTGTCAGCGCCTCAGTTTGGATGAGCCTCCAACCTCAGTTAGGGACAGCTTGACGGCCTCGGGACTAATTTCAGGCTCTTAGTTCGAGACAGCATCAGGGATTTAGTTAGCATAAGAGGCTCGACAATAGCTAAAGACAAGTTTAGGTTAAGATCTAGGGATAGTGTCAGGAAATGACCTAGGGAGAGTGGCAAGACCATAGCTAATTAGAGCATCAGTGCCTAATTTAGGCCCAGTGTCAGGGCTTCAGTTAGGGACAGAGTCTTAGCCTGACTTAGGGAGAGCGACAGGGCCTGAGTGATGCCTAGAGTCAGGGCCTTAGCTACGGACAGCGTCAGGGCATGACATAGGATCAACATAAGGGTCTCTGTAAGATCAGCATTAGAGTTTCGTTCAAGACATTATCAGGACCTCTGTGAGGGACAGCCTCAGGGCCTCACTTAGGGACAGTGTCAGGGCTAACTTTGGGAGAGTTTCAGGACCTTGGTAAGACATGGGTCAGGGTATTAGCTCAGGATAATGTCAGGACTTTAGATATTGATGGTAGCAGCGCCTACGTTAGGGAAAGTTTCAAGGCGTTAGTTAGGAGTAGCGGGCCTCTGATAGGTCCAGTGTCAGATCCTCAGTTAGCAATAGTGTTAGGGCCTTAGTTAGGGACAGTGTCAGGGCCGGATGTAGGGCGAGCATCTAGGCCTTCGTTCGGGACAGGTTCATGGTCTTGGGACTAAATTCCGTGCCTGAGGTAGGCACAGCCTAAGGGCTTCAGTTAGCATAAGAGGCAGGACATTAGCTAGTGACCGTGTCAGTTTAACATCTAGGGAAAGTGTCAGGAAATGACCTAAGGATAGTGTGAAGACCTTTGTTACGGAGACTCTCAGGGCCTTATTCAGAACCAGTGTTAGGGGTTCAGGTAGGGACAGCATCAGAGCCTGACTTAGGGAGAGCGATAGGGTCTGAGTGAGGCCTAGCATCAGACACTTAGTGGGGGACACTATCGGGGCATGACTTAGGAGCAGCATCAGGGCCTCTGTTGGATCAGCCTCAGGGTCTTAGTTAAAGTCATGATCAGGGTCTGAGTTAGTCACAGCATCAAGGCCTGAGTTAGTTAGGGAAAGCTTCAGGGCCTCACTTAGGGACAGCGTCCGGGCTTACTTTGGGACAGTTTCAGGACCTTGGTAAGACATGGGTCAGGTTATTAGCTCCGGATAATGTCAGGACTTTCGATGTTGATGGCAGCAGGCCTTGGTTAGAGACAGTGTCAGGCCCTGAGTTACGACTAGCATCAGAGCCTTTGTTAGATACAATGTACGGGACTGAATTAGGAGTAGAGTCAGGGCCTTAGTTAGTGACAGTGTCAGGGCCTGACTTAGGGAGAGCGACAGGGCCTGAGTGAGGCTTAGCATCAGGCCCTTGGCTGGGCACACTGTCAGGGCATGACTTTGGAGCAGCATCAGCGTCTTTGCTGGATCAGCATTAAGGTCTTCGTTAGGTACATGATCAGGGCCTGAATTAGTCACAGCTTCAAGGCTTCAGTTAAGGAAAGCTTCAGGGCCTGAGTTAGGGACAGCCTCAGGTCTTCACTTAGGGACAGCGTCAGGGCTTACTTTGGGACAGTTTCAGGACCTTGGAAAGACATAGGTCAGGATAGTAGCTCAGGATAATGGCAGGACTTTTGATAGTGATGGCAGCAGGGCCTTAGTTACAGACGGTTTCAGGGCCTGAGTTAGGCCTCGCATCAGAGACTTTGTTAGGTACAGTGGAAGGGACTGAGTTAGGAGTAGTGTCAGGGCCTTGCTTAGGGACAGTGTCAGGGTCTGATTTAGGTGTACTGTCTGAGACCTAGTTAGGGACAGTGCTAGGGCCTGAGTTAGGATTAGTGTCAAGGCCTTATTGAGGACCAATTTCAGGGCCTTAGTTTGGACTAGCATCAGAGCCATTGTTAGGAATCGTATGAGGGCCTGAGTTAGGCATACTATCAGGGCCTTGGTTAGGGAGAGTTTTAGGGCCTGAGTTACGATTAGTGTCAAGGCCTTATTTAGGACCAATTTTAGGGCTTTAGTTTGGACTAGCAACAAAGCCTTTGTTAGGTAGCATGTCGGGGCCTCAGTTAGGTGTAGTGTCAGGGCCATTGTTAGGGACAGTATCAGGGCCTGACTTAGGAGAAGTTCAGGGCCTTAGCCAGGGAAAGTGTCAGGGCCTTAGTTAGGGACATTATCAGGGCCTGAATTAGCAGTAGTGTCAAAAGTCCTTAGTGAGGAGAGTAAGGAGTAAGTCAGGACTCAGGCCCTGACACTGTTCTTAAATAAGGCCCTGACATTACCTGTAACACAGGTCCTGATCTGATTCCTATCATAGGCGCTGATGTTGGACTTAACTAAGGCCCTGACACTGGTCCTAACTAAAGCTGTGACACTACTCTTAACTCAGGCCCTGACACTGTCCCTAACAAAGCCTCTGACACTACTCCTAAATCAGGCACTGACACTGTCCCTAACTAAGGCCCTGACATACACCTAACTCAGGCCCTGACACTGTCTCTAACTAAGGCCCTGATACTACTCCAAACTCAGCACTGACACTGTCACTAACTAAGGCCCTGACACTATTCATAGCTCACGCCCTAACACCACTCCGAAATCATGCCCTGACAATGTCCCTAACTAAGGCCCTGACACGATTCCTAACTCAGGCGCTGACACAATACTTAAGGAAGGCCCTGACATTACTCCTAACTCAGGCCCTGAAAAGGTCCCTAACTAAGGCCGACACAACTCCTAACTCAGGCACTAACACTGTCCCTAAATAAGGCCCTGAAACTATTCCTAACTGAGGCGCTGATACAATACCTAACGAAGGCACTGATGCTACTCCTAACTAAGGCCCTGACACTACTCCTATCTAAAGCAATGACACTGTCTATAACTTACGCCCTGACTCTACTCCTGACTCAGGCACTGACACTGGCCCTAACTTAGGCCCTGACACTACTCTTAACTAAGCAACTGACACTGTCCCTAACTAAGGTCCTGACACTACTCCCAAACTAGGCATTGACTTTGTCCCTAACTAAGGCCCTGACACTACTCCCAAACTAGGCACTGACTTTGTCCCTAACTAAGGCCCTGACATTACTCTCAAGTCAGGCACTAACACTGTCCCTAACTAAGGACTTGACACTCCTCTTAACTCAGGCCCTGGCACAGTCCCTACAAAGGCCTGCCACCACCCCAACTCTGGCACTGAGAGTGTCCCTAACTACGGCCATCACACTACTCCTAACTCAGGCACTGACGCTGTCCCTAAGTAAGGCCCAGACACTACTCCCAACGCAGGCACTGACGCTGTCCCTAACTAAGGCTCTGACACTACTCCCAACACAGGCATTGACAATGTCCCTAACTAAGGCCCTCACACTACTACTTACTTAGGCACTGACACGCTACCTAACTAAGGCCCTGAGACTACTTCTACCTCAGACCCTGACACTGTCCCTAACGAAGGGCCTGATACTACTCCCAACACAGGCACTGACACTCTTCCTAACTAAGGCCTTGACACTACTTTTAACTCATGCCCTGATGCTTTCCCAAAAAAGACCCTGAGACTATTCCCAACTCAGGCACTGACACTCTCCCTAACTAAGACCCTGACACTACTCCCATCTCAGCCACTGACACTGTCCCTAATGCCCTGACACTACTTCCAACTCAGGCACTGACACTGTCCCTAACTAGGCCCTGACACTACTCCCAACTCAGGCACTGACACTGTCCCTAATTAAGGCCCTGACATAACTGCCAACTCCGGCACTGACACATTCTCTCACTAAGGCCCTGAAACTACTCACAACTCAGGCCCTGACACTGTTCCTAACTACCGGTCTCAGACTACTCCTAACTTAGGCCCTGACACTATTCCTAACACAGTCCCTGACACTGTCCCTAACTAAGGTCCTGAGACTATTCCTAACTCAGACCCTGACACTGTCCATAACTTAGGCCATGTCACTACTCCCAACTCAGGCACTGACGCTGTTCCTAACTAAGGGTCTGACACTACTCCAAACTGAGACACTGACACTCTTCCAAATTAAGGCCTTGACACTACTCTTACCTCAGGCCCTGACACTGTCCATAATAAAGACCCTGACAAAAATCCCAACTTAGGCACTGACAATGTCCGTAACTAAGGCCCTGACACTATTCCCATCTCAGCCACTGACACTGTCCCTAACTATGGCCCTGACACTACTCCCAATGCAAGCACTGGCGCTGTCCCTAACTAAGGCACTGGCACTACTCCCAACTCGCCCTGGTGCTGTCCCTAACTAAGGCTTGGACACTATTCCCAATTCAGGCAATGACAGTGTCCCTAACTGAGGCAATGATACTACTCCCAACTCAAGCACTAAGGCTCTGGATCATTGTGATGACCAGCGCCATGGAGCATTGTGATGACAAGGGTCATGGAGAATTGTGATGACGGGTCCTGGAGCATTGTGGTGACAAGGGCCATGGAACATTTTGATGACAGTGGTCATATGGCATTTTGAATGACAGGGGCCATGAAGCATTGTGATGACAAGAGTCATGGAGACTTGTGATGACAGGGGGCATGGAGCTTTGTGATTTCACAGGCATGGAGCATTTTAGACAAGGGTCATGGAGCCTTGTGATGAAAGGGGTCATGGAGCATTGTGATGATAAGGGCATGGAGCATTGTGATGACAATGGCATGTAGCATTGCGATGACAAAGGTCATGGAGCATTGTGATGACAGGGGTTATGGAGCATTGTGATGACAAGGGCGTGGAGCATTGTGATGACAGTGGTCATGGAACATTGTGACGATAAGGGCATCGAGCCGAGTTAGGGACAGTCTAGCGGCCTTGGGACTAAATTCAGTGCCTGAATTAGGCACAGCATAAGGTCTTTAGTTAGCATCCGAGGTAGGACATTAGCTCGGGACAGGGTTAGGGTAAAGGCTTGGAATCGTGTCAGCAAATGACCTAAGGATAGTGTGAAGACCTTAGTTACTGAGATTCTCAGGGACTTCTTCAGAAGCAGTGTTAGGGCTTCAGGTAGGGACAGCATCAGGGCCTGACTTAGGGAGAGCGACAGGGCCTGAGTGAGGCCTAATGTCAGGCCCTTAGCTGGGGACACTGTCAGGGAATGACTTAGGAGCAGCATCAGTGCCTTTGTTGGATCAGCTTTAGGCTCTGAGTTAAAGACATGACCGGAGCCCTAGTTAGTCACAGCCTCAAGGCCTCAGTTAGGGAAAACTTTAGGGTCTGAGTTACAGACAGCCTCAGGTCTTCACTTAAAGACAGCCACAGGTCTTTCTTAGGGACAGTGTCAGGACCTTGGTTAGAAATGAGTCAGAATATTAGCTCAGGAGAGTGTCAGGATTTTAGTTTTTGCTGGCAGCAGGGCCTCTATTAAGGACAGATTCCGGGCCTTTGTTAGATTCAGTGTCATGGCCTTAGTTAGGAGTAGTCAGGGCCTTAGTTAGGGAGAGCATGAGGGTTTCAGTTCGCATAAGATGCAGGAGATTATCTCGGGACAGAGTCAGGTTCCAGGCCAGAGATAGTGAAAGGAAATGACCAAGGGATAACGAGAAGACCTTAGTTACTGAGAGCATCAGGGCCTTAGTTAGCAGCAGCGTGAGCACCTTAATCAGGACCAGCGCCAGGGCTTGATGTATGGGCAGCATCAGAGCCTAAGTAAGGTACAGCAACAGGGCCTAAGTGAGGCCTATCTTTAGGGCCTGAGTAAGGGACAGTATCAGGGCATGACTTAGGAGCAGCATAAAGGCCTCTGTAGGATCAGCATTAGGGTCTTCGTTAAAGCTATTATCAGGGCCTCCGTTAGGGATAGCCTCAAGGCCTCACTTAGGGACAGCGTCAGGGCTTACTTTGGGAAAGTTTCAGGACCTTGGTAAGACATGGGTCAGGCTATTAGCTCAGGATAATATCAGGTGTTCAGATATTGACGGCAGCAGGGCCTTAGTTAGAGGCAGTGTCAAGGCCTAAGTTAGGACTAGCATCAGAGCCTTTGTTAGGTACAGTGTCAGTGACTGAGTTAGGTGTAGTGTCAGAGCCTTAGTTAGGGACAGTGTCAGGGCCTGCATTAGGACGAGCCTCCAGGCCTCAGTTAGGGACAGGTTCACGGACTCGGACCTAAATTCAGGGCCTCATTTAGGGACAGAATCAGGGATTTAGCTAGCATAAGGGGATCTACAGCTGAAAGCAACCTGAACACCACCACAAGCAGATGGAGAAGTGAACCATGCACGCTCCTATGAAGGAAGATTCCACAGCAGTTGAGTACATTTTGTTTAAAGTTAGTAACACTATAAAAATTATGTTTGGAAGAAAACTATATTCAGAAGATGAAAGAATCTCGTTCTAAAGAATCTCTTTAGCTAATCTCGACATTAGCTAAAGAGAAGGTTAGGTTAAGGTCTAGGGAGAGTGTCAGGAAATGACCTAGGGATAGTGTCAAGACCTTAGTTACTTAGCACATCAGGACCTAATTTAGGAGCAGTGAGTGTCACGGCTTCGGGTAGGAACAGGGTCAGAGCCTGACTTAGGGAGTGGGACAGGGCCTGAGTGAGGCCTAGCGTCAGGGCCTTAGCTAGAGACAGTGTCAAGGCATGACTTAGGAGCAGCCTGAGAGCCATGGTAGGATCAGCCTCAGGGGCTATGTTAAAGATATTATCAGGGCCTCTGTTAGGGACAGCCTCAAGACCTCACTTCGAGACAGCATCAGGGCTTCCTTAGGGACAGTTTCAGGACCTTGGTAAGAGATGGGTCAAGAAATTAGCTCAGGATAGTGTCAGGACTTTAGCTATTGACGGCAGCAGGGCCTTAGTTAGGGACAGTGTCAGGCCCTGAATTAGGACGAACATCGAGGCCTTAGGTACGGACAGGGTCACAGACTCGAGAGTAATTTTAGGCCCTTAGTTAAGGACAGCAGCAGGGCTGTAGTTAGCATAAGAGGCACGACATTTGCTAGGGACAGGCTCAGGTTATGGTCTAGGGAGAGTGTCAGGAAAGGACCTAAGCATAGTGTCAAAACCTTAGTTACTGAGAGTATCAGATCCTTATTTAGAACCAGTGTCAGGGCTTCAGGTAGGGACAGCATCAGAGCCTGACTTAGGCAGAGCGACAGGGCCTGAGTGAGGCCTAGCGTCAGGCCCTTAGCTGAGCACACTGTCAGGGCATGACTTAGGAACAGAATCAGCGCCTCTGTTGGATCAGCCTTAGCATCTTTGTTACAGATATGATCAGGGCCTGACTTAGTCACAGCTTCAAGGCCTCAGTTAGGGAAAGCTTCAGGGCCTGAGTTAGGGACAGCCTCAGTTCTTAACATAGGGACAGCGACAGGGCTTTCTTAGGGACAGTGTCAGGACCTTGGTTAGAAATATGTCAGGATATTAACTCAGGCTAGTGTCCAGTTTTTAGTTATTGCTGGCAGCAGGGCCTATATTAGGGGCAAATTCTGAGCCTTACTTCGAGACAGTGTCAGGGCCTGAGTTAGGACTAGCATCAGAGCCCTTGTAAAGTACAGTATCAGGGACTGAGTTAGGTGTAGTGTCAGGGCTTTAGTTAGGGACAGTGTCAGCGCCTCAGTTTGGATGAGCCTCCAACCTCAGTTAGGGACAGCTTGACGGCCTCGGGACTAATTTCAGGCTCTTAGTTCGAGACAGCATCAGGGATTTAGTTAGCATAAGAGGCTCGACAATAGCTAAAGACAAGTTTAGGTTAAGATCAAGGGATAGTGTCAGGAAATGACCTAGGGATAGTGGCAAGACCATAGCTAATTAGAGCATCAGTGCCTAATTTAGGCCCAGTGTCAGGGCTTCAGGTAGGGACAGAGTCTTAGCCTGACTTAGGGAGAGCGACAGGGCCTGAGTGATGCCTAGAGTCAGGGCCTTAGCTATGGACAGCGTCAGGGCATGACATAGGATCAACATAAGGGTCTCTGTAAGATCAGCATTAGAGTTTCGTTCAAGACATTATCAGGACCTCTGTGAGGGACAGCCTCAGGGCCTCACTTAGGGACAGTGTCAGGGCTAACTTTGGGAGAGTTTCAGGACCTTGGTAAGACATGGGTCAGGGTATTAGCTCAGGATAATGTCAGGACTTTAGATATTGATGGTAGCAGCGCCTACGTTAGGGAAAGTTTCAAGGCGTTAGTTAGGAGTAGCGGGCCTCTGATAGGTCCAGTGTCAGATCCTCAGTTAGCAATAGTGTTAGGGCCTTAGTTAGGGACAGTGTCAGGGCCGGATGTAGGGCGAGCATCTAGGCCTTCGTTCGGGACAGGTTCATGGTCTTGGGACTAAATTCCGTGCCTGAGGTAGGCACAGCCTAAGGGCTTCAGTTAGCATAAGAGGCAGGACATTAGCTAGTGACCGTGTCAGTTTAACATCTAGGGAAAGTGTCAGGAAATGACCTAAGGATAGTGTGAAGACCTTTGTTACGGAGACTCTCAGGGCCTTATTCAGAACCAGTGTTAGGGGTTCAGGTAGGGACAGCATCAGAGCCTGACTTAGGGAGAGCGATAGGGTCTGAGTGAGGCCTAGCATCAGACACTTAGTGGGGGACACTATCGGGGCATGACTTAGGAGCAGCATCAGGGCCTCTGTTGGATCAGCCTTAGGGTCTTAGTTAAAGTCATGATCAGGGTCTGAGTTAGTCACAGCATCAAGGCCTGAGTTAGTTAGGGAAAGC
The DNA here is from genome assembly GCF_949987535.1 of Balaenoptera acutorostrata. Classification (NCBI taxonomy): domain Eukaryota; kingdom Metazoa; phylum Chordata; class Mammalia; order Artiodactyla; family Balaenopteridae; genus Balaenoptera; species Balaenoptera acutorostrata. The sequence goes on from NW_026645627.1 coordinate 266,250, forward strand.
TTCAGGGCCTCACTTAGGGACAGCGTCCGGGCTTACTTTGGGACAGTTTCAGGACCTTGGTAAGACATGGGTCAGGTTATTAGCTCCGGATAATGTCAGGACTTTCGATGTTGATGGCAGCAGGCCTTGGTTAGAGACAGTGTCAGGCCCTGAGTTACGACTAGCATCAGAGCCTTTGTTAGATACAATGTACGGGACTGAATTAGGAGTAGAGTCAGGGCCTTAGTTAGTGACAGTGTCAGGGCCTGACTTAGGGAGAGCGACAGGGCCTGAGTGAGGCTTAGCATCAGGCCCTTAGCTGGGCACACTGTCAGGGCATGACTTTGGAGCAGCATCAGCGTCTTTGCTGGATCAGCATTAAGGTCATCGTTAGGTACATGATCAGGGCCTGAATTAGTCACAGCTTCAAGGCTTCAGTTAAGGAAAGCTTCAGGGCCTGAGTTAGGTACAGCCTCAGGTCTTCACTTAGGGACAGCGTCAGGGCTTACTTTGGGACAGTTTCAGGACCTTGGGAAGACATAGGTCAGGATAGTAGCTCAGGATAATGGCAGGACTTTTGATAGTGATGGCAGCAGGGCCTTAGTTACAGACGGTTTCAGGGCCTGAGTTAGGCCGAGCATCAGAGACTTTGTTAGGTACAGTGGAAGGGACTGAGTTAGGAGTAGTGTCAGGGCCTTGCTTAGGGACAGTGTCAGGGTCTGATTTAGGTGTACTGTCTGAGACCTAGTTAGGGACAGTGCTAGGGCCTGAGTTAGGATTAGTGTCAAGGCCTTATTGAGGACCAATTTCAGGGCCTTAGTTTGGACTAGCATCAGAGCCATTGTTAGGAATCTTATGAGGGCCTGAGTTAGGCATACTATCAGGGCCTTAGTTAGGGAGAGTTTTAGGGCCTGAGTTACGATTAGTGTAAAGGCCTTATTTAGGACCAATTCTAGGGCTTTAGTTTGGACTAGCAACAAAGCCTTTGTTAGGTAGCATGTCGGGGCCTCAGTTAGGTGTAGTGTCAGGGCCATTGTTAGGGACAGTATCAGGGCCTGACTTAGGAGAAGTTCAGGGCCTTAGCCAGGGAAAGTGTCAGGGCCTTAGTTAGGGACATTATCAGGGCCTGAATTAGCAGTAGTGTCAAAAGTCCTTAGTGAGGAGAGTAAGGAGTAAGTCAGGACTCAGGCCCTGACACTGTTCTTAAATAAGGCCCTGACATTACCTGTAACACAGGTCCTGATCTGATTCCTATCATAGGCGCTGATGTTGGACTTAACTAAGGCCCTGACACTGGTCCTAACTAAAGCTGTGACACTACTCTTAACTCAGGCCCTGACACTGTCCCTAACAAAGCCTCTGACACTACTCCTAAATCAGGCACTGACACTGTCCCTAACTAAGGCCCTGACATACACCTAACTCAGGCCCTGACACTGTCTCTAACTAAGGCCCTGATACTACTCCAAACTCAGCACTGACACTGTCACTAACTAAGGCCCTGACACTATTCATAGCTCACGCCCTAACACCACTCCGAAATCATGCCCTGACAATGTCCCTAACTAAGGCCCTGACACGATTCCTAACTCAGGCGCTGACACAATACTTAAGGAAGGCCCTGACATTACTCCTAACTCAGGCCCTGAAAAGGTCCCTAACTAAGGCCAACACAACTCCTAACTCAGGCACTAACACTGTCCCTAAATAAGGCCCTGAAACTATTCCTAACTGAGGCACTGATACAATACCTAACGAAGGCACTGATTCTACTCCTAACTAAGGCCCTGACACTACTCCTATCTAAAGCAATGACACTGTCTATAACTTACGCCCTGACTCTACTCCTACTCAGGCACTGACACTGGCCCTAACTTAGGCCCTGACACTACTCTTAACTAAGCAACTGACACTGTCCCTAACTAAGGTCCTGACACTACTCCCAAACTAGGCATTGACTTTGTCCCTAACTAAGGCCCTGACACTACTCCCAAACTAGGCACTGACTTTGTCCCTAACTAAGGCCCTGACATTACTCTCAAGTCAGGCACTAACACTGTCCCTAACTAAGGACTTGACACTCCTCTTAACTCAGGCCCTGGCACAGTCCCTACAAAGGCCTGCCACCACCCCAACTCTGGCACTGAGAGTGTCCCTAACTACGGCCATCACACTACTCCTAACTCAGGCACTGACGCTGTCCCTAAGTAAGGCCCAGACACTACTCCCAACGCAGGCACTGACGCTGTCCCTAACTAAGGCTCTGACACTACTCCCAACACAGGCATTGACAATGTCCCTAACTAAGGCCCTCACACTACTACTTACTTAGGCACTGACACGCTACCTAACTAAGGCCCTGAGACTACTTCTACCTCAGACCCTGACACTGTCCCTAACGAAGGGCCTGATACTACTCCCAACACAGGCACTGACACTCTTCCTAACTAAGGCCTTGACACTACTTTTAACTCATGCCCTGATGCTTTCCCAAAAAAGACCCTGAGACTATTCCCAACTCAGGCACTGACACTCTCCCTAACTAAGACCCTGACACTACTCCCATCTCAGCCACTGACACTGTCCCTAATGCCCTGACACTACTTCCAACTCAGGCACTGACACTGTCCCTAACTAGGCCCTGACACTACTCCCAACTCAGGCACTGACACTGTCCCTAATTAAGGCCCTGACATAACTGCCAACTCCGGCACTGACACTTTCTCTCACTAAGGCCCTGAAACTACTCACAACTCAGGCCCTGACACTGTTCCTAACTACCGGTCTCAGACTACTCCTAACTTAGGCCCTGACACTATTCCTAACACAGTCCCTGACACTGTCCCTAACTAAGGTCCTGAGACTATTCCTAACTCAGACCCTGACACTGTCCATAACTTAGGCCATGTCACTACTCCCAACTCAGGCACTGACGCTGTTCCTAACTAAGGGTCTGGCACTACTCCAAACTGAGACACTGACACTCTTCCAAATTAAGGCCTTGACACTGCTCTTACCTCAGGCCCTGACACTGTCCATAATAAAGACCCTGACAAAAATCCCAACTTAGGCACTGACAATGTCCGTAACTAAGGCCCTGACACTATTCCCATCTCAGCCACTGACACTGTCCCTAACTATGGCCCTGACACTACTCCCAATGCAAGCACTGGCGCTGTCCCTAACTAAGGCACTGGCACTACTCCCAACTCGCCCTGGTGCTGTCCCTAACTAAGGCTTGGACACTATTCCCAATTCAGGCAATGACAGTGTCCCTAACTGAGGCAATGATACTACTCCCAACTCAAGCACTAAGGCTCTGGATCATTGTGATGACCAGCGCCATGGAGCATTGTGATGACAAGGGTCATGGAGAATTGTGATGACGGGTCCTGGAGCATTGTGGTGACATGGGCCATGGAGCATTTTGATTACAGGGGTCATGGGGCATTGTGATGAAAGTGGTCATGGAGCATTGTGATGAAAGTGGTCATGGAACATTGTGATAAAAGTGGTCATGTAGCATTGTGATGAAAAGTGCTATGGAGCATTGGGATGACAGGGGTCATGGAGCATTGTGATGACAAATGCGTGGAGATTTGTGATGACAAGGACCATGGAGCATTGTGATTATAAGGAGCATGAAGCATTGTGATGACAGGGGCCATAGAGCATTTTAATGACAAGGGACATGGAGCATTGTGATGACAGAGGTCATGGAGCATTGTGGTGACCAGAGGCATGGAGCATTGTGAAGAAAGGGGTACTGTAACATTGTAATGAAGGGGTCAAGGAGCATTTTGATGACAAGGATCATGGAGCATTGTGATGACAAGGGCCATGGAGCATTGTGATGACAGGGCTCATGTGGCATTATGATGACAGTGGTCATGGAGCAATGTGATGAACGTTGTCATGGAGCACTGTGATTACAGGGGCCATGGAGAATTGTGATGACAAAGGCCAGGGAACATTGTGATGACAGGGGTCATGGAGCATTGTGATGAAAACGGACCTGGAGCATTGTGATGAAAGGGGTCATGGCTCATTGTGATGACAGGGGGCCTGGAACATTGAGATGACAGGGGTCACGGGGCATTGTGATGACAAGGGCCATGGAACATTTTGATGACAGTGGTCATATGGCATTTTGAATGACAGGGGCCATGAAGCATTGTGATGACAAGAGTCATGGAGACTTGTGATGACAGGGGGCATGGAGCTTTGTGATTTCACAGGCATGTAGCATTTTAGACAAGGGTCATGGAGCATTGTGATGAAAGGGGTCATGGAGCATTGTGATGATAAGGGCATGGAGCATTGTGATGACAATGGCATGTAGCATTGCGATGACAAAGGTCATGGAGCATTGTGATGACAGGGATTATGGAGCATTGTGGTGACAAGGGCGTGGAGCATTGTGATGACAGTGGTCATGGAACATTGTGACGATAAGGGCATCGAGCCGAGTTAGGGACAGTCTAGCGGCCTTGGGACTAAATTCAGTGCCTGAATTAGGCACAGCATAAGGTCTTTAGTTAGCATCCGAGGTAGGACATTAGCTCGGGACAGGGTTAGGGTAAAGGCTTGGAATCGTGTCAGGAAATGACCTAAGGATAGTGTGAAGACCTTAGTTACTGAGATTCTCAGGGACTTCTTCAGAAGCAGTGTTAGGGCTTCAGGTAGGGACAGCATCAGGGCCTGACTTAGGGAGAGCGACAGGGCCTGAGTGAGGCCTAATGTCAGGCCCTTAGCTGGGGACACTGTCAGGGAATGACTTAGGAGCAGCATCAGTGCCTTTGTTGGATCAGCTTTAGGCTCTTAGGTAAAGACATGACCGGAGCCCTAGTTAGTCACAGCCTCAAGGCCTCAGTTAGGGAAAACTTTAGGGTCTGAGTTACAGACAGCCTCAGGTCTTCACTTAAAGACAGCCACAGGGCTTTCTTAGGGACAGTGTCAGGACCTTGGTTAGAAATGAGTCAGAATATTAGCTCAGGAGAGTGTCAGGATTTTAGTTTTTGCTGGCAGCAGGGCCTCTATTAAGGACAGATTCCGGGCCTTTGTTAGATTCAGTGTCATGGCCTTAGTTAGGAGTAGTCAGGGCCTTAGTTAGGGAGAGCATGAGGGTTTCAGTTCGCATAAGATGCAGGAGATTATCTCGGGAGAGAGTCAGGTTCCAGGCCAGAGATAGTGAAAGGAAATGACCAAGGGATAACGAGAAGACCTTAGTTATTGAGAGCTTCAGGGCCTTAGTTAGCAGCAGCGTGAGCACCTTAATCAGGACCAGCGCCAGGGCTTGATGTATGGGCAGCATCAGAGCCTAAGTAAGGTACAGCAACAGGGCCTAAGTGAGGCCTATCTTTAGGGCCTGAGTAAGGGACAGTATCACGGCATGACTTAGGAGCAGCATAAAGGCCTCTGTAGGATCAGCATTAGGGTCTTCGTTAAAGCTATTATCAGGGCCTCCGTTAGGGATAGCCTCAAGGCCTCACTTAGGGACAGCGTCAGGGCTTACTTTGGGAAAGTTTCAGGACCTTGGTAAGACATGGGTCAGGCTATTAGCTCAGGATAATATCAGGTGTTCAGATATTGACGGCAGCAGGGCCTTAGTTAGAGGCAGTGTCAAGGCCTAAGTTAGGACTAGCATCAGAGCCTTTGTTAGGTACAGTGTCAGTGACTGAGTTAGGTGTAGTGTCAGAGCCTTAGTTAGGGACAGTGTCAGGGCCTGCATTAGGACGAGCCTCCAGGCCTCAGTTAGGGACAGGTTCACGGCCTCGGACCTAAATTCAGGGCCTCATTTAGGGACAGAATCAGGGATTTAGCTAGCATAAGGGGATCTACAGCTGAAAGCAACCTGAACACCACCACAAGCAGATGAAGAAGTGAACCATGCACGCTCCTATGAAGGAAGATTCCACAGCAGTTGAGTACATTTTGTTTAAAGTTAGTAACACTATAAAAATTAAGTTTGGAAGAAAACTATATTCAGAAGATGAAAGAATCTCGTTCTAAAGAATCTCTTTAGCTAATCTCGACATTAGCTAAAGAGAAGGTTAGGTTAAGGTCTAGGGAGAGTGTCAGGAAATGACCTAGGGATAGTGTCAAGACCTTAGTTACTTAGCACATCAGGACCTAATTTAGGAGCAGTGAGTGTCACGGCTTCGGGTAGGAACAGGGTCAGAGCCTGACTTAGGGAGTGGGACAGGGCCTGAGTGAGGCCTAGCGTCAGGGCCTTAGCTAGAGACAGTGTCAAGGCATGACTTAGGAGCAGCCTGAGAGCCATGGTAGGATCAGCCTCAGGGGCTATGTTAAAGATATTATCAGGGCCTCTGTTAGGGACAGCCTCAAGACCTCACTTCGAGACAGCATCAGGGCTTCCTTAGGGACAGTTTCAGGACCTTGGTAAGAGATGGGTCAAGAAATTAGCTCAGGATAGTGTCAGGACTTTAGCTATTGACGGCAGCAGGGCCTTAGTTAGGGACAGTGTCAGGCCCTGAATTAGGACGAACATCGAGGCCTTAGGTACGGACAGGGTCACAGCCTCAAGAGTAATTTTAGGCCCTTAGTTAAGGACAGCAGCAGGGCTGTAGTTAGCATAAGAGGCACGACATTTGCTAGGGACAGGCTCAGGTTATGGTCTAGGGAGAGTGTCAGGAAAGGACCTAAGCATAGTGTCAAAACCTTAGTTACTGAGAGTATCAGATCCTTATTTAGAACCAGTGTCAGGGCTTCAGGTAGGGACAGCATCAGAGCCTGACTTAGGCAGAGCGACAGGGCCTGAGTGAGGCCTAGCGTCAGGCCCTTAGCTGAGGACATTGTCAGGGCATGACTTAGGAACAGAATCAGCGCCTCTGTTGGATCAGCCTTAGCGTCTTTGTTACAGATATGATCAGGGCCTGACTTAGTCACAGCTTCAAGGCCTCACTTAGGGAAAGCTTCAGGGCCTGAGTTAGGGACAGCCTCAGTTCTTAACATAGGGACAGCGACAGGGCTTTCTTAGGGACAGTGTCAGGACCTTGGTTAGAAATATGTCAGGATATTAACTCAGGCTAGTGTCCAGTTTTTAGTTATTGCTGACAGCAGGGCCTATATTAGGGGCAAATTCTGAGCCTTACTTCGAGACAGTGTCAGGGCCTGAGTTAGGACTAGCATCAGAGCCCTTGTAAAGTACAGTATCAGGGACTGAGTTAGGTGTAGTGTCAGGGCATTAGTTAGGGACAGTGTCAGCGCCTCAGTTTGGATGAGCCTCCAACCTCAGTTAGGGACAGCTTGACGGCCTCGGGACTAATTTCAGGCTCTTAGTTCGAGACAGCATCAGGGATTTAGTTAGCATCAGAGGCTCGACAATAGCTAAAGACAAGTTTAGGTTAAGATCTAGGGATAGTGTCAGGAAATGACCTAGGGAGAGTGGCAAGACCATAGCTAATTAGAGCATCAGTGCCTAATTTAGGCCCAGTGTCAGGGCTTCAGGTAGGGACAGAGTCTTAGCCTGACTTAGGGAGAGCGACAGGGCCTGAGTGATGCCTAGAGTCAGGGCCTTAGCTACGGACAGCGTCAGGGCATGACATAGGATCAACATAAGGGTCTCTGTAAGATCAGCATTAGAGTTTCGTTCAAGACATTATCAGGACCTCTGTGAGGGACAGCCTCAGGGCCTCACTTAGGGACAGTGTCAGGGCTAACTTTGGGAGAGTTTCAGGACCTTGGTAAGACATGGGTCAAGGTATTAGCTCAGGATAATGTCAGGACTTTAGATATTGATGGTAGCAGCGCCTACGTTAGGGAATGTTTCAAGGCGTTAGTTAGGAGTAGCGGGCCTCTGATAGGTCCAGTGTCAGATCCTCAGTTAGCAATAGTGTTAGGGCCTTAGTTAGGGACAGTGTCAGGGCCGGATGTAGGGCGAGCATCTAGGCCTTCGTTCGGGACAGGTTCATGGTCTTGGGACTAAATTCCGTGCCTGAGGTAGGCACAGCCTAAGGGCTTCAGTTAGCATAAGAGGCAGGACATTAGCTAGTGACCGTGTCAGTTTAACATCTAGGGAAAGTGTCAGGAAATGACCTAAGGATAGTGTGAAGACCTTTGTTACAGAGACTCTCAGGGCCTTATTCAGAACCAGTGTTAGGGGTTCAGGTAGGGACAGCATCAGAGCCTGACTTAGGGAGAGCGATAGGGTCTGAGTGAGGCCTAGCATCAGACACTTAGTGGGGGACACTATCGGGGCATGACTTAGGAGCAGCATCAGGGCCTCTGTTGGATCAGCCTTAGGGTCTTAGTTAAAGTCATGATCAGGGTCTGAGTTAGTCACAGCATCAAGGCCTGAGTTAGTTAGGGAAAGCTTCAGGGCCTCACTTAGGGACAGCGTCCGGGCTTACTTTGGGACAGTTTCAGGACCTTGGTAAGACATGGGTCAGGTTATTAGCTCTGGATAATGTCAGGACTTTCGATGTTGATGGCAGCAGGCCTTGGTTAGAGACAGTGTCAGGCCCTGAGTTACGACTAGCATCAGAGCCTTTGTTAGATACAATGTACGGGACTGAATTAGGAGTAGAGTCAGGGCCTTAGTTAGTGACAGTGTCAGGGCCTGACTTAGGGAGAGCGACAGCGCCTGAGTGAGGCTTAGCATCAGGCCCTTGGCTGGGCACACTGTCAGGGCATGACTTTGGAGCAGCATCAGCGTCTTTGCTGGATCAGCATTAAGGTCTTCGTTAGGTACATGATCAGGGCCTGAATTAGTCACAGCTTCAAGGCTTCAGTTAAGGAAAGCTTCAGGGCCTGAGTTAGGGACAGCCTCAGGTCTTCACTTAGGGACAGCGTCAGGGCTTACTTTGGGACAGTTTCAGGACCTTGGAAAGACATAGGTCAGGATAGTAGCTCAGGATAATGGCAGGACTTTTGATAGTGATGGCAGCAGGGCCTTAGTTACAGACGGTTTCAGGCCCTGAGTTAGGCCGAGCATCAGAGACTTTGTTAGGTACAGTGGAAGGGACTGAGTTAGGAGTAGTGTCAGGGCCTTGCTTAGGGACAGTGTCAGGGTCTGATTTAGGTGTACTGTCTGAGACCTAGTTAGGGACAGTGCTAGGGCCTGAGTTAGGATTAGTGTCAAGGCCTTATTGAGGACCAATTTCAGGGCCTTAGTTTGGACTAGCATCAGAGCCATTGTTAGGAATCGTATGAGGGCCTGAGTTAGGCATACTATCAGGGCCTTAGTTAGGGAGAGTTTTAGGGCCTGAGTTACGATTAGTGTCAAGGCCTTATTTAGGACCAATTTTAGGGCTTTAGTTTGGACTAGCAACAAAGCCTTTGTTAGGTAGCATGTCGGGGCCTCAGTTAGGTGTAGTGTCAGGGCCATTGTTAGGGACAGTATCAGGGCCTGACTTAGGAGAAGTTCAGGGCCTTAGCCAGGGAAAGTGTCAGGGCCTTAGTTAGGGACATTATCAGGGCCTGAATTAGCAGTAGTGTCAAAAGTCCTTAGTGAGGAGAGTAAGGAGTAAGTCAGGACTCAGGCCCTGACACTGTTCTTAAATAAGGCCCTGACATTACCTGTAACACAGGTCCTGATCTGATTCCTATCATAGGCGCTGATGTTGGACTTAACTAAGGCCCTGACACTGGTCCTAACTAAAGCTGTGACACTACTCTTTTTTTTTTTTTTTTTTTTTTTAATGAGGATCTTGAATCAGATGCGTATGTTTGATTGATTGATTGATTGATTGATTTTGGCTGTGTTGGGTCTTCGTTTCTGTGCGAGGGCTTTCTCCAGTTGTGGCAAGCGGGGGCCACTCTTCATCGCGATGCGCGGGCCTCTCTCGTTGCGGAGCACAGGCTCCAGACGCGCAGGCTCAGCAGTTGTGGCTCACGGGCCCAGCCGCTCTGCGGCATGTGGGATCTTCCCAGGCCAGGGCTCGAACCCGTGTCCCCTGCATTAGCAGGCAGATTCTCAACCACTGCGCCACCAGGGAAGCCCTGTGACACTACTCTTAACTCAGGCCCTGACACTGTCCCTAACAAAGCCTCTGACACTACTCCTAAATCAGGCACTGACACTGTCCCTAACTAAGGCCCTGACATACACCTAACTCAGGCCCTGACACTGTCTCTAACTAAGGCCCTGATACTACTCCAAACTCAGCACTGACACTGTCACTAACTAAGGCCCTGACACTATTCATAGCTCACGCCCTAACACAACTCCGAAATCATGCCCTGACAATGTCCCTAACTAAGGCCCTGACACTATTCCTAACTCAGGCACTGACACAATACTTAAGGAAGGCCCTGACATTACTCCTAACTCAGGCCCTGAAAAGGTCCCTAACTAAGGCCGACACAACTCCTAACTCAGGCACTAACACTGTCCCTAAATAAGGCCCTGAAACTATTCCTAACTGAGGCGCTGATACAATACCTAACGAAGGCACTGATGCTACTCCTAACTAAGGCCCTGACACTACTCCTATCTAAAGCAATGACACTGTCTATAACTTACGCCCTGACTCTACTCCTGACTCAGGCACTGACACTGGCCCTAACTTAGGCCCTGACACTACTCTTAACTAAGCAACTGACACTGTCCCTAACTAAGGTCCTGACACTACTCCCAAACTAGGCATTGACTTTGTCCCTAACTAAGGCCCTGACACTACTCCCAAACTAGGCACTGACTTTGTCCCTAACTAAGGCCCTGACATTACTCTCAAGTCAGGCACTAACACTGTCCCTAACTAAGGACTTGACACTCCTCTTAACTCAGGCCCTGGCACAGTCCCTACAAAGGCCTGCCACCACCCCAACTCTGGCACTGAGAGTGTCCCTAACTACGGCCATCACACTACTCCTAACTCAGGCACTGACGCTGTCCCTAAGTAAGGCCCAGACACTACTCCCAACGCAGGCACTGACGCTGTCCCTAACTAAGGCTCTGACACTACTCCCAACACAGGCATTGACAATGTCCCTAACTAAGGCCCTCACACTACTACTTACTTAGGCACTGACACGCTACCTAACTAAGGCCCTGAGACTACTTCTACCTCAGACCCTGACACTGTCCCTAACGAAGGGCCTGATACTACTCCCAACACAGGCACTGACACTCTTCCTAACTAAGGCCTTGACACTACTTTTAACTCATGCCCTGATGCTTTCCCAAAAAAGACCCTGAGACTATTCCCAACTCAGGCACTGACACTCTCCCTAACTAAGACCCTGACACTACTCCCATCTCAGCCACTGACACTGTCCCTAATGCCCTGACACTACTTCCAACTCAGGCACTGACACTGTCCCTAACTAGGCCCTGACACTACTCCCAACTCAGGCACTGACACTGTCCCTAATTAAGGCCCTGACATAACTGCCAACTCCGGCACTGACACTTTCTCTCACTAAGGCCCTGAAACTACTCACAACTCAGGCCCTGACACTGTTCCTAACTACCGGTCTCAGACTACTCCTAACTTAGGCCCTGACACTATTCCTAACACAGTCCCTGACACTGTCCCTAACTAAGGTCCTGAGACTATTCCTAACTCAGACCCTGACACTGTCCATAACTTAGGCCATGTCACTACTCCCAACTCAGGCACTGACGCTGTTCCTAACTAAGGGTCTGGCACTACTCCAAACTGAGACACTGACACTCTTCCAAATTAAGGCCTTGACACTGCTCTTACCTCAGGCCCTGACACTGTCCATAATAAAGACCCTGACAAAAATCCCAACTTAGGCACTGACAATGTCCGTAACTAAGGCCCTGACACTATTCCCATCTCAGCCACTGACACTGTCCCTAACTATGGCCCTGACACTACTCCCAATGCAAGCACTGGCGCTGTCCCTAACTAAGGCACTGGCACTACTCCCAACTCGCCCTGGTGCTGTCCCTAACTAAGGCTTGGACACTATTCCCAATTCAGGCAATGACAGTGTCCCTAACTGAGGCAATGATACTACTCCCAACTCAAGCACTAAGGCTCTGGATCATTGTGATGACCAGCGCCATGGAGCATTGTGATGACAAGGGTCATGGAGAATTGTGATGACGGGTCCTGGAGCATTGTGGTGACATGGGCCATGGAGCATTTTGATTACAGGGGTCATGGGGCATTGTGATGAAAGTGGTCATGGAGCATTGTGATGAAAGTGGTCATGGAACATTGTGATAAAAGTGGTCATGTAGCATTGTGATGAAAAGTGCTATGGAGCATTGGGATGACAGGGGTCATGGAGCATTGTGATGACAAATGCGTGGAGATTTGTGATGACAAGGACCATGGAGCATTGTGATTATAAGGAGCATGAAGCATTGTGATGACAGGGGCCATGGAGCATTTTAATGACAAGGGACATGGAGCATTGTGATGACAGAGGTCATGGAGCATTGTGGTGACCAGAGGCATGGAGCATTGTGAAGAAAGGGGTACTGTAACATTGTAATGAAGGGGTCAAGGAGCATTTTGATAACAAGGATCATGGAGCATTGTGATGACAAGGGCCATGGAGCATTGTGATGACAGGGCTCATGTGGCATTATGATGACAGTGGTCATGGAGCAATGTGATGAACGTTGTCATGGAGCACTGTGATTACAGGGGCCATGGAGAATTGTGATGACAAAGGCCAGGGAACATTGTGATGACAGGGGTCATGGAGCATTGTGATGAAAACGGACCTGGAGCATTGTGATGAAAGGGGTCATGGCTCATTGTGATGACAGGGGGCCTGGAACATTGTGATGACAGGGGTCACGGGGCATTGTGATGACAAGGGCCATGGAACATTTTGATGACAGTGGTCATATGGCATTTTGAATGACAGGGGCCATGAAGCATTGTGATGACAAGAGTCATGGAGACTTGTGATGACAGGGGGCATGGAGCTTTGTGATTTCACAGGCATGTAGCATTTTAGACAAGGGTCATGGAGCATTGTGATGAAAGGGGTCATGGAGCATTGTGATGATAAGGGCATGGAGCATTGTGATGACAATGGCATGTAGCATTGCGATGACAAAGGTCATGGAGCATTGTGATGACAGGGATTATGGAGCATTGTGATGACAAGGGCGTGGAGCATTGTGATGACAGTGGTCATGGAACATTGTGACGATAAGGGCATCGAGCCGAGTTAGGGACAGTCTAGCGGCCTTGGGACTAAATTCAGTGCCTGAATTAGGCACAGCATAAGGTCTTTAGTTAGCATCCGAGGTAGGACATTAGCTCGGGACAGGGTTAGGGTAAAGGCTTGGAATCGTGTCAGGAAATGACCCAAGGATAGTGTGAAGACCTTTGTTACTGAGATTCTCAGGGACTTCTTCAGAAGCAGTGTTAGGGCTTCAGGTAGGGACAGCATCAGGGCCTGACTTAGGGAGAGCGACAGGGCCTGAGTGAGGCCTAATGTCAGGCCCTTAGCTGGGGACACTGTCAGGGAATGACTTAGGAGCAGCATCAGTGCCTTTGTTGGATCAGCTTTAGGCTCTGTGTTAAAGACATGACCGGAGCCCTAGTTAGTCACAGCCTCAAGGCCTCAGTTAGGGAAAACTTTAGGGTCTGAGTTACAGACAGCCTCAGGTCTTCACTTAAAGACAGCCACAGGTCTTTCTTAGGGACAGTGTCAGGACCTTGGTTAGAAATGAGTCAGAATATTAGCTCAGGAGAGTGTCAGGATTTTAGTTTTTGCTGGCAGCAGGGCCTCTATTAAGGACAGATTCCGGGCCTTTGTTAGATTCAGTGTCATGGCCTTAGTTAGGAGTAGTCAGGGCCTTAGTTAGGGAGAGCATGAGGGTTTCAGTTCGCATAAGATGCAGGAGATTATCTCGGGACAGAGTCAGGTTCCAGGCCAGAGATAGTGAAAGGAAATGACCAAGGGATAACGAGAAGACCTTAGTTATTGAGAGCTTCAGGGCCTTAGTTAGCAGCAGCGTGAGCACCTTAATCAGGACCAGCGCCAGGGCTTGATGTATGGGCAGCATCAGAGCCTAAGTAAGGTACAGCAACAGGGCCTAAGTGAGGCCTATCTTTAGGGCCTGAGTAAGGGACAGTATCACGGCATGACTTAGGAGCAGCATAAAGGCCTCTGTAGGATCAGCATTAGGGTCTTCGTTAAAGCTATTATCAGGGCCTCCGTTAGGGATAGCCTCAAGGCCTCACTTAGGGACAGCGTCAGGGCTTACTTTGGGAAAGTTTCAGGACCTTGGTAAGACATGGGTCAGGCTATTAGCTCAGGATAATATCAGGTGTTCAGATATTGACGGCAGCAGGGCCTTAGTTAGAGGCAGTGTCAAGGCCTAAGTTAGGACTAGCATCAGAGCCTTTGTTAGGTACAGTGTCAGTGACTGAGTTAGGTGTAGTGTCAGAGCCTTAGTTAGGGACAGTGTCAGGGCCTGCATTAGGACGAGCCTCCAGGCCTCAGTTAGGGACAGGTTCACGGCCTCGGACCTAAATTCAGGGCCTCATTTAGGGACAGAATCAGGGATTTAGCTAGCATAAGGGGATCTACAGCTGAAAGCAACCTGAACACCACCACAAGCAGATGCAGAAGTGAACCATGCACGCTCCTATGAAGGAAGATTCCACAGCAGTTGAGTACATTTTGTTTAAAGTTAGTAACACTATAAAAATTAAGTTTGGAAGAAAACTATATTCAGAAGATGAAAGAATCTCGTTCTAAAGAATCTCTTTAGCTAATCTCGACATTAGCTAAAGAGAAGGTTAGGTTAAGGTCTAGGGAGAGTGTCAGGAAATGACCTAGGGATAGTGTCAAGACCTTAGTTACTTAGCACATCAGGACCTAATTTAGGAGCAGTGAGTGTCACGGCTTCGGGTAGGAACAGGGTCAGAGCCTGACTTAGGGAGTGGGACAGGGCCTGAGTGAGGCCTAGCGTCAGGGCCTTAGCTAGAGACAGTGTCAAGGCATGACTTAGGAGCAGCCTGAGAGCCATGGTAGGATCAGCCTCAGGGGCTATGTTAAAGATATTATCAGGGCCTCTGTTAGGGACAGCCTCAAGACCTCACTTCGAGACAGCATCAGGGCTTCCTTAGGGACAGTTTCAGGACCTTGGTAAGAGATGGGTCAAGAAATTAGCTCAGGATAGTGTCAGGACTTTAGCTATTGACGGCAGCAGGGCCTTAGTTAGGGACAGTGTCAGGCCCTGAATTAGGACGAACATCGAGGCCTTAGGTACGGACAGGGTCACAGCCTCGAGAGTAATTTTAGGCCCTTAGTTAAGGACAGCAGCAGGGCTGTAGTTAGCATAAGAGGCACGACATTTGCTAGGGACAGGCTCAGGTTATGGTCTAGGGAGAGTGTCAGGAAAGGACCTAAGCATAGTGTCAAAACCTTAGTTACTGAGAGTATCAGATCCTTATTTAGAACCAGTGTCAGGGCTTCAGGTAGGGACAGCATCAGAGCCTGACTTAGGCAGAGCGACAGGGCCTGAGTGAGGCCTAGCGTCAGGCCCTTAGCTGAGGACACTGTCAGGGCATGACTTAGGAACAGAATCAGCGCCTCTGTTGGATCAGCCTTAGCGTCTTTGTTACAGATATGATCAGGGCCTGACTTAGTCACAGCTTCAAGGCCTCACTTAGGGAAAGCTTCAGGGCCTGAGTTAGGGACAGCCTCAGTTCTTAACATAGGGACAGCGACAGGGCTTTCTTAGGGACAGTGTCAGGACCTTGGTTAGAAATATGTCAGGATATTAACTCAGGCTAGTGTCCAGTTTTTAGTTATTGCTGACAGCAGGGCCTATATTAGGGGCAAATTCTGAGCCTTACTTCGAGACAGTGTCAGGGCCTGAGTTAGGACTAGCATCAGAGCCCTTGTAAAGTACAGTATCAGGGACTGAGTTAGGTGTAGTGTCAGGGCTTTAGTTAATGACAGTGTCAGCGCCTCAGTTTGGATGAGCCTCCAACCTCAGTTAGGGACAGCTTGACGGCCTCGGGACTAATTTCAGGCTCTTAGTTCGAGACAGCATCAGGGATTTAGTTAGCATCAGAGGCTCGACAATAGCTAAAGACAAGTTTAGGTTAAGATCTAGGGATAGTGTCAGGAAATGACCTAGGGAGAGTGGCAAGACCATAGCTAATTAGAGCATCAGTGCCTAATTTAGGCCCAGTGTCAGGGCTTCAGGTAGGGACAGAGTCTTAGCCTGACTTGGGGAGAGCGACAGGGCCTGAGTGATGCCTAGAGTCAGGGCCTTAGCTACGGACAGCGTCAGGGCATGACATAGGATCAACATAAGGGTCTCTGTAAGATCAGCATTAGAGTTTCGTTCAAGACATTATCAGGACCTCTGTGAGGGACAGCCTCAGGGCCTCACTTAGGGACAGTGTCAGGGCTAACTTTGGGAGAGTTTCAGGACCTTGGTAAGACATGGGTCAGGGTATTAGCTCAGGATAATGTCAGGACTTTAGATATTGATGGTAGCAGCGCCTACGTTAGGGAAAGTTTCAAGGCGTTAGTTAGGAGTAGCGGGCCTCTGATAGGTCCAGTGTCAGATCCTCAGTTAGCAATAGTGTTAGGGCCTTAGTTAGGGACAGTGTCAGGGCCGGATGTAGGGCGAGCATCTAGGCCTTCGTTCGGGACAGGTTCATGGTCTTGGGACTAAATTCCGTGCCTGAGGTAGGCACAGCCTAAGGGCTTCAGTTAGCATAAGAGGCAGGACATTAGCTAGTGACCGTGTCAGTTTAACATCTAGGGAAAGTGTCAGGAAATGACCTAAGGATAGTGTGAAGACCTTTGTTACGGAGACTCTCAGGGCCTTATTCAGAAGCAGTGTTAGGGGTTCAGGTAGGGACAGCATCAGAGCCTGACTTAGGGAGAGCGATAGGGTCTGAGTGAGGCCTAGCATCAGACACTTAGTGGGGGACACTATCGGGGCATGACTTAGGAGCAGCATCAGGGCCTCTGTTGGATCAGCCTTAGGGTCTTAGTTAAAGTCATGATCAGGGTCTGAGTTAGTCACAGCATCAAGGCCTGAGTTAGTTAGGGAAAGCTTCAGGGCCTCACTTAGGGACAGCGTCCGGGCTTACTTTGGGACAGTTTCAGGACCTTGGTAAGACATGGGTCAGGTTATTAGCTCTGGATAATGTCAGGACTTTCGATGTTGATGGCAGCAGGCCTTGGTTAGAGACAGTGTCAGGCCCTGAGTTACGACTAGCATCAGAGCCTTTGTTAGATACAATGTACGGGACTGAATTAGGAGTAGAGTCAGGGCCTTAGTTAGTGACAGTGTCAGGGCCTGACTTAGGGAGAGCGACAGGGCCTGAGTGAGGCTTAGCATCAGGCCCTTGGCTGGGCACACTGTCAGGGCATGACTTTGGAGCAGCATCAGCGTCTTTGCTGGATCAGCATTAAGGTCTTCGTTAGGTACATGATCAGGGCCTGAATTAGTCACAGCTTCAAGGCTTCAGTTAAGGAAAGCTTCAGGGCCTGAGTTAGGGACAGCCTCAGGTCTTCACTTAGGGACAGCGTCAGGGCTTACTTTGGGACAGTTTCAGGACCTTGGAAAGACATAGGTCAGGATAGTAGCTCAGGATAATGGCAGGACTTTTGATAGTGATGGCAGCAGGGCCTTAGTTACAGACGGTTTTAGGGCCTGAGTTAGGCCTCGCATCAGAGACTTTGTTAGGTACAGTGGAAGGGACTGAGTTAGGAGTAGTGTCAGGGCCTTGCTTAGGGACAGTGTCAGGGTCTGATTTAGGTGTACTGTCTGAGACCTAGTTAGGGACAGTGCTAGGGCCTGAGTTAGGATTAGTGTCAAGGCCTTATTGAGGACCAATTTCAGGGCCTTAGTTTGGACTAGCATCAGAGCCATTGTTAGGAATCGTATGAGGGCCTGAGTTAGGCATACTATCAGGGCCTTAGTTAGGGAGAGTTTTAGGGCCTGAGTTACGATTAGTGTCAAGGCCTTATTTAGGACCAATTTTAGGGCTTTAGTTTGGACTAGCAACAAAGCCTTTGTTAGGTAGCATGTCGGGGCCTCAGTTAGGTGTAGTGTCAGGGCCATTGTTAGGGACAGTATCAGGGCCTGACTTAGGAGAAGTTCAGGGCCTTAGCCAGGGAAAGTGTCAGGGCCTTAGTTAGGGACATTATCAGGGCCTGAATTAGCAGTAGTGTCAAAAGTCCTTAGTGAGGAGAGTAAGGAGTAAGTCAGGACTCAGGCCCTGACACTGTTCTTAAATAAGGCCCTGACATTACCTGTAACACAGGTCCTGATCTGATTCCTATCATAGGCGCTGATGTTGGACTTAACTAAGGCCCTGACACTGGTCCTAACTAAAGCTGTGACACTACTCTTAACTCAGGCCCTGACACTGTCCCTAACAAAGCCTCTGACACTACTCCTAAATCAGGCACTGACACTGTCCCTAACTAAGGCCCTGACATACACCTAACTCAGGCCCTGACACTGTCTCTAACTAAGGCCCTGATACTACTCCAAACTCAGCACTGACACTGTCACTAACTAAGGCCCTGACACTATTCATAGCTCACGCCCTAACACAACTCCGAAATCATGCCCTGACAATGTCCCTAACTAAGGCCCTGACACTATTCCTAACTCAGGCACTGACACAATACTTAAGGAAGGCCCTGACATTACTCCTAACTCAGGCCCTGAAAAGGTCCCTAACTAAGGCCGACACAACTCCTAACTCAGGCACTAACACTGTCCCTAAATAAGGCCCTGAAACTATTCCTAACTGAGGCGCTGATACAATACCTAACGAAGGCACTGATGCTACTCCTAACTAAGGCCCTGACACTACTCCTATCTAAAGCAATGACACTGTCTATAACTTACGCCCTGACTCTACTCCTGACTCAGGCACTGACACTGGCCCTAACTTAGGCCCTGACACTACTCTTAACTAAGCAACTGACACTGTCCCTAACTAAGGTCCTGACACTACTCCCAAACTAGGCATTGACTTTGTCCCTAACTAAGGCCCTGACACTACTCCCAAACTAGGCACTGACTTTGTCCCTAACTAAGGCCCTGACATTACTCTCAAGTCAGGCACTAACACTGTCCCTAACTAAGGACTTGACACTCCTCTTAACTCAGGCCCTGGCACAGTCCCTACAAAGGCCTGCCACCACCCCAACTCTGGCACTGAGAGTGTCCCTAACTACGGCCATCACACTACTCCTAACTCAGGCACTGACGCTGTCCCTAAGTAAGGCCCAGACACTACTCCCAACGCAGGCCCTGACGCTGTCCCTAACTTAGGCTCTGACACTACTCCCAACACAGGCATTGACAATGTCCCTAACTAAGGCCCTCACACTACTACTTACTTAGGCACTGACACGCTACCTAACTAAGGCCCTGAGACTACTTCTACCTCAGACCCTGACACTGTCCCTAACGAAGGGCCTGATACTACTCCCAACACAGGCACTGACACTCTTCCTAACTAAGGCCTTGACACTACTTTTAACTCATGCCCTGATGCTTTCCCAAAAAAGACCCTGAGACTATTCCCAACTCAGGCACTGACACTCTCCCTAACTAAGACCCTGACACTACTCCCATCTCAGCCACTGACACTGTCCCTAATGCCCTGACACTACTTCCAACTCAGGCACTGACACTGTCCCTAACTAGGCCCTGACACTACTCCCAACTCAGGCACTGACACTGTCCCTAATTAAGGCCCTGACATAACTGCCAACTCCGGCACTGACACTTTCTCTCACTAAGGCCCTGAAACTACTCACAACTCAGGCCCTGACACTGTTCCTAACTACCGGTCTCAGACTACTCCTAACTTAGGCCCTGACACTATTCCTAACACAGTCCCTGACACTGTCCCTAACTAAGGTCCTGAGACTATTCCTAACTCAGACCCTGACACTGTCCATAACTTAGGCCATGTCACTACTCCCAACTCAGGCACTGACGCTGTTCCTAACTAAGGGTCTGGCACTACTCCAAACTGAGACACTGACACTCTTCCAAATTAAGGCCTTGACACTGCTCTTACCTCAGGCCCTGACACTGTCCATAATAAAGACCCTGACAAAAATCCCAACTTAGGCACTGACAATGTCCGTAACTAAGGCCCTGACACTATTCCCATCTCAGCCACTGACACTGTCCCTAACTATGGCCCTGACACTACTCCCAATGCAAGCACTGGCGCTGTCCCTAACTAAGGCACTGGCACTACTCCCAACTCGCCCTGGTGCTGTCCCTAACTAAGGCTTGGACACTATTCCCAATTCAGGCAATGACAGTGTCCCTAACTGAGGCAATGATACTACTCCCAACTCAAGCACTAAGGCTCTGGATCATTGTGATGACCAGCGCCATGGAGCATTGTGATGACAAGGGTCATGGAGAATTGTGATGACGGGTCCTGGAGCATTGTGGTGACATGGGCCATGGAGCATTTTGATTACAGGGGTCATGGGGCATTGTGATGAAAGTGGTCATGGAGCATTGTGATGAAAGTGGTCATGGAACATTGTGATAAAAGTGGTCATGTAGCATTGTGATGAAAAGTGCTATGGAGCATTGGGATGACAGGGGTCATGGAGCATTGTGATGACAAATGCGTGGAGATTTGTGATGACAAGGACCATGGAGCATTGTGATTATAAGGAGCATGAAGCATTGTGATGACAGGGGCCATGGAGCATTTTAATGACAAGGGACATGGAGCATTGTGATGACAGAGGTCATGGAGCATTGTGGTGACCAGAGGCATGGAGCATTGTGAAGAAAGGGGTACTGTAACATTGTAATGAAGGGGTCAAGGAGCATTTTGATGACAAGGATCATGGAGCATTGTGATGACAAGGGCCATGGAGCATTGTGATGACAGGGCTCATGTGGCATTATGATGACAGTGGTCATGGAGCAATGTGATGAACGTTGTCATGGAGCACTGTGATTACAGGGGCCATGGAGAATTGTGATGACAAAGGCCAGGGAACATTGTGATGACAGGGGTCATGGAGCATTGTGATGAAAACGGACCTGGAGCATTGTGATGAAAGGGGTCATGGCTCATTGTGATGACAGGGGGCCTGGAACATTGTGATGACAGGGGTCACGGGGCATTGTGATGACAAGGGCCATGGAACATTTTGATGACAGTGGTCATATGGCATTTTGAATGACAGGGGCCATGAAGCATTGTGATGACAAGAGTCATGGAGACTTGTGATGACAGGGGGCATGGAGCTTTGTGATTTCACAGGCATGTAGCATTTTAGACAAGGGTCATGGAGCATTGTGATGAAAGGGGTCATGGAGCATTGTGATGATAAGGGCATGGAGCATTGTGATGACAATGGCATGTAGCATTGCGATGACAAAGGTCATGGAGCATTGTGATGACAGGGATTATGGAGCATTGTGATGACAAGGGCGTGGAGCATTGTGATGACAGTGGTCATGGAACATTGTGACGATAAGGGCATCGAGCCGAGTTAGGGACAGTCTAGCGGCCTTGGGACTAAATTCAGTGCCTGAATTAGGCACAGCATAAGGTCTTTAGTTAGCATCCGAGGTAGGACATTAGCTCGGGACAGGGTTAGGGTAAAGGCTTGGAATCGTGTCAGGAAATGACCCAAGGATAGTGTGAAGACCTTTGTTACTGAGATTCTCAGGGACTTCTTCAGAAGCAGTGTTAGGGCTTCAGGTAGGGACAGCATCAGGGCCTGACTTAGGGAGAGCGACAGGGCCTGAGTGAGGCCTAATGTCAGGCCCTTAGCTGGGGACACTGTCAGGGAATGACTTAGGAGCAGCATCAGTGCCTTTGTTGGATCAGCTTTAGGCTCTGAGTTAAAGACATGACCGGAGCCCTAGTTAGTCACAGCCTCAAGGCCTCAGTTAGGGAAAACTTTAGGGTCTGAGTTACAGACAGCCTCAGGTCTTCACTTAAAGACAGCCACAGGTCTTTCTTAGGGACAGTGTCAGGACCTTGGTTAGAAATGAGTCAGAATATTAGCTCAGGAGAGTGTCAGGATTTTAGTTTTTGCTGGCAGCAGGGCCTCTATTAAGGACAGATTCCGGGCCTTTGTTAGATTCAGTGTCATGGCCTTAGTTAGGAGTAGTCAGGGCCTTAGTTAGGGAGAGCATGAGGGTTTCAGTTCGCATAAGATGCAGGAGATTATCTCGGGACAGAGTCAGGTTCCAGGCCAGAGATAGTGAAAGGAAATGACCAAGGGATAACGAGAAGACCTTAGTTATTGAGAGCTTCAGGGCCTTATTAGCAGCAGCGTGAGCACCTTAATCAGGACCAGCACCAGGGCTTGATGTATGGGCAGCATCAGAGCCTAAGTAAGGTACAGCAACAGGGCCTAAGTGAGGCCTATCTTTAGGGCCTGAGTAAGGGACAGTATCAGGGCATGACTTAGGAGCAGCATAAAGGCCTCTGTAGGATCAGCATTAGGGTCTTCGTTAAAGCTATTATCAGGGCCTCCGTTAGGGATAGCCTCAAGGCCTCACTTAGGGACAGCGTCAGGGCTTACTTTGGGAAAGTTTCAGGACCTTGGTAAGACATGGGTCAGGCTATTAGCTCAGGATAATATCAGGTGTTCAGATATTGACGGCAGCAGGGCCTTAGTTAGAGGCAGTGTCAAGGCCTAAGTTAGGACTAGCATCAGAGCCTTTGTTAGGTACAGTGTCAGTGACTGAGTTAGGTGTAGTGTCAGAGCCTTAGTTAGGGACAGTGTCAGGGCCTGCATTAGGACGAGCCTCCAGGCCTCAGTTAGGGACAGGTTCACGGCCTCGGACCTAAATTCAGGGCCTCATTTAGGGACAGAATCAGGGATTTAGCTAGCATAAGGGGATCTACAGCTGAAAGCAACCTGAACACCACCACAAGCAGATGCAGAAGTGAACCATGCACGCTCCTATGAAGGAAGATTCCACAGCAGTTGAGTACATTTTGTTTAAAGTTAGTAACACTATAAAAATTAAGTTTGGAAGAAAACTATATTCAGAAGATGAAAGAATCTCGTTCTAAAGAATCTCTTTAGCTAATCTCGACATTAGCTAAAGAGAAGGTTAGGTTAAGGTCTAGGGAGAGTGTCAGGAAATGACCTAGGGATAGTGTCAAGACCTTAGTTACTTAGCACATCAGGACCTAATTTAGGAGCAGTGAGTGTCACGGCTTCGGGTAGGAACAGGGTCAGAGCCTGACTTAGGGAGTGGGACAGGGTCTGAGTGAGGCCTAGCGTCAGGGCCTTAGCTAGAGACAGTGTCAAGGCATGACTTAGGAGCAGCCTGAGAGCCATGGTAGGATCAGCCTCAGGGGCTATGTTAAAGATATTATCAGGGCCTCTGTTAGGGACAGCCTCAAGACCTCACTTCGAGACAGCATCAGGGCTTCCTTAGGGACAGTTTCAGGACCTTGGTAAGAGATGGGTCAAGAAATTAGCTCAGGATAGTGTCAGGACTTTAGCTATTGACGGCAGCAGGGCCTTAGTTAGGGACAGTGTCAGGCCCTGAATTAGGACGAACATCGAGGCCTTAGGTACGGACAGGGTCACAGCCTCGAGAGTAATTTTAGGCCCTTAGTTAAGGACAGCAGCAGGGCTGTAGTTAGCATAAGAGGCACGACATTTGCTAGGGACAGGCTCAGGTTATGGTCTAGGGAGAGTGTCAGGAAAGGACCTAAGCATAGTGTCAAAACCTTAGTTACTGAGAGTATCAGATCCTTATTTAGAACCAGTGTCAGGGCTTCAGGTAGGGACAGCATCAGAGCCTGACTTAGGCAGAGCGACAGGGCCTGAGTGAGGCCTAGCGTCAGGCCCTTAGCTGAGGACACTGTCAGGGCATGACTTAGGAACAGAATCAGCGCCTCTGTTGGATCAGCCTTAGCGTCTTTGTTACAGATATGATCAGGGCCTGACTTAGTCACAGCTTCAAGGCCTCACTTAGGGAAAGCTTCAGGGCCTGAGTTAGGGACAGCCTCAGTTCTTAACATAGGGACAGCGACAGGGCTTTCTTAGGGACAGTGTCAGGACCTTGGTTAGAAATATGTCAGGATATTAACTCAGGCTAGTGTCCAGTTTTTAGTTATTGCTGACAGCAGGGCCTATATTAGGGGCAAATTCTGAGCCTTACTTCGAGACAGTGTCAGGGCCTGAGTTAGGACTAGCATCAGAGCCCTTGTAAAGTACAGTATCAGGGACTGAGTTAGGTGTAGTGTCAGGGCTTTAGTTAATGACAGTGTCAGCGCCTCAGTTTGGATGAGCCTCCAACCTCAGTTAGGGACAGCTTGACGGCCTCGGGACTAATTTCAGGCTCTTAGTTCGAGACAGCATCAGGGATTTAGTTAGCATCAGAGGCTCGACAATAGCTAAAGACAAGTTTAGGTTAAGATCTAGGGATAGTGTCAGGAAATGACCTAGGGAGAGTGGCAAGACCATAGCTAATTAGAGCATCAGTGCCTAATTTAGGCCCAGTGTCAGGGCTTCAGGTAGGGACAGAGTCTTAGCCTGACTTGGGGAGAGCGACAGGGCCTGAGTGATGCCTAGAGTCAGGGCCTTAGCTACGGACAGCGTCAGGGCATGACATAGGATCAACATAAGGGTCTCTGTAAGATCAGCATTAGAGTTTCGTTCAAGACATTATCAGGACCTCTGTGAGGGACAGCCTCAGGGCCTCACTTAGGGACAGTGTCAGGGCTAACTTTGGGAGAGTTTCAGGACCTTGGTAAGACATGGGTCAAGGTATTAGCTCAGGATAATGTCAGGACTTTAGATATTGATGGTAGCAGCGCCTACGTTAGGGAATGTTTCAAGGCGTTAGTTAGGAGTAGCGGGCCTCTGATAGGTCCAGTGTCAGATCCTCAGTTAGCAATAGTGTTAGGGCCTTAGTTAGGGACAGTGTCAGGGCCGGATGTAGGGCGAGCATCTAGGCCTTCGTTCGGGACAGGTTCATGGTCTTGGGACTAAATTCCGTGCCTGAGGTAGGCACAGCCTAAGGGCTTCAGTTAGCATAAGAGGCAGGACATTAGCTAGTGACCGTGTCAGTTTAACATCTAGGGAAAGTGTCAGGAAATGACCTAAGGATAGTGTGAAGACCTTTGTTACGGAGACTCTCAGGGCCTTATTCAGAAGCAGTGTTAGGGGTTCAGGTAGGGACAGCATCAGAGCCTGACTTAGGGAGAGCGATAGGGTCTGAGTGAGGCCTAGCATCAGACACTTAGTGGGGGACACTATCGGGGCATGACTTAGGAGCAGCATCAGGGCCTCTGTTGGATCAGCCTTAGGGTCTTAGTTAAAGTCATGATCAGGGTCTGAGTTAGTCACAGCATCAAGGCCTGAGTTAGTTAGGGAAAGCTTCAGGGCCTCACTTAGGGACAGCGTCCGGGCTTACTTTGGGACAGTTTCAGGACCTTGGTAAGACATGGGTCAGGTTATTAGCTCTGGATAATGTCAGGACTTTCGATGTTGATGGCAGCAGGCCTTGGTTAGAGACAGTGTCAGGCCCTGAGTTACGACTAGCATCAGAGCCTTTGTTAGATACAATGTACGGGACTGAATTAGGAGTAGAGTCAGGGCCTTAGTTAGTGACAGTGTCAGGGCCTGACTTAGGGAGAGCGACAGGGCCTGAGTGAGGCTTAGCATCAGGCCCTTGGCTGGGCACACTGTCAGGGCATGACTTTGGAGCAGCATCAGCGTCTTTGCTGGATCAGCATTAAGGTCTTCGTTAGGTACATGATCAGGGCCTGAATTAGTCACAGCTTCAAGGCTTCAGTTAAGGAAAGCTTCAGGGCCTGAGTTAGGGACAGCCTCAGGTCTTCACTTAGGGACAGCGTCAGGGCTTACTTTGGGACAGTTTCAGGACCTTGGAAAGACATAGGTCAGGATAGTAGCTCAGGATAATGGCAGGACTTTTGATAGTGATGGCAGCAGGGCCTTAGTTACAGACGGTTTCAGGGCCTGAGTTAGGCCGAGCATCAGAGACTTTGTTAGGTACAGTGGAAGGGACTGAGTTAGGAGTAGTGTCAGGGCCTTGCTTAGGGACAGTGTCAGGGTCTGATTTAGGTGTACTGTCTGAGACCTAGTTAGGGACAGTGCTAGGGCCTGAGTTAGGATTAGTGTCAAGGCCTTATTGAGGACCAATTTCAGGGCCTTAGTTTGGACTAGCATCAGAGCCATTGTTAGGAATCGTATGAGGGCCTGAGTTAGGCATACTATCAGGGCCTTAGTTAGGGAGAGTTTTAGGGCCTGAGTTACGATTAGTGTCAAGGCCTTATTTAGGACCAATTTTAGGGCTTTAGTTTGGACTAGCAACAAAGCCTTTGTTAGGTAGCATGTCGGGGCCTCAGTTAGGTGTAGTGTCAGGGCCATTGTTAGGGACAGTATCAGGGCCTGACTTAGGAGAAGTTCAGGGCCTTAGCCAGGGAAAGTGTCAGGGCCTTAGTTAGGGACATTATCAGGGCCTGAATTAGCAGTAGTGTCAAAAGTCCTTAGTGAGGAGAGTAAGGAGTAAGTCAGGACTCAGGCCCTGACACTGTTCTTAAATAAGGCCCTGACATTACCTGTAACACAGGTCCTGATCTGATTCCTATCATAGGCGCTGATGTTGGACTTAACTAAGGCCCTGACACTGGTCCTAACTAAAGCTGTGACACTACTCTTAACTCAGGCCCTGACACTGTCCCTAACAAAGCCTCTGACACTACTCCTAAATCAGGCACTGACACTGTCCCTAACTAAGGCCCTGACATACACCTAACTCAGGCCCTGACACTGTCTCTAACTAAGGCCCTGATACTACTCCAAACTCAGCACTGACACTGTCACTAACTAAGGCCCTGACACTATTCATAGCTCACGCCCTAACACAACTCCGAAATCATGCCCTGACAATGTCCCTAACTAAGGCCCTGACACTATTCCTAACTCAGGCACTGACACAATACTTAAGGAAGGCCCTGACATTACTCCTAACTCAGGCCCTGAAAAGGTCCCTAACTAAGGCCGACACAACTCCTAACTCAGGCACTAACACTGTCCCTAAATAAGGCCCTGAAACTATTCCTAACTGAGGCGCTGATACAATACCTAACGAAGGCACTGATGCTACTCCTAACTAAGGCCCTGACACTACTCCTATCTAAAGCAATGACACTGTCTATAACTTACGCCCTGACTCTACTCCTGACTCAGGCACTGACACTGGCCCTAACTTAGGCCCTGACACTACTCTTAACTAAGCAACTGACACTGTCCCTAACTAAGGTCCTGACACTACTCCCAAACTAGGCATTGACTTTGTCCCTAACTAAGGCCCTGACACTACTCCCAAACTAGGCACTGACTTTGTCCCTAACTAAGGCCCTGACATTACTCTCAAGTCAGGCACTAACACTGTCCCTAACTAAGGACTTGACACTCCTCTTAACTCAGGCCCTGGCACAGTCCCTACAAAGGCCTGCCACCACCCCAACTCTGGCACTGAGAGTGTCCCTAACTACGGCCATCACACTACTCCTAACTCAGGCACTGACGCTGTCCCTAAGTAAGGCCCAGACACTACTCCCAACGCAGGCCCTGACGCTGTCCCTAACTAAGGCTCTGACACTACTCCCAACACAGGCATTGACAATGTCCCTAACTAAGGCCCTCACACTACTACTTACTTAGGCACTGACACGCTACCTAACTAAGGCCCTGAGACTACTTCTACCTCAGACCCTGACACTGTCCCTAACGAAGGGCCTGATACTACTCCCAACACAGGCACTGACACTCTTCCTAACTAAGGCCTTGACACTACTTTTAACTCATGCCCTGATGCTTTCCCAAAAAAGACCCTGAGACTATTCCCAACTCAGGCACTGACACTCTCCCTAACTAAGACCCTGACACTACTCCCATCTCAGCCACTGACACTGTCCCTAATGCCCTGACACTACTTCCAACTCAGGCACTGACACTGTCCCTAACTAGGCCCTGACACTACTCCCAACTCAGGCACTGACACTGTCCCTAATTAAGGCCCTGACATAACTGCCAACTCCGGCACTGACACTTTCTCTCACTAAGGCCCTGAAACTACTCACAACTCAGGCCCTGACACTGTTCCTAACTACCGGTCTCAGACTACTCCTAACTTAGGCCCTGACACTATTCCTAACACAGTCCCTGACACTGTCCCTAACTAAGGTCCTGAGACTATTCCTAACTCAGACCCTGACACTGTCCATAACTTAGGCCATGTCACTACTCCCAACTCAGGCACTGACGCTGTTCCTAACTAAGGGTCTGGCACTACTCCAAACTGAGACACTGACACTCTTCCAAATTAAGGCCTTGACACTGCTCTTACCTCAGGCCCTGACACTGTCCATAATAAAGACCCTGACAAAAATCCCAACTTAGGCACTGACAATGTCCGTAACTAAGGCCCTGACACTATTCCCATCTCAGCCACTGACACTGTCCCTAACTATGGCCCTGACACTACTCCCAATGCAAGCACTGGCGCTGTCCCTAACTAAGGCACTGGCACTACTCCCAACTCGCCCTGGTGCTGTCCCTAACTAAGGCTTGGACACTATTCCCAATTCAGGCAATGACAGTGTCCCTAACTGAGGCAATGATACTACTCCCAACTCAAGCACTAAGGCTCTGGATCATTGTGATGACCAGCGCCATGGAGCATTGTGATGACAAGGGTCATGGAGAATTGTGATGACGGGTCCTGGAGCATTGTGGTGACATGGGCCATGGAGCATTTTGATTACAGGGGTCATGGGGCATTGTGATGAAAGTGGTCATGGAGCATTGTGATGAAAGTGGTCATGGAACATTGTGATAAAAGTGGTCATGTAGCATTGTGATGAAAAGTGCTATGGAGCATTGGGATGACAGGGGTCATGGAGCATTGTGATGACAAATGCGTGGAGATTTGTGATGACAAGGACCATGGAGCATTGTGATTATAAGGAGCATGAAGCATTGTGATGACAGGGGCCATGGAGCATTTTAATGACAAGGGACATGGAGCATTGTGATGACAGAGGTCATGGAGCATTGTGGTGACCAGAGGCATGGAGCATTGTGAAGAAAGGGGTACTGTAACATTGTAATGAAGGGGTCAAGGAGCATTTTGATGACAAGGATCATGGAGCATTGTGATGACAAGGGCCATGGAGCATTGTGATGACAGGGCTCATGTGGCATTATGATGACAGTGGTCATGGAGCAATGTGATGAACGTTGTCATGGAGCACTGTGATTACAGGGGCCATGGAGAATTGTGATGACAAAGGCCAGGGAACATTGTGATGACAGGGGTCATGGAGCATTGTGATGAAAACGGACCTGGAGCATTGTGATGAAAGGGGTCATGGCTCATTGTGATGACAGGGGGCCTGGAACATTGTGATGACAGGGGTCACGGGGCATTGTGATGACAAGGGCCATGGAACATTTTGATGACAGTGGTCATATGGCATTTTGAATGACAGGGGCCATGAAGCATTGTGATGACAAGAGTCATGGAGACTTGTGATGACAGGGGGCATGGAGCTTTGTGATTTCACAGGCATGTAGCATTTTAGACAAGGGTCATGGAGCATTGTGATGAAAGGGGTCATGGAGCATTGTGATGATAAGGGCATGGAGCATTGTGATGACAATGGCATGTAGCATTGCGATGACAAAGGTCATGGAGCATTGTGATGACAGGGATTATGGAGCATTGTGATGACAAGGGCGTGGAGCATTGTGATGACAGTGGTCATGGAACATTGTGACGATAAGGGCATCGAGCCGAGTTAGGGACAGTCTAGCGGCCTTGGGACTAAATTCAGTGCCTGAATTAGGCACAGCATAAGGTCTTTAGTTAGCATCCGAGGTAGGACATTAGCTCGGGACAGGGTTAGGGTAAAGGCTTGGAATCGTGTCAGGAAATGACCCAAGGATAGTGTGAAGACCTTTGTTACTGAGATTCTCAGGGACTTCTTCAGAAGCAGTGTTAGGGCTTCAGGTAGGGACAGCATCAGGGCCTGACTTAGGGAGAGCGACAGGGCCTGAGTGAGGCCTAATGTCAGGCCCTTAGCTGGGGACACTGTCAGGGAATGACTTAGGAGCAGCATCAGTGCCTTTGTTGGATCAGCTTTAGGCTCTGAGTTAAAGACATGACCGGAGCCCTAGTTAGTCACAGCCTCAAGGCCTCAGTTAGGGAAAACTTTAGGGTCTGAGTTACAGACAGCCTCAGGTCTTCACTTAAAGACAGCCACAGGTCTTTCTTAGGGACAGTGTCAGGACCTTGGTTAGAAATGAGTCAGAATATTAGCTCAGGAGAGTGTCAGGATTTTAGTTTTTGCTGGCAGCAGGGCCTCTATTAAGGACAGATTCCGGGCCTTTGTTAGATTCAGTGTCATGGCCTTAGTTAGGAGTAGTCAGGGCCTTAGTTAGGGAGAGCATGAGGGTTTCAGTTCGCATAAGATGCAGGAGATTATCTCGGGACAGAGTCAGGTTCCAGGCCAGAGATAGTGAAAGGAAATGACCAAGGGATAACGAGAAGACCTTAGTTATTGAGAGCTTCAGGGCCTTAGTTAGCAGCAGCGTGAGCACCTTAATCAGGACCAGCGCCAGGGCTTGATGTATGGGCAGCATCAGAGCCTAAGTAAGGTACAGCAACAGGGCCTAAGTGAGGCCTATCTTTAGGGCCTGAGTAAGGGACAGTATCAGGGCATGACTTAGGAGCAGCATAAAGGCCTCTGTAGGATCAGCATTAGGGTCTTCGTTAAAGCTATTATCAGGGCCTCCGTTAGGGATAGCCTCAAGGCCTCACTTAGGGACAGCGTCAGGGCTTACTTTGGGAAAGTTTCAGGACCTTGGTAAGACATGGGTCAGGCTATTAGCTCAGGATAATATCAGGTGTTCAGATATTGACGGCAGCAGGGCCTTAGTTAGAGGCAGTGTCAGGGCCTAAGTTAGGACTAGCATCAGAGCCTTTGTTAGGTACAGTGTCAGTGACTGAGTTAGGTGTAGTGTCAGAGCCTTAGTTAGGGACAGTGTCAGGGCCTGCATTAGGACGAGCCTCCAGGCCTCAGTTAGGGACAGGTTCACGGCCTCGGACCTAAATTCAGGGCCTCATTTAGGGACAGAATCAGGGATTTAGCTAGCATAAGGGGATCTACAGCTGAAAGCAACCTGAACACCACCACAAGCAGATGCAGAAGTGAACCATGCACGCTCCTATGAAGGAAGATTCCACAGCAGTTGAGTACATTTTGTTTAAAGTTAGTAACACTATAAAAATTATGTTTGGAAGAAAACTATATTCAGAAGATGAAAGAATCTCGTTCTAAAGAATCTCTTTAGCTAATCTCGACATTAGCTAAAGAGAAGGTTAGGTTAAGGTCTAGGGAGAGTGTCAGGAAATGACCTAGGGATAGTGTCAAGACCTTAGTTACTTAGCACATCAGGACCTAATTTAGGAGCAGTGAGTGTCACGGCTTCGGGTAGGAACAGGGTCAGAGCCTGACTTAGGGAGTGGGACAGGGCCTGAGTGAGGCCTAGCGTCAGGGCCTTAGCTAGAGACAGTGTCAAGGCATGACTTAGGAGCAGCCTGAGAGCCATGGTAGGATCAGCCTCAGGGGCTATGTTAAAGATATTATCAGGGCCTCTGTTAGGGACAGCCTCAAGACCTCACTTCGAGACAGCATCAGGGCTTCCTTAGGGACAGTTTCAGGACCTTGGTAAGAGATGGGTCAAGAAATTAGCTCAGGATAGTGTCAGGACTTTAGCTATTGACGGCAGCAGGGCCTTAGTTAGGGACAGTGTCAGGCCCTGAATTAGGACGAACATCGAGGCCTTAGGTACGGACAGGGTCACAGCCTCGAGAGTAATTTTAGGCCCTTAGTTAAGGACAGCAGCAGGGCTGTAGTTAGCATAAGAGGCACGACATTTGCTAGGGACAGGCTCAGGTTATGGTCTAGGGAGAGTGTCAGGAAAGGACCTAAGCATAGTGTCAAAACCTTAGTTACTGAGAGTATCAGATCCTTATTTAGAACCAGTGTCAGGGCTTCAGGTAGGGACAGCATCAGAGCCTGACTTAGGCAGAGCGACAGGGCCTGAGTGAGGCCTAGCGTCAGGCCCTTAGCTGAGGACACTGTCAGGGCATGACTTAGGAACAGAATCAGCGCCTCTGTTGGATCAGCCTTAGCGTCTTTGTTACAGATATGATCAGGGCCTGACTTAGTCACAGCTTCAAGGCCTCACTTAGGGAAAGCTTCAGGGCCTGAGTTAGGGACAGCCTCAGTTCTTAACATAGGGACAGCGACAGGGCTTTCTTAGGGACAGTGTCAGGACCTTGGTTAGAAATATGTCAGGATATTAACTCAGGCTAGTGTCCAGTTTTTAGTTATTGCTGACAGCAGGGCCTATATTAGGGGCAAATTCTGAGCCTTACTTCGAGACAGTGTCAGGGCCTGAGTTAGGACTAGCATCAGAGCCCTTGTAAAGTACAGTATCAGGGACTGAGTTAGGTGTAGTGTCAGGGCTTTAGTTAATGACAGTGTCAGCGCCTCAGTTTGGATGAGCCTCCAACCTCAGTTAGGGACAGCTTGACGGCCTCGGGACTAATTTCAGGCTCTTAGTTCGAGACAGCATCAGGGATTTAGTTAGCATCAGAGGCTCGACAATAGCTAAAGACAAGTTTAGGTTAAGATCTAGGGATAGTGTCAGGAAATGACCTAGGGAGAGTGGCAAGACCATAGCTAATTAGAGCATCAGTGCCTAATTTAGGCCCAGTGTCAGGGCTTCAGGTAGGGACAGAGTCTTAGCCTGACTTGGGGAGAGCGACAGGGCCTGAGTGATGCCTAGAGTCAGGGCCTTAGCTACGGACAGCGTCAGGGCATGACATAGGATCAACATAAGGGTCTCTGTAAGATCAGCATTAGAGTTTCGTTCAAGACATTATCAGGACCTCTGTGAGGGACAGCCTCAGGGCCTCACTTAGGGACAGTGTCAGGGCTAACTTTGGGAGAGTTTCAGGACCTTGGTAAGACATGGGTCAAGGTATTAGCTCAGGATAATGTCAGGACTTTAGATATTGATGGTAGCAGCGCCTACGTTAGGGAATGTTTCAAGGCGTTAGTTAGGAGTAGCGGGCCTCTGATAGGTCCAGTGTCAGATCCTCAGTTAGCAATAGTGTTAGGGCCTTAGTTAGGGACAGTGTCAGGGCCGGATGTAGGGCGAGCATCTAGGCCTTCGTTCGGGACAGGTTCATGGTCTTGGGACTAAATTCCGTGCCTGAGGTAGGCACAGCCTAAGGGCTTCAGTTAGCATAAGAGGCAGGACATTAGCTAGTGACCGTGTCAGTTTAACATCTAGGGAAAGTGTCAGGAAATGACCTAAGGATAGTGTGAAGACCTTTGTTACGGAGACTCTCAGGGCCTTATTCAGAACCAGTGTTAGGGGTTCAGGTAGGGACAGCATCAGAGCCTGACTTAGGGAGAGCGATAGGGTCTGAGTGAGGCCTAGCATCAGACACTTAGTGGGGGACACTATCGGGGCATGACTTAGGAGCAGCATCAGGGCCTCTGTTGGATCAGCCTTAGGGTCTTAGTTAAAGTCATGATCAGGGTCTGAGTTAGTCACAGCATCAAGGCCTGAGTTAGTTAGGGAAAGCTTCAGGGCCTCACTTAGGGACAGCGTCCGGGCTTACTTTGGGACAGTTTCAGGACCTTGGTAAGACATGGGTCAGGTTATTAGCTCCGGATAATGTCAGGACTTTCGATGTTGATGGCAGCAGGCCTTGGTTAGAGACAGTGTCAGGCCCTGTGTTACGACTAGCATCAGAGCCTTTGTTAGATACAATGTACGGGACTGAATTAGGAGTAGAGTCAGGGCCTTAGTTAGTGACAGTGTCAGGGCCTGACTTAGGGAGAGCGACAGGGCCTGAGTGAGGCTTAGCATCAGGCCCTTAGCTGGGCACACTGTCAGGGCATGACTTTGGAGCAGCATCAGCGTCTTTGCTGGATCAGCATTAAGGTCATCGTTAGGTACATGATCAGGGCCTGAATTAGTCACAGCTTCAAGGCTTCAGTTAAGGAAAGCTTCAGGGCCTGAGTTAGGGACAGCCTCAGGTCTTCACTTAGGGACAGCGTCAGGGCTTACTTTGGGACAGTTTCAGGACCTTGGGAAGACATAGGTCAGGATAGTAGCTCAGGATAATGGCAGGACTTTTGATAGTGATGGCAGCAGGGCCTTAGTTACAGACGGTTTCAGGGCCTGAGTTAGGCCGAGCATCAGAGACTTTGTTAGGTACAGTGGAAGGGACTGAGTTAGGAGTAGTGTCAGGGCCTTGCTTAGGGACAGTGTCAGGGTCTGATTTAGGTGTACTGTCTGAGACCTAGTTAGGGACAGTGCTAGGGCCTGAGTTAGGATTAGTGTCAAGGCCTTATTGAGGACCAATTTCAGGGCCTTAGTTTGGACTAGCATCAGAGCCATTGTTAGGAATCGTATGAGGGCCTGAGTTAGGCATACTATCAGGGCCTTAGTTAGGGAGAGTTTTAGGGCCTGAGTTACGATTAGTGTCAAGGCCTTATTTAGGACCAATTTTAGGGCTTTAGTTTGGACTAGCAACAAAGCCTTTGTTAGGTAGCATGTCGGGGCCTCAGTTAGGTGTAGTGTCAGGGCCATTGTTAGGGACAGTATCAGGGCCTGACTTAGGAGAAGTTCAGGGCCTTAGCCAGGGAAAGTGTCAGGGCCTTAGTTAGGGACATTATCAGGGCCTGAATTAGCAGTAGTGTCAAAAGTCCTTAGTGAGGAGAGTAAGG